>NW_008708752.1:3026953-3042124 GCF_000327385.1 Lottia gigantea | reverse complement strand
GTGTTCGCATGTTGTGCCAGAAATGTGAGAATAATAAAGTATAAATCTAGCCTTATTTTTAATCCAGATTATCCTGTCTTACTGGAATTACTTGTAGATAAGATTATCAAGTATTACTGGAATTACTTGTAGATAAGATTATCAAGTATTATTGTAGATTGTTGATATTGTTGATTTATACTCAACCATTGTAGCAGAATATTATGCAACATGATATTTGATATGTCTATGTTAGTTCCTTTAACATATAAACAGAATTTAAATCTATCTAACAGTAAACAATAGAAATATATTGTTCAACACTCGACAATGGCGGAAGTTCTACACCTGGTTTGGTGTTAAGTCTACTTATTTGTTCATCATATATTTTTTGCATCCACTAAAAAAAACATTGATTTTCTGAACCTTTTTCATAATACCTCAACAACCACATGGTATGCAAGCCCAACATTTTGAATCTTCAGTCAGACTTTGATTCTAAATATAGCAAATCGTTATGGTCTCACCATTGCAGTACCATTTTCAAGCTAAATGATCCCTCTTCATTAGCCCAATCAGGTGCAGGAAAGTAGGACATAAAACTCCATTCATTTCATTTTTCAGCCATATGGTTCGAGTATGAAAATTACAAAGCATCAATTTGCATCATTCCAATTTTCAGACGTCAGTAGCTCTAGCAATTCCACTAAAAGCAAAAGGTTTTATGTCCTCACTATCACAAAAGGTATTAATATATAAGGACATTTGTGATAGTGACATCATGAAACACATAATATAAATGATATTGCAAGACCACAGACAGCTGATTGAAAATTGAAATGGTACAAATTGATGCTATCACTGTCCCCTCCATACATAAAATTTTGAGAAAACCTCTTTACAATCTCTTTAATATAACTCTTTTAACAATGACATTTTTACACTTGATTACAAGTCTAAAATAAATATTGAAATTGATTGTGATTTTTCCCAATGGAATATAATTGTTACTAGAGTGTTATAATAGAGATATAGACAGAGTGTGTGAAATCTGAATTCTATATTGAAATATAATCTGTTAATGATTTATTGATGAATTAAACAGCATGTATTATTTCCCTATTCTAGTCATTCAATTCTTTAATTGAGTTTAATTATCCCTGTGGGGACTGTATATAATGGTCTAGTTGAATGCCCTGTCTGGTCCATTTTCTATATAAATGCCAAAAGTACTTGTGTTATTTGCTTGGCATTTGTTTTTCAGAGGTTAGATAGCTTGACAGCACACATTTAGTGAAAAACGTTCAGACATTTATTGTGCATATATTTTGTCCAGAATAGAACTCTTACTGGTGGCATGTTAGGGATGAACTATTGTCTGTGTACATTCTTAGATTGCTCTGAAATATATACCGAACAGAAGCCAGAAAACATTTTCTTTTCGACATTTTTTGTAAAGTATCTACCCTAGTATTGATTTTAAAATCAAATTGTCTAATCACAATTATAATATTGTTAATTAATTAAGAGTGAAAGTAACGAATTAATAGTAATAAATAATTTAATATGGCTATTACTACCTGATGTTACAATCAGTATAAATAGTAATATATATGATCATAAATGTCCAGGATTCTATAAAAAAAATGTTATTATTGGTATGATGTTCCATCACTGAATATTATGATGTATTTATAGTTCCAGAAGAAAGGGACCTCTGTGGAACTATATACCTTATCTTTACACACTTGAGCACTTCTTTGTAGACAGTGGAGACAAGTCAAAGATCTGATGAAATGTGACCACTGGCCAAAAAAAATGAGAAAATCTGAGATATACATCAGCACTGAGTTATATGGAATGATAAAACATATACCCAGTAACCCAGTTTTTAATGCTTAGAGCCCAAGGCATTGACTTTATCATTTAACAGTCAGTGTACAAAAGATTACTTCCGCAAGGAGCATTTCCTGATGCAAATTCTCTTGAAATATTGTAGTCATGTAACAAATTGTTATTTTGTTTAACCAAAATATCATAAAATATATTTTTATTTTTGAATGAGATTAAAATGGCAGTAGAAAGAACACAGTTCGCCTTATTAAAGCAATAGAATACTAATTGATATACATAATAATCATTATTTATTTGATACCAACAAATATTTTTATATTATAGTTATGATGTTTGTCAGCTTTCATCAACTCATGGTATATGAGGCCTTTGATTTGTTTACTTTAGCATATCAACATTCCAATTGCAAAAACCTTAATACTGTGTTATAAACATTAAATCATCTTCAGAACAGCTGGTTTGAGAAATGTAATGAAAATTTATCAATTTGAATAGGGATTACTGTAATGGCATTGTATTCACACAGATGAGAGGCAGGGCTTATATCATGTTAATTGTTACAATATGTTACCTTTCATGTTTAATCTTCCATGAATTATAATGTACATCCTGCAACATGACCATTTACAAATTATTTACTATGACTGATGAGTAAATGTTACCACTATATTTATTAAATTAATTATTATTATTCATTAATTATTATTGCAAATTGAATTTATATCATTTATTCTTCCCAGAAACAGAATGGATTTTTTTTAATTGTATATATGGTTAATTTATTTAAATGTACGTTGTGGGAATTGCCACCAACCCATATTCTGAACATTATCTCTAGTTGATGTCTGTCTGAAGAATATAGTTGCTATTGGGAATTTTTTATTGTAAGATATAATCTGTCATATGAAAGTCAACTGTTTTTGTTGGTGTATCAAATGTAGGTAACTTTTAACTGTATAGTGTATCAGATAGTGACTGATTATAATCTTGTTATATAAGTTATAAGTTAAATCAGGTAGTTATTACTATAAGTGTTGATGTGATTAATGTATCCTTGCCCCCAGGATTGGGATTTGTCCTTCTCTTTAAAACCTTATCTGTGAGAAAATTATTGGTATATGCTCTGACAAAATCCATCTAAATATTTGAAAAAACTTTGGAGGACACTGGTGTAAATTAACTAGTAAAAAAATTCAAAAATCACAAAATCTGAGTAAATCCTCATTCAGTATAGCTGTGAGATATTAGGTCTAATATATCATTATCTGAATAAAATAGAAACACTGTTTCCAAAACAGAGTAAATTGTTGAAATATAATTAAAAATTCATTGAAGTAATAATACAATCAGAATAACAGTGTAAGCTTACTAAAAATCATTTTCATGAGACAGATTTCAGTATTTTCTTCTAGAAACACTTTCTGATATATTAGTCATGATTTGACGAGTTGTCTGTATATTTCCAGGAACTAGAGAATATAGAAGATAACTGGCAGTGTGAGGTTAAAGAATTGATATCAATAAATAGTAGATTACTAACAGAAAATAAAAAATTACGAGAAAACTTACAAGATCATAAACAGAATGTAACAGATAACTTAGTTATAGAACATAAGAGTAAGTATATTTCAGACAATACATTTCAATACCAAATATATGTGATTTTAATGAAATCATCAGTGTGATATTAATAAAATCGCTGTTGTGATATTAATGAAATCGCTGTTGTGATATTAATGAAATCATCAGTGTGATTTTAATGAAATCGCTGTTGTGATATTAATGAAATCATCAGTGTGATATTAATAAAATCGCTGTTGTGATATTAATGAAATTGCTGTTTTGATATTAATGAAATCATCAGTGTGATTTTCATGAAATCACTGTTGTGATATTAATGAAATCGCTGTTGTGATATTAATGAAATCATCAGTGTGATTTAAATGAAATCATCAGTGTGATATTAATGATATCTTCAGTATGATATTAATGATATCATCAGTATGATTTTAATGAAATCATCAGTGTGATATTAATGAAATCATCAGTGTGATATTAATGAAATCATCAGTGTGATGTTAATGAAATCATAGTGTGATCTTAATGAAATCATCAGTGTGATTTAAATGAAATCATCAGTGTGATTTAAATGAAATCATCAGTGTGATATTAATGAAATCATCAGTATGATATTAATGATATCACCAGTATGATTTTAATGAAATCATCAGTGTGATATTAATGAAATCATCAGTGTGATATTAATGAAATCATCAGTGTGATATTAATGACAGTTTAAGAGGTTTGGTCAAGGACATTAGACATAATCTTCAAGAACCCTATAGTCAAGAACTTTTACTCTACCAATTGATATCCAAAATTTCAGGTTTCTTTTATTAGCGATAAGCTTCTTTAAATTGATTACATATTCCCATATGATCTGCATGATTATGATCTATTTTGTAGAAACAGAAGAGCAAGAAATCAAAGTATTAAGTAAATTAAAAGAAACAGTTGATAAACAACGGGGTGAATTACGTATTTTACGTCGTGAATTACAACAACAATCTATTGACTGTGAGGCAGTAAGTCTGTTTATATTTATATCTTGTCTCTTATTGGATCAATTAAACTCTTGTTGTATTCATGTATGACCTAAATACTACAGTCAGCCTTCAGTCCACGTGATCTTGGAAACTTTGTCTATTTGAAGTGATGACTAGTGCTGGACAAGTGCATCATAAAATTTGATTTTGTCCAGTCAATGCTAAGGTGACAATGGATCTGACCTGTTCCTTTCGTTTGGCTTTAAATGGAATGGAAGACTAGATCAGATCACACTAAAGATCAAAATGGCATTATGTACCAAAAGTGCTACAAGTTAAAGATTTGATGCAAATCCATCCAATAAATGCCAAGGCAACATTAATTTACTAATTTGATTCTTTTTCAGCTTCAACTACAGTTAGAGAGAATAGCTAAAGTGAACGCTGATTTACGGCGTAAAAATAATCAACAATCGAAACATTCAGAAACTTTAATAGAAGAACAGTCTGAACTAGCTGAAGCCTTAAAAACCAAAGATGAACAAGTGAAAGAAATTAAAGAACAACTGAAAAAACAAGAAAATGAAGAAATTGAACGAATCGCTGCAGTACGTAGACAGCGACATGAAAGCAGAGATGAATCCGTAAGATATATTTTTGTTTGTGATTTTATTGCTAAGCTCAATATGAATACATGTATGTATTTAGTAGGAAAAGAATAGGGCTTACGGTGGCTCAGTGAGTTTCATTCTTGCTTGCTTTCCTGAAGGTCCAGGGTTTAATATCGAGATTGAGGTAACACCTTCAAAATTGGAGGGAATTGGACATTGAAAATCATCCAGTCTTGTGGATTGGCCAATACATGACTGACCCCTCAACAGTTGGAAATTGAAAAAAAGGAGACTAATGCCACTTTCTCGTTCCCAATTTCCCTCACTTTGTATAATTTTGTAATGTAGGATGAAGAAGAAGAAAATATTGAAGATTTAAGACAGAGATTGAGTATGGAAGGCAAGATGATAATAGATTTAACAGATCCTAACAGACCCAGATTTACCTTACATGAACTTAGAGAAGTCTTAATGGAACGAAATGAATTAAAAACTAAATTAATTGAAGTTGAAGAGGAGTTAAGCTTGTACAAACCAAAGTTAGTTTTTGCTTATTTTCATTATTTTTTTTTTTAAGCTTTTTTCCTTATCCTTGGTGTTATTTCCCATATTTATTTCATTTTCAAACAAGGCTTTGGTATTCATAGGATTTTGTATAAAATATATAGGGTAGCATATTGAGCGGAATTTTGGTCTTATATTTACTAATATATACTAATTAAGCATGTGCATACTAGTAGATGTAGAATGATATCATTCATAATGATTGGAATTAGAAATGCCCTGTAGAAATTAGAATTAGAATAGATATTATTAGAGTAGAATTTAGAATTGGAAATTATAATTGGAATAGGTAATATGAGAATTAGAATTAGAATTAGAATAGAATAGAATAGAATAGAATAGAATAGAATAGAATAGAATAGAATAGAATAGAATATTTGATATATGTTTACAATAGACCAATAGCATGACTAGGTAACTTTTATTTCAACTAAAGAGATAGCAAGACATTACTACTTCCAACTTGTACTAGTACTTACTGCTTATTAGCAAAGGAAAGTACTAGACTGTACTACTGTAGGGTGTAAAACTCCATTCATTTATTTTGTGTATAATTTACAGAGGTTATGGGATGTACTATAAACCTTCAAGTAGAGTGTATAGTTTGATGAACAGAATTTTGAAGATCAATTACTACTTGTAAAATTATAAATACTTCATTATTTCACATGTTAAACAGTTAGAAACACTGTTACAAACTATGCAGAATAAGTTTTGATATATTAATATCTTGCAATAGTTAAAAGTTCATTAAATAAAACCTTTATTTCACAAACTTGATGACAGTTATAATTCTGTGTATTTTGGTGATGGAAAAATTTCCATGCATGTAATTTGGTGAGAGATAGTTTCTGTGCATGTATGTCAATGGTTAAATTCCTGTGCATGCATGTAATTTGGGGACATATAAACTCCTGTGCACATAACTTGGTGGAGGATAAATTTTTTCGTGCATGTAATTTTGTGACTTGTTTCATCAATGTATGCAATCTTTTGACAATTCCCACTTTGGTGACAGGTCAAATTCTATGCTTTCATTTACATTGGTATACTAGGTTATTTCTCATATCTTATTAGAATTTAGTTAAATACTATTTAAAAGTTAAAATAATTAATATAATGACTTATACTATGTATAGCTTTAGCATTGTGCTTCCACAGTTTGCTTTAATATCTAGCATCTAACCCAGCATGTTTTTTCTTTTGCTGCACAGTGAGAGTTCGGAGGGTCCACAAGGTGAAAATGAAGAGTAAGTGTTTTAATGTAAATAGTTCAGTGTGCTCAAACAGTTAGTGTTTTTTATGTGGTTCTACATATTAACATCTCTTATTGTGAACATGTATTTTCAACACCCATGTCCATCTGTCCCAATGTCTGTCCTTATAGATTTGTGTAAATATATAATCATCAAATGAATATGAGGTTCAAACTTGAGCATTTTGCTATAAAAAGTAACAGTATTATTGTCCAAAATATAGATTACTGTCACACATGTCAGTCCGACCATCCGTCCACAATTGCTCGAAAACACACAATTCTTGACAGATTTTGACGAAACTTGGTGTGGGTGTTTGTAATCACGCAAGGTAGAAAATTAGAAAAATATTTATTATGAGTTAATGAACTTGTTCTTAAAAATGCGTTCAATTTACAGCTGGTAAGTACTCTAGAAGGCACAATTCTTGTTTAATGAACTATGCATATGGTTGCCTTCAACATTAACAAAATAAAAAATATATCTATACTAATTAAATATGTTCAAGAGTACTTAAGTGTTTTAGAAATGATGATGTTGACTCTTTTTGGCTTCTGAATATTAACATTGAAGCAATAAGTGATTTTACTTCACTGGTACTGGTATTTCTATAACAGTAATAAACTATTACTGATTATGTTTTATATATATATATATTTGTAGACCAAGTGGATATCGTGGTGAAGAGTTGTTAGTTTATGGTCCAATAAATAAAGAACCAGATTACAAAATTAATCCCATCAAAAAACAGGGTGGCATTCGCAAGTTGTAAGTACATGCAATATATTTTTTACTTAATACCTTAGATAATGCTAAAGTTAATTTTCTATGGCTACAGTTTTATGCTTATTCAAGACAAGATAGTCATAAATAGTAATTGAAACCTTGATATTCAGTCTTATTTTATGTTCATTAGTACGTCTGCTTCCTAAAAATGAATGTTGGTGTTAATGTTTTTAATCCTATATGAAAGTGCACAAATATCTCAACTAGACTATGATAAATATTTTAATTTGATAAGGCTGGGAAAATGGACAATTTTCAGTCTGTCGTCCACACTCTAACCATGTGTCATCTGGTTGTAAGCAATACTATTTTTAGGATTAGATGAGTATTTACAACAGTTATGAATACATCTCTTAAGTAAATGTTAGGGGGTTAAGACAGATTTACTACTAGTATATTAGAATCGTGTAGTATTGTTTACATCCTGGATGACAAATTTGCAGATTGTGGATGACGATCTCTCAATAATCACAAAATGTAAAATAATACTTCTGTATATGAATATTGGACAAATCTGACAAGAAAGCCGTCCATTTCCTACGAAAATATAAAATTAGGTTTAGCATTATCTTTAATTAATTATTGTTATTAAACTTACAAACATCACTGAATATTATAAAATGTTTATGTAACAGTTTTCTCAGCACCAGAATAACTGATTTGATTATTTTTAACATATTGACATTATTAACTTTTTATATGTTGTAAAATAAAATCAAGAACGAGCACAGAATCAACAATCTAAAGACAGGTGGATTGTTTTGGACTGTGGCAACTTAATAGTTTGTCTTGTATTAGGTGTAAGATAAATTAATTTCACAGCCACCTCAATTTGGGGTTGTAAAGAGGTTTTCTTACCTTTTTTGTGTGTATTGAAGCCATTTATGTAATGAAAGACATAGAATGTCACTATCACAAAAACTGCAATTAATATTATAAGAACCTTTGCTATATCTACCTCTTAAAAGTTTTAGTAGAATTGCAGATGTATATATGAAAATTGGATTGGGGACACATAAAAAGTTAAGAAAACCTCTTTACAATACCTTTAAGTTAGCATACAGTTGGGTTAGAAACAACTACCAGTTGAAGATCTGAGGATCTAGGAACTTTCATGAAAGTCTTTACCTGTCTTGATTGAATGCTTTTAAGCACTTTTGCTATGTACAGATCTTCAAGACTCAAACTGATAGTTCAAAATAAGCTATTCATAATTCTCATCAAATGGAAGATCAAGTAGTATATTTTTTTTATAAACTCAGATTATGATGAACACTTGTAATATTTGATTAGATGTTAAAAGAAATTATTATCTATATGTAGCTTTCCTAATGTTAATATTAATATGGACATGTAAATATTGTTCAATTGTTACTATAAAATGTCAAAAGCACAACAAATGGATTTACAATATGGTTTCTATTGCTTTATTTTTGCACTCCACAGGAACATTTTCTACTAGTATAATACTGATAGTCAAATTTTGTTACATAATAAATAAGACTTATGTTGACTGTATATTGAAAGATCCATCACAAACACAAGAAAATATTATAGAATAATCACATTTCTTAAATGAAATTAAGCATATAATGTTTCAACACAATTTACACTTGTTGTCATCAGATGAAATAATGATAAAACACAACATAACAAAATATATAACATGTAGGAATAATAGAGAGATAATTCATTCATTATTTCATCTGGATGACACATGTAAATTATGTTAAAATGTTATGTGCTTAATTTTTTCAAACGGACGATCACAGATTCTGACTGCTTCAGTGTATGACAGGATCAACTATTTGGAACAAGGAACACGTGGCAACTGGCAGCAACTTTGATTTTAAGTTATCTGTGTACTTTGGTTAACTAATCCAGCAATTTATTTGAATTTCCTATTTTTCTACCCTGTAAACAAGGTTTTGCTATGTTATGATTCATTGGGACAAAAATGAATGGCACTAGAAACCCAATTGTAATAATCCATTTGTAAACCATTGTAATAATTTCCCTCTATATACATGCAGAGTTTTGTGGTCTTTAAAAATATTTCTGACTTGTCAATCTTTGTTTTCAGCTTTCAGTCCTTATTAGATGAATTGGACTTACCACAATTAAATTTTTAAATCCTATAGCTAGGTATTATTCTATGATATTTACCCCATAGTTTTCTTTTTGTGAAAGTGGTACTTGTTGATGTCAAGATTGAAATGGGCATAGTTTTCCCACCCTTTAGGAACACCAATTTTGTTTGTCTACTTGCCATCCCTTTCGAAGGGTACACTTTTAACATTGTTTGTGAATTTATTATGAACGAAAAACAGAAATATGACAAAAAAGAGATAAAAAGTAAAGTATTTTATTTTTGGATTTAATTCTTGTGGAGAAACTAAATTAATTTTTAGAAATGTAATGAACTGCTTAAGAAGGGTTCTATCAGGTGTTTCATCTTTAAAAGGGCATTCTGTTTTTTCTAAGGTCTTCTGATCAAATTTATGAAAACTATATACGGAAATCTAGAGAAATGTATCCCTGAATTTGAATATTTTCAGGAATAATTAACAACGTTTTTTTTAATGAAAATTTTGCATACTGCCCCTTTAAATTAAAGTTAACATGTACCATTTTCTTGATGTAGTAGTTGTGGCCGAGTTGTACTGATATTGTTTGCTGCTGGTTTTTATCGATCATAGCTCTTATTTTGGTCTTCTTGTATCTTTTATTTCCATAAATTCTTTGGGTGTTGTCAGAAATATTTTGTTGTTAAACCCTGAAATGTAAAAAAATACAAGGATTGTATGATATATCGTGCATATCGAGAGACAAAAACAAAAACATGATATTTCTGTTCATCTGGTTCCAATTAAAAAAAACACAGACACGAGTAGTCCATTTTATATTTTAGGCAGAAAATAGTAATAGAAACTACATAGACTAAACTAACATTGTGTTGATTAACTTGAACTCCCTGAAAATGAAATGAACTGCTTGTGTTTTTGTTTGGAAGCGAACCCTGATTAGCAGAAATATCTTTGCTTGACTATATTTTCTGTTCGTTACTACTTAAACGACCTAAAATAGATTGTTTTTAGAATCGTTTCCAAGTGTTCCCAAATTTATGTGGTTTATGAAAATATTTCAGTTGAAATTTTTTTGCACAAGCATATTATGATACATTATCACTTTATGTATATTTACTACACATATTATTCTGCATGTATATAGAAGTCCAGCTTTAAGTATTGTAATGTTTAACATAATATTTGTTATGTTCTGTAATATGTTGTACTATGTTCATAATTTTTTTTTATTTGTGATTGCTTCATGATTGATTTTATATATATAAAGATATTTTTAAATCATTTTATTTCATATCTACTGTCTAAAATGGTAAAATGAAATTGGGCATTAGAAATTTTTATGATTTGCATAATTTTGGTAATTTAAAACATTTTAATTTTATTGTAAAAACTATTTTTTACAGGCAAGAATTTTCCTTCAAAAAACTAGCAAGGTAATTTCATACAAAATTTTCAAGAGGAAAGAATACTTTTTGATAAAAAAATAAATTGATGATTTTTAAGGATGAATTTTTATGAACAGAATGAATATACAACAACCATTGTAGACAGTTGGTATATTGTGGATGTAAAACTCCATTTCATTTCATTCTCATTTTGTCTCTCTGCAAATAGAACAATTTTAGGGCATAAAAGGTGTAGCTCACAAAATTGACATTGATGAAAAAAAAAAATCATACAATACTACCAAAATCTTTGTACTTGTGCTTGAAGCACTTCACTACAATAAAACAAAAGAAAAAGATTTTACAAAAAGGTCAATAAGATTAAGATTTTATTTATGACTTTTGTGTAAAAAGTGAATATATTTAGCCTACTTGACTGTTGGTATTCAAGTCATATACAATAGAAGTCTATTGCTGGAAGAAATCAGATTTAAATTCAGATATTACTTTTTTTATAGAATTTTTTTTCAAATCTCAACTGAGCTTTACCTTTTATTGTTTCTAAAGACATACAGACAGTATTGTATCACCTATTAATTTATTGAGTGTTTAGAAAATCAAACACAGGTAGTTGAAAACAAATGTATTTTTTTAAACTTTACCAGTATATTTTTATTATAATTTAACTTTATAAGTTTAAGGTATATTTGCTTTCTTAACCTGTGTAAGAATGTTTCCTTTAGGTGTCCATTTCCATTAGTTTCTAGAATATTCCCAATTTTCATAGATGAACATGTGAGGATTAGAAGTTATATGAACTCCAGTCTGCAAAGATTGGTGTTGTCTTTTCAGATAATAAAAGTTATTGAGTTGTATACATAGGACGTTAGTGCTTAAAAATACTAAAATAAGAACATTCATAATTAAAATAAAAATCACAGAATTAAACAGAATTATAATGACTTTGGTATTCTTAAAATACAGAAAATATAAGGAAGGTCAACTTTTTTGACATGTTTTAGTATTTTGATATTGAAAGCTAATGTGAAGTATAAAAGAAAATTATAACCTTAAGTAAAATATCTTAAACAATTTAACTTTAATTTATACCTTGTGTAGTGGTTAACTACAAAGTGACTATTGCATTAAAAGTCAAGAATAATTATTTCTTTAATGGTTGTTCTCTTTAAGATTTCACATTAGCTTTAAGGATGAAAAACAATAATAATAGTATATATATATACTCACAGAACCTCAAATTAATCAAGCTGTTCTTGTATTTTCAGTTTTGGGTTTTTTCTTGGAGATAATACAGCACGTTCCAGTCCACAAAAGCCCCGATCCAGTTCCAGTCCACAGAAGATCAAGAAATGATGAGGAGACAATGGTAGTAAATGATTTTATTGAGAGCAGTATCTGTGATTGGTCTACTGTTTTTTATCTTCCAGCATCATTGTGGGAAATAGAATTAGAATGAGATTATTGAGGGGGTGGGGAGGGGGTAGTCAATTATTTATAAATGGTCATATTACACTCTTAATCTTAAAAAACACCTTGCCACATATTCCTTGAAACAGTAGGACATCCTAGCGCTAAGACTGTTTCGAGAATATGCGGCTAGTACTCTACAGAATTTATGACAGAATTTATGACAACATAACCTTAATCAGCAGGATGGCTGAGTTGGTCTCTTGAATTATCTTCATTCAAAAGAATATTTCATGACCAGTGCATCTGGTGACAGCTCAGCTCAACCCCACCCACCAGACCTTGCTTGGTATATGTGATGTCATACAATTCATGAAAGCACAAATTTCTATTCTCTCAAATTTTCCATTAGATACATTAAAAAAACTCCATCAAACAACAATTAGTTTGATATTTCCATTAATGGTATTTATATTGGTAATTGAAGTTGTAATATTTTTAAGGGATGAAATATTTTGTTATCGATATTACTTAAGTAATTAATTGTTAATGTTTCTATGCTTAAACTTGAAATTTGATCAAATTGTACAAGTAATTCATGGTTAGTTGTTTCCATGTGTTCTAAATAAAATAGTTACTTAATTTTATACAATCTACCTGGATTCTACCCAGGTATAACAACTGTAACAATATACTTATTGACCATCATAATATCATTCCAAACATACAACTAAAAACATATCCTTATGTATGTTAATTATATACAATAGAGCTCATTATTTAAAAGTATATGCCCAATTCTATGCTCAAATCAACTGAAGTATAATGGGCATTTTCCAAAAAATTATAAACTATAGATGAAATGTTGAAAAAAGTTTGGATTTCTCTCATAAGGGGGTAAAGGCAAGAAAATTAATACCTTGTAAAAATTCGTAGATATCATATGTTGAATTATTTCTTTAAGGGTAAAGTATATCTAATATAATATATATTTAATTTGGAGTATTATTAAAGTAGGAGAAGACAGTAGTATATTAATGTCAGCTTTGTGGCAGCTTTCTGTGGCATTTTTCAATTGACATACTCATGTTTACCACAATTTTTATATCCATTACAACTAGCTGAAGAAAGTTTTTACTTGATCAAAAACTATTTGTTATTTAATTTAGACCCCTTAAATTGTAAAATGCTCATAGGGGTTCTGAGATTACCATTTTCATCATCACATGACAAAAGGAGTGAGAGATTCTATGTGGCATATCAGAGAATAAATAAAGGTTTAAGGTTAATACTCTGTAACTAATATTAATATACATGTATTTAACAGTGATATTGCATATGATAACAGCATTGATATTAGGTACTAGAATTCCATAATTAAAAGATTCCTCACTCAATATTTGTTCTTGTTGCTATTTTGCCATTGTTTTTAAAAGGTTGTTTTGTTCAAGATTAGAATTTTTAAGTTTTCTTGTTGTTATTGTAAATAATGTTTTGTAAGTAGATTTTTTATTAATTTTATATTTTTTGTGATTTTTGTTGAAATTGAATTGAGATAGTTTTAAATTTGTGATATTCTTCTAAATTTTTTCAGGATATCAGGATATTCTACATGCCAATCAAGAGCAGTCTTGTTTTCAGAGTTGAATTATTGCTAAATACTTTGTATTCTCTTGCATTTACACTATTTCAGTTACTCTGAATAGCTAGATCAGCATCAATATCTCTTTGAAAGTTACTATTTAGAGATTTATGTGAATGGTATTCTTGGAAAATGAGTAGTATAATATCAAGGCAAATGACAGGAATTTAAAAGAGGCAATAAGTGATATGGTGGCTTATTTAGGAAATTATTAGGGAATCAAATATGTTGGCTGTTGATTATGCATACATAGATTTCATATTAAATTATTAAATCAATTTGTCTTAAATAACCAACCATACATCCTATTAGTGGGTCACAGATTTATAAAGAATAATTTGGAACAAAATAAGATGAACAGCTTCTTTGGATATTCCTTGCCACAAAGTAATAGAGGGTGATTTAAATACAGGGTGTTATGGGTTAATCTGTATATTAATGTTACTAAGAAGACATATATAAATATATCATAATAACTTATTTTTAGTAGTCATAATATAAAAATAATAATATTTAGATAAAGCTTATCTTTCTATAACATACTAGATAAGACATTACTTAAGGTATAAAATTATTTGTTTGTCATTTCAATCTATTTATCCAACTTTTGTCCAAGATCTATCAGACAACTTGTAAAAATGTAAATTCAATGTTAAGATTGCTTTGTCTCAATATAATACTTATATAAACTGATATAGATTCAATGTACATGGACCTTGTTAACAATGATTTACTCAGTGTCCAGGTGAATTTCCATAGTTAAGTTTTTTGTTTTTTTATTTGATTCAAAGAAAATCTTTATAATTTATTTCAAATTGAAGGTTTTTAGGCTTGTTTTGTCATAGATCGACTATCCTCAGCATTGAAATTTGCTAATATGGATTTTCCTTTTGCATAAAACCTGAAGCTTTTGCCTTGCCTGAAGTGCTTGTAAAATTCAATGTTGTAAGGTTGAATGAATGAAATGATGTAAATTTAGTCAAGACTATGTGAAATACTGGACAAACATTAATTGGTATATTATATGATGTAA
>NW_008708752.1:3002672-3026903 GCF_000327385.1 Lottia gigantea | reverse complement strand
AATATGGTCCATGTAGAGGGGGTAAGTAATGTTAATAGATTGAGGGTTTAAACTGAGAGATTTCTTAATCTAACATATTGTGACAGCTTTTGCACTGAAAGCATAATAATGTCTCCAGACGACATTTAAGAGCCAACTAGCCAATTTTTTAAGTATTTTTGTCTCAAGTCGAGGGCAGTAAAACACCAACTCAACTCAACTTTGATTTCTGCACATGGCAAATCATAGAATCTTTTAGTCTTGGGCAATAACTTCAACAATCAAGAAATTAGATGGAGCCCCTTGATCAATGAATGTGAAAACTGACCAGTCAACTTTCAACTATAGATGAACAGTCATACAGGGTTATAAAAATAAAAACACCACATAATTGAGATTAGTTTATTACAAAAACCTGTATCTGTAACAAACTTGGATGGAAAAAAATGAAATGGAATTGTTTTTAATGTTTTAACAACAATATGGTATAACTATCATACATTAACTTGTATCAAAATCAAAAGATGTTTTTAGGAAAATTTCAACAATTCACATTTAACAAGAAAAATAATTTATGACTTATTGACAAACTATTCACAAAATCTGTACAAAACATTTTTTGTAACTTAAAGAAATCAATTTGGAAAAATTTGCCCCTCAAACTAAGATTAAGCTGTAGTGAATGCACAAATACTAATCCATTAATTTCATCCTTTCATAAGAAACTTTTACAAATTATATACAGAAAGTTATAACACAAGATGACTTGATAACAATAATAAAATATATAATGTTTTTAACATAAAACAATGTTATTGAACAGTTTTTAACAATTACACTTTTTATCAACATTTTTCAAAAACTATTTTTTTTTTTAACACATGCCCTACCTCAGCTACCTGACAACTCTTTTAAAGAGACAAAATCAATGACATTTCTTGTTAATTTAACGTAGCCTAAAAAATTTGACAGCTGATTCAAAACATTTACAGATATGTCACTCGACTGGAGCAAATCATACACATTGAGAAATTTAATGATTATTAGCAATTAAAATCAACTAGATGACACCAAATTCTGAACACTCGGGTCAACCACAAGATCCAATTTTCCCTTATGTGAATTTAAGAATAATAAAATATTTTAATCTTTGGACATAGAAGTTGCTGTATTATAGTTTCCTGTTACTATATTTACACTTACAGTTCAATCATTAGGCACTTTTCTTTTTTTTTTATACTCAATAATATTAGATTTTAATCTTTTTATAATATTATTCTTTTTACCTATTGTTTTCTGGTCTCATCTCATTGACCATAGAAGCTACGGCTGAGTGTTATATAAAAAAAAATGAGCTTTTTTTAAGGCCGTGGCTATTCGTACTGCGACGGTATAAAATGGGCATTAAAAAAACATAACTATAACAAAGTCACTCATTGACAATCAAAATGACTTCAAGCTATAAAAAAAAAATAAAAAAAATTGGCACGTCTATAGTGTCCTTCCTTATCTGTAACGTTGTAAGCAGCCATAGTGAACACGCACCATGATGGTGCAAATGGCCAGTGCAATTCTTTTAAATACATTACATAGAACTTATTGAACAAAAGACATTATATTCTTTTACAGAAACACAAAACATTTTCTACAATAGAACTGCATTTAAAGCAGATATAAAGTGAACTTTAGTCAAATTGACTTTCTGAAATAGTATTCAATAAAGATGGTTTAATATTGAAGAAAACAATAGGTAAAAGAACAAAGAACATCCACAACTACAATAAATACTACATTTTACAACAATAACTACTGATTTTTTTGCTCTTTCAACTCTAGAATTAAATCCATTTGGTCTAATTTACTAATCTGCCATGTGAACACTATATTCTTATAGAGACAAGCAACTTAAAATATCCAAAATTCATAACTCAACTTGTACACAAATGAAAAAGATAGCCGAGATGAATGTCAAAATTGAAGTCAATTTCAAAACACAGTTGCAGAGTGCAATTGTGTGGTTTTATTCCTATCATGTTTTTTTTTTCAAATCTAATGAGCAAACAATGTTAATATACTTAAAACCTTTTTAGTGTCTAATTCAAATGATTTGTTAAATTCTTGACTTTCTCCACTCTAAATCAAACACTTCATGAATTGCAACTGGTTAGTCTTTGGTTTAATTTTTCATTCCAATTCATTTCTAAGCATCTATAATATATAGTCTGTTGCTATTTGGCACTGAATTAAATCATCTTGCAAATTATGGAGATCATAATAAAAGCTGTAATTAATATATTGGTATATGTTATGTATATACAAACACTGTCAATTATAACATATAAATGAAACACAAATTATTTTCTAATGTATTGCATATAAATAAAATTTCTTCATTTTTAAGATGAAATTATCACATTATTTAGTTTTTCTTTATCAAATAACCAAAATCACACATTTTCACATCCTTTCTATTTTGCCGCCAAAAACTGAGTTCTGCTGCAACAATGTTAGTTTTTTGACTCAACAAGTGTCATTTTTATAGTCTTAGTCACATTCATTCAACACCATTATATTTTAATGTGAAAGAATTTCCACCAAATTCACTATTACGTACTTCACAATTTCACTTTTTCTCTTTCTTAATCCACAAATATCATTTTACACTACGTGTTGAAAAACACTCAAATTATTTTTCAACAACCACTCTGAAACATTTTCCTCTCTAAATATAACATCAATAGTCTTGATTGATTTCATGACATTAATTTATTAAAAGAAATCCATTTTAAACCCCATACCGTTAATTTTTAATGTTTATTTTCCTTTCCATCTTCTTTAAAATATCCACACAATTTCAACACTGATCATCGATAAGTTTAAATCACACAATATCCAATTTCCATCACAACTTGTTATTTCCATGTATCACAAGTTGTGAATGTCGTTTTAAAGTAAGTATATCACAATATTAGTTAGACAAACACAGGCATACTGAGTTTATCAGGTTCTTCTATTGGAATGGCATGTTTACAAGTATAAACTTTAGTTGAGCCCTGTGATAATATATTAATTAATGGTTTGACACAATTACCTGGAATTAAACTACCTGTAAAACAAAAGAAAACAAAAATTACAATTTACAGAAAAGACATATTTTTGACATGACAAATGTAATAACTGGAGTTTTTTGTCCTACTTTTCTGCACCTTGTTGCCTTTTCAATGTCAGCCACTGAATCAGGGTTGAAAATTATTTTGAATTATGTCGGTATTGAATTCTGAACCTTCAGTTTGGCAAACAGGTGTCAAACTCACTGAGACACTGCAGTAGTCATTAGAAACTTATTTTCTCTAGGATCTACCAGCTGTTCCTTGGACAACTTGAATAAGGCAAATGTCTTGCTGAAGATTACAAAACTTCTTCATCTGAATGGATAAGACATCATAAAAACCATATACTTGAAGTGACTAAGCAAATAATGTCAAGTTTCAAATCATAAGGCAAAACATTTCCTTGAAATACAATCCACAACTTACCAACAATCTTCTGTCCATCTTCAGTACGTAATCTGATGATCTGCATTTTAGAACTAGTTCCACCAGGCATAGCAGCTAATACACTCTCTACTTTACTCCATACACTTAATACTGAACCACTTAATACATGATAGGTTCTTGTTCTTAATCCTATTTCACATGGTAAACCTAGACTGACTTTCTTACAGTTACCTCTCCTACAATAATATCAATCAACATTAATCTCTATCACATAATCTCAGCAACCATTGAAAATGGAATAAATGAAATGTACTTTCACATACCACTTTTCTGCACCTGTTTCAGGTAACAGGCAAGGCCATGCAGTTTGCAATGAGATGAATTTCGCCAGGCAATGGCTTTACTATAAGCCTACTGTTTTTCAAATTTACTACTGTCAAAGGATCACATAGCAATTTATTTTCCCATATGACACTTTTTCGATGTCAGCCCCTTAAACCTACATCAATGACATGATGAAATATCTAAAGGTTATATCTTGACTTATGATGGGATTGAACCCTGGACCTTTAGTTAACGAGAAAGCCTTAAACTAATTGAAACACAGCAGCTCTCCAAAGCAACCACTGGGATTGGGAATACTGGTAATTATACATATACTTCATATGCAAAATTATCTAACAACAAATAATAATAGTCTAGCAAAACATTTCAATGCCTTAAACAATGTACTAAGTTCTTACCAGTAAGAATGTATACAAGATTTAGCTGAGAAATAATACTGATCTTCCCACCAAAACTGACACTGATCTGGTAACACCTACAATTAAATAAACAAAATATCACCATTTTCATTCACTTATAAATCATTTTATTAGATTGTGGGATATCAGCTGCGAGGGGGCTGCCATATTGCATTACTTTAGGTTTGGCTTGTCTAAAGACAAAAATATCAGAAAAATAAAACAAAATAGCATATTTAGATAGTTGATACCCTGAATCTTGACAGAGAAAACAGAGAAGCCTAACACAATCCAAGGCATTACAGGAAATTCTCAAATATCTATTTTTTGTCCATACCTTTTTATATTTGCGTTTAATTTCTTCTAATGTTTCACTACGTGATTGTAGACCAGTATTTGGTCGATATATAGTATAGAGTTTTTCTTTCTTTTTATTTTTACCACAACATACTGCTAATACTGCTGTTTTCTTACTGTTTCTATCCTATAATATTAAATCATGTAACTATGTTTATATGACAAATCAGAATTTTTGATTTTTTTCATTCTTTAGATCTACTTAAGTATCAGAACCAAGTAAATGGAAAGCTTGAAACGTCAAATTTTTCCATACTCAAGCTAAGTGTCTAATGAGATGCCAACCTAATAAAGGCCTCAATAATTTTGGGGAAACTCAAATGTTGCCTATTGAAAATCTTTGGTTTTAGTAGTTTGGACATGCTTATATTCTACCTATTTTCAAAAGTGAATCCAAAGAATCATACCTGATTAGCTACATAAAATCCTTCGTCAGTACTGGAACATTTTCTCCATAAATCCATTGCTGCTGACCATGTCATACCTCTTTCTACTATAAACTATAAATAGATTGATATATTATTAGTTATTTCTCTTCAATTAGTCATTTATTATAATAACAGTGGTATAATTTTTAATTGAGAGTGGGAAATAATGCTAAAAGACTGAAATTTTATAACCAAATGAAGTTCATATCACAATGATTACTCCTCTACAGACAATAGAAAACAGAAAACTGATTTCCCACTGTTATCAAAAGCCATATATTGTTGGGAAAATTTAGTCATAAATGTGTTTATGGTGCTGGCTCTCACCCCTCCTTTAAATAGCAGACTGTCTAAAAACAATAGAATTATGCAGATGTTCGATCGAACCAATAATTAGTAAAGAGTTAACTTACAGTAGTCAGTTCAGTTTTAGCTGTATTATACGCCTCATTACCCAGGAAAGACTGAGTTTCTATCCTTCTTACTTTTTCTTGACCAGATCCCAAATCTACAACAAACGTAAATCTAGAGATTTGCTAAAAGTTGACTATAAAAAGACTATATGACATCATGTAAACTGAATTGCAAATGAATTTCTAACTCAGTAAAGAAATTGCTTGTACTGATAGAATATATAAGTTTCCATGAGAACTTGGAACATATTTATGTTATATTGTGGTCTTAAAATATCAAGTCTCTATTTAGAGTTATCTCCCTTTTGAGAGAAGAAGAGATGGCCTGAATACAGATGGCGGTGTGCAATTGATTCTTACCAATCCTTGAAAAATGTGAGCTAATATTCATTTTCAAAACCACATAAAAGAATTTGAAGATGTGCAGCTTACCTAAAATTCCCATATCCCATCTACCATTTCTCTTGGCTTCTAATATAATAGCTGTTAAAGTTTCAGTAAAATATTTAAATAAACCATTCTGTAACTCAACATCCATACCCAATATTCTATTTAAAAACTTGCTGATATTGTTATAGTCTGAAATTATATAGGTTTAGAAATAAATACAACTGAAGTGTTTAATAGCAGTTTCAGCATGACAAAAACCAAAACTGGTAAAACTTTTGGTCTCAATACAATGTTGAAACATTAATGAATCAATTAAGACATTTTGGGATATTCTGTAATGTCATCCAGTACCACAATACAGTCGTAGTGTGATCAACTCTTGAAAAACTGGCTAAACAGTTTCCTCAATTGACTGAGAAGTTAGTGTTAAAAACTTACCTTTTTCAAGATTAACATAACCTGATCTTTCATCTATAGACATCATACCTACACCTACTAATCCTTTTTTAACATCTATAATATATCAAAAAATAAGAAAACTACCAAGTTAAGGCATAATTGTTTGATATTTAGATTTTTTGGGCCAGATATAATCAAATCAACATTCTCAGACAGTTGAACTTTCTTATGTCTGTCTCAAACCACTTAAGACAGATCTTTCCGGAACCCTTTTACAACTCGGTTGACTGGTATAGTAAGGACTTTCTCACACCGACTGAGATTAGAACCTAAGATATTGACTGTCCTACAACCTGTGCTCAAACCAGAGAGTGCTTCCAGATAGTAATCAGATGGTCCAGATTAAAAAAAAGTATATACCTGAGAAGAAGTTACCACTATAATTAGAAGGTGGAGGCACTAGAGGTAATTCACCATTTAAAACTAATACAGATTTCATAACAGAATCTAAAGCTGCTCTACCATACTGTAAAATATAACAAAAAGAATTTTGATTTTGATGTTAAAATGGGGCAATGATTTTAATGTAAAAAAAAACAGAATAAACAGCTTCCTTAAAAAAATCTTCCTTTTCTCAATAATCTGTTACTTCAATATGATGAATTTTGATATGTAGAATTTTTTGCAAACACAGTCATGTGACTAGTCCTTGGCAAAATTCTATATTCCTGTTTTTCAAAAAAATCTTTCGATTAAAATTTGTTGTGTGTGTGGAATTACCACAATACCATACTAAATTGATCATGTGAATTTTGAGAAACTAGCAATACAGAACAGAAATAATATAAAAAAAAATAACTGACCTTATTATCAATATTAAAACGACTTAAATCTCTAGTCTCTGTAGCTCTTCTATCACCATGTGTTAAGGCACCCTGTAAAAATAATAAATGATGTTTTAATTATGAATACTGTCTTTAGTCCTAACAACTTGCCAATTTTACATGATATATTAGGAAAAATTCATATAGTTATCATATGGCAAAGTAAGAAATAAAGTATTATGAAAATCTGAATGTTTTGGAAAAATTCATGACCAGCTTAAGTTCATAATTTCATCAATGACTGGAATGGAAAAGTCCCAACTGACTTTAAGACAATACACAGATAAACTTATATATTGTTGAACCATGGGAGACAGGATTGAGTCAAAACACACACTTTCACTTTACTTTACTTTACTTAAGTTACAAAATTTTAGATTGTGACTTACCAAACTCTCCAGTCTTTTAGCTACAGTAGAAGCAAACCTTCTTTCTCCAGCTAATTCTGATATTAAGAAGATATATTCTGGGGCATGTATCTGGTTAGATCTATGTGTACGACCAAACTGTTGTATAGCTCTATCAGCACTCCATGGTAACTCCAGAGTAATATGAACACGTTTTTTCTGATTGACTGCCCTTCTATCAGCTTGTAATGAAATACCTGAACTAGCAGCTTCTGATATCACAGCTATGTCCTGCAATATAAAATTTTTGAAATTTAAATTTGATGCAGTGACATTTAAACACAAATCAGTCAAATTAGTTTTATAAATCTGTAAAATCTAAATGATCTTTTTTTTTTAATTTAAATCACTATTCAGTAAAATTTTTACTTAAAAACATGATGCTTCCTTAGCCAATACAGTTCCAAAGTGCTATCAGGTGAGTTACCTTACTAGCAGTACATATTGTCATGGATGAATGGATGTTAAACAATTTACTATGTGTAGGCTCAAAAATTTTTCCCTGGTTACTGTTTGAGTGTTAACCTAATAATAGTAACATATTGATATAGACAAGTACATTATACAAATTTGTTAAATTGTTTACCTTTTCACCATCCATAAATCGTTGTTTTTCTGTTAAATTTAATATTTCTAATGGTACATCTGTTTCACTTCTTGATTCATAATTAATACTACCATCTTCATTAGATACAATACGACCCTTTCTACCAGTCATCTGTTAAATACAAATATTTAATATCATAATCTAGGTAAGTTGAGCTTTATCTTTCTTCAATAATGTAAATATACAAAGAGTCAATTTTGTATCCTTAAAAATTACATTGTACTATAATCTTTTTTAAATTGATTTCAGCCATTTCAATGTAAAGAACGGTTCTTTTAATGTTCAATTTAATCTTACTAAGATATTTATTTATATGTATGCAGCGCACAATGAGGAAAAATTTTGACAGGATAGCAGTAGAAGTCATCTCTTTTTTCTTCATGATCAGTGAAAAATAGTAGTCATGCAGCAAATGCTCATTATGCCATGCTTTATTGTCCAATTCTAATCTCACTTCCCATGTCCACTCCTACAGCCTGTGTCACAGGGGGAATTCAGTTAAAGATGGTTTTAATAATTGTATGGCAGAAGTGAATTGTATTTATCTGTACCTCAGCCACACAATCTGTACCACCAAGTTCATCTATCAACTGATCTAATGCATTGGATGGTAAAGTATTTCCTATTTCTTCCATCTTACGTAGTAAATCACTCTTCATAGTCATAGCTTCTTCCCATACACTAGTAGCACCTATAATAATAAATATGAATAGTTATCTGTTAGTCACTAAGACTCTGGACTTACCATTAATTAGATCAAGGTTGAAGATTGAGATTGGTGACTTACCATTACTTAGTTTTAGATTGATGACACACCATTACTAAGATTAAGATTGGTGACTTACCATTACTAAGATTAAGATTGGTGACTTACCATTACTAAGATTAAGATTGGTGACTTATGATTACTAAGATTAAGATTGGTGACTTACCATTACTAAAATTAAGATAGGTAACTTAACATTACTAAGATTAAGATTGGTGACTTACCATTACTAAGATTAAGATTGGTGGGAGTAAAACCATCATTATTTCTATTCAATAAACCAGCTTTAGCTAGAGCTTTATCAAATAATGAATCTTCATCTTCATCATCCATATCGCTTCCACTCTCATCCTTCTTTTTCTTACTTTTCTTTTTATGTTTCTTAGCTTTGATTTTCTTTCTTGGTGACTTTTCTTTCTTTTTACCAGATGATTTTTTTAACCAGGGATCTACAAACAATGGATATTGTTATAAGCTTATCATACACAAATGTATATTTTCCAACAAGCAGTATATTTGTTGTATGAAGAAAAAACAATTGACAGTGTGTCTGTAAGAACATAAAATTTTGAGTTGTTGATGAATACAAGGCTGTACTTAGTGTGCAGATCATCTATTTGACAATCCTAAACTGTTAATGGATTTTCCCACTTTTTAAGGTGCTTTTCTTATCAATGTGATACATTTGTATTGGTTGTTTTGAAGAGTTTATTTAATAATAACTTACCATCATCACTATCTGAACCATTGGCAAATGGATTGAAGTTATCGCTGACTCCATCTGACTCTTCTGATGATGACTCACCAAGATCTAAATCCATATTATCTGATGAGTCATCTGAGGAGGAGTCAGAACAACCATTTTCACCTTTCTTTCTCTTAGCATTGCTACCTCCATTTAAATCTGAAAAATAACATAATTTTTGTTGCAGCGGGGTTTATTATAAGTGGTATCACATCGCTGTTTGATAGTCAAAATAAAACACATTCAGTGAATTGATCTGTTGTCTTCAATCTGAATTCATATAAAATATGAATCGAATTTTACTGAAAAAACCTAAAATTTTGTGTGAGACTTTGAACTGAACCCTGTATAGCAGGATTCCTTGGAATTGATTAAGGTGTAATTAAAATGGTACCTTTCTTCCTTTTATTATTATTGAGCTTCTCTTCTGTTGTCTTGACTAAACTACCAATACCAAACATATCAAATGTTTTCCTTCTATCAGGGGCTGGGAAATGTTTTTCTACTAGAGTTTGAAATACACCCCTAAAATATCAAAATATAACTATTAATTTCCAGAAGGGGACAAATATTATTACTCAATATTCAAATGACTAGATGAACTATCTATCCAAAGGTCGGGCTATAATCAAATAGAGCCAACTACAAAGTTTTATAGTTGTCTGCTATGTAATTAGGCTCTGTGGGTTTGATTCCTCCTCAAGGTAAAAAAATCTGATCTCTAATCCCTATCACCTAGAATAGTATCTCAAGTTATCATAATCATTAACAAATGATCTTACTTGGCTGTAGAGACAAAATCATTTAATTCTCCTCCACTTTCTTCTAACTGTTCTAGAGTTCTAGCTTCTCCAGTAGATTGTAAACCAATTACTACACACTATAATAATACAAATAAATACATTACAGTATAGTTAAGCAAAAATATTTCTGTTCAGCGTTCAATTAAAAACATACAACACCTGAAGTTCGCTTTAACTTAGTATCTTATTATTGATGTTATTTAATATAACTGGATGTGCTCAAATATATCATATAACTTACGTATGAATTACTCAATCTAAACACAAATTATATTACATTCAGTGATTTTCCAGAAATATTGCAGCTATTTTGTATACATTGCTGTTTTTTTTTATGTTTTCTCCTCTCAAAATTTCCAATATTCTGGATAGGGGGATAGCTCTGGTTCAAATTTGAGAACAGACAGACATGCAAACCAACAACATACCTTGCCATTTTTCACAGCCTCTCTAGCAATATGTACACAATAATTGACTTTAGCTGATATACATAAATATTTAAAAAATCTTTGATGTGCTGACCAGAATTGACCCCACATGGACTTCCGTAATCTATGTTCCGCATCTATTAAATCTGCTGCTTTCTGGAATTTTTCTCTGGCATCAACCCACTGCAAAAATTGAGAAAAGTTCTTTGATGACATTAGAATTTCTAAATAAACACAACATCCAACTAATTTTAATTATATTCTTTGCCATTCAGATTGCAAGCGTAGTTTTAGCTTGATGAGGACACACATGGTGTCAAGACTCTTTTTACGTGTCAAAGCCTTTAATCTGTATCATGACTGATTGGATTAGAGTTGAAAAGATCTTCTTAGAAAGCGGGCGAGAGCCTTACTCACTGAACCACCACAATTTCTGCAGACAAAACTAAAATAACTCACCAAGTCTACAGCTTTGTTATAAATCTTCTGAAAACTATTATCAATAGTGACCTCTTCTATTTTAAATGAGACACCTTTAAAACTCAATTGTCTAGCTATATACATGCCTCTTAACTTCATATCCATGGCAACCAATTCCATTGCACCAACACCTCTACAAAATAAAAGTGTTTCAGTATATGGGAAATATTTTATACAAGCAGGACTGTAGCACAGTTGGTTAGAGCATTGGAATTATTTGGTTACATGTAGCATATGGTGGACATGGTTAGTGTGTGAAAGTCTTGTGAACTTTCTCTATTATTCGGGTGAAGCAGCTGTAAATGGGAAAATGATAACAAACCTCTTTTCTACAGCTTGAATAAAATCATTGAATTCTTTAAAAGGTGTTCCAGGTCCCCATATACCCAGTCTTGTCATGTAGGCCATGTTTTTCGGTTCTGATGCTCCAGTAGCACTAGCATACACCACTCTAGCTAATGGTAGATGGTTCTGTAATTCCAAGACTGTTCTACCAGTTTTGGTTGGTTTACTAGAACCTACTGGACACAGATTCTTAGCTTTATGACATTCATCAAATACTATCTATGATATAGGTTAAGGATAAAAAAAAAAAACAATTATAATATGACTCTCTAGGACTTTTAGTGGCAGTCATGGCTGGGTTAAGCTGTAGCATGGCTTCTATTGGGTCAAAATTCCCTTGAACACAACTTATATACAATCATGTCAGATCAAGGATGGTAGTCCACATAAAACAATAACGAAAAAATCCAGATTTGCAATAAAATCAACTGACTGTCACCCACATATTTTGAAAGATAACAGCCAAACTATAATATAATATTTGAAAAGGATACCAAACCATCAAAATCTTTACCACACCATTTTAATAACTGTTTGAGTCTAGTTCTATATTTACCACCAGACTGACTTTCTCCTATTAAAGATGAATATGTAGAAAATACAACTCCTTTCTTGATACTACCATTTTCTTTACCTGATATCTTGGCATACTTTAACTAAAATATAACATAAAATTTTATAAATTTATTTGAAAACTTCTTAATGATGGACACTTACAGAAAAAAATATAAGTATTTCGCATTATAAGTTTTGCAATGCACACAAGAGGCTCAATTTGACAGTGGGAAACCTATAAAGATCAAAATGGAAAGAGAATTTCTAGTTTGAGGTATATTGGCATGGATTCTACTGTTTTTGTACAGTTTTAACATTTCAGAAGACGTAAAAATTCAAGTTTCGAAAACAACCACTGAAAAAGTTGATTGTGGATTTAAAACATAGTTAATAGGCTTACTTTGTTAAGAGCATAAACTTCTATTTTGCCAGCCCCAATATCTCGTAAATCTCTTTCAGCATCAACTTTTAAATCATTGGACACACTCAACCATATAGCCCTCTTTCTACCTTGTAAATAGTTCTCAAATATAGTACCAGCTATAGTTCTTCCTTTTCCTACACCAGCTCCATCACCTTTAATAAAAATATTAATATTATAGACTTTTAATCAAAATAACAATTACCCAGCAGAAGCTGAAAGGCAAAAATTTTCATTTTGACTAATTGGACAATGTTATGCAAATTGAACAGTATATTCATCAAAATACCAATACCAAACGTCAACATCAGTAGATTACTTTTTAATGGTAACTAAAAAAGAACAAATTGTCCTCAAAAGCATTAGATTTTAAATGGTTGAATTCTGTCATGTTAGATATGTGCATATCATTCGTTAAATATTCTTCTGTTCCTCCTGATGGGTGTGATGCTTTGAACAGCACTGAAAATAAGAAAAAAAGAGAAAAAAGGTTCAAATACTTACCAATAAGAAAGCCAGCTCTTTCACCACTAGGTAATATAGTTTCATGACGTTGTGAAGCATAGGTTATAGCTTCTAATTGTAAAGCTGATAGTTGACACATATCAATAGTAGATTCTGGTATAACTATTTTATATTTTACATTCACAGGTTCAACACTAGCTAGTGAACTAGTCTCTACTACTGGATCAGGATGTTTCTCTCCTATTTTTACTGAAATTTCAATCATTGATATTTGAACATATAATTCCATGGTTGATAGTCTAGCTATTTAACACAAATTTCATAAAGACTTCTGATTGAGCCATTGAGTATAATAAGGGAAATCTTGCCAGTCTCCTTCTGGCCCCAATCACTTGTCCCTTCAGAGGCACAAGACACTTTTTCCTTTTCCAGATCCCCTTGCATTACTGATAGAGGCTGGATTGAAAAATCCATAATGTTCCTTCCGGACAAACTCCAGAATACTGGCTGGGCTCAAGAGAAGGCCTCTGATAAGAGTCTCTGATGAAAGAAAACCACTTACATTTGCTAGGCATGTATTCAAAATAGGTTTCTGCATGACCTAATTCTTGGACTTCTTCTTCTGCCTCTTCTTCTTCTAATGGACTAGGTGCTCTTTCAATTCTCTACAAATATCACACAATAAAAATAAATGATCCCAGTATATCATCAAATAAACAACCATATGATTTATATAGAAATAAGAGTCAATAATAATAAAATATTTTCATTGTTAAAATAGTGCTCAATACAACAATTGTAGAGCTAAAAACATGTTGCTATTCAGAGTTTCACGCTATGCGATCTTCAGACCACTAATTGTCTAGTGGTCTGAAAATCGCATAGCGTTGAACTCTCAATAACAACATGTTTTTTCAGGGCTTTGTTTTAATATTTCTAGAAAAAAGAGTCACGTTGATGCAAATTTTGAGCATAATTGAGTTGGAGACAATTCTAACATTTAGAATTTTTTACTTTATTGGTTGGCACTTCAGCAGAAGTGATCAAATTCTTATTAGTACAGTTTTATCCTTCAAGAAACATAAAATTAAATACCAAGCAATTTTCACCATAATAGTTCACATTGATTTAAAATCTCTGATCACTGAAAAACACTAAAGAAGTAGAGAAAATGGATTGGTAAGCAGACAAAAGTATTGTACAAACCTGTATTCCAGGCATTGATGATACTTTAACAGTTTCAGTTGACCATAGTCGAGATAAGTCTTTATTAGTAATGTTAGTTTTTATAGTCTGCTGTATGGTCGTTACATTACTACTACTTGTACTAAACTGACTCACTACATTTGGAATGTTAGGCACAGGCGAATTAGTATTTCGTTCTAAATTGTTACTGGAATATAATTTCCCGTTTGATATCTGTCCAGGATTGACCACCTGAATAGGTGAACTGGTCCGTAATAAATGACGATTGTTATTAATCAAAGAATCAGCACTTTCACTACCATTGGTCCATATTAAGTGATGTTTATTATTTATTGAGGATCCGACACTATCACCGCTATTGGTCCGTATTAAGTGACGGTTATTGTTTATCAAGGATCCAACACTATTACCACTGCTTGCTACGATAATTTTTGGACTTGGGCTAGCAGCTTGTTGTGGTGTTAATGTTATTTTTTGTCCTGGTCCTACATTGCCACCAGGAGCTACTCTAGTTATAGTAATAACACGAGGTTGTGATGTAGTACCACCCTGTGAGATTCGTGTCACTATCGGTGTTGATTGTCCATTGCTATGTAATAATGAGTTACTGGGTATACGTATTATTTTAGGAACTGGTTTGACTGTTGGTGATGCTGAATTTATGGATTGTGTAAATCTTGTGTTAAGCTGAAAAATAATAAATAATAATGCATGAATCAAAGGTTGGATACACTGATGAATTCGACACTTTTTTTGCAATTCTGGAAGTAAGAATTTCAACCTGAATTCGTCCTCAATATGCTTAATGCTTAGATTAATCAATTCTAAGCAGTACCACAAAAAATGAAATGGAGTTTAGATTCACAACTCTATACAGCAATTTGTCAGGGAAGTGACATTGGCCTATTTTTTTCAATTTTAAACTGAAATGGATCTTTAACATGTACAGATATGGTACTGGTAGATATGGTTTACAGTCTTTTGACTCTTTCTCCGTGTATGACCATCTGACAAGGGGAAACCTGATAGAATGATTGAATATTTCATACAATAGTCATACGTAATTATGCAAATGAAATATAAAGATACATACTAAGCTACTATTATCTCCAGGTTTGACCCGAGATAAAGCCTGTATATGACTTATAGGACTTGGAATCTGATTAGTTTTAATATGGTTTGAATCTGCTAAGTGTCGTAAAGACTGGCTAAATATATCTGCTTGACTAACTTCACTGTCTGTATGTCCTCCATTAGTGGCAGCTGAATCTTCTAAAGCCTTAAATATACAATTTAAATTAAATCTCCTTTGATTACAAAATCAATAGGGTCAATGAAAGATTGGTAGTTTGAGTATTGTAATTTTTGAATATCAGTCAGTAGATTTTTTCAGGACAACTGCTTTTTTTAACATACTTTTTGTATGTCTATTTGTGGGTCTTTAATCAAGATGGCTTACCGAAGGAAGACTGCTATAACCACTAGAAGGTTGGGAATGTAATGAAGTATCTAAACTAAAATCTTCTAAATCATTTCCAGTTATACCAGAAACATCTAATGCTGCTGATAATAAATCAAACGAATTCTGGAAAAAAAAAATTAACTATGTGTACTCTCTGAAAGTGATTGGAAGGAGCTGAAAACAAGACAAGAGATCTCAATCAGGTCTTCATATTGGCTATCAACAGGAATATGCACTTGAGGAAATGGTGAAATTTTAATTCGTTTCTAAATCCCTGAAACTCTGTTCTCTTGACTCTCTGAGAATTAGTTAAGGATTTTTTCTTTTAGTCTTCATCACTGCTGTTAATTATTTTTGACTTTGCAGGATAATTGAAGTAAACTCCAAAGGCTAATTTCCTTCTGATTTACAAGGATTGGCTGAAAATGGACACTTTCATACATTAAGTTGACATGTAAAAACGTTGACTGAACACCAATCAGACAACAGTGATGGTAAGGCATAGCATATTAACTCTTACAGATCATATCAAATAAATCTCTGCCACTTTATAACCTGAATTTCCTTACATAGAGACTACTGAGTTAATAAGTTCATTTAATATAACATAGTCTGAAATAGATCAGTTGTCTGAAGATCACACAGGGTGAAACTTATACTTAAAACATGTTTCAGGTTCTCTTTTATATTTCTAATATTTCTAGTTTCAATTTCATGTTAAAAAAAAAAGATTGTCAACCATGACAATAGCCTTCAGAAAAAATTAAACATGATTTATAACTAATAATCAAAGTCCATTGAGACTCAAGTACAATTTTGTAGTAATTTTTATCAACACTGATTCAGTGCACTTTATTTATCATTGACTCAGCAGTGGAGAAACAAACGCATTTACTTCCTTACACAAGAAGAGTGAAAATACTCAGAAAAAATATAAGTTGGGGAAGTTAATTGTTGATATATGTTTAGATAACGGTTTCATGAAGATATATAACCATAAACCGTTTATGTAAGTCTCTTACATTGGCTTCAGTTTCCATTATTAGTGAGAACGTTTTCAATCCCCACACACCTCAGACAACTCAGCCATTGCTTCATACCCAGCATGCATTGCGACAGGTACGTCAACGCAATTTTTTTCAAATTTTTTATTCATTGATTGATTTAGACTTTTTTGAATACAGAATCATTTTATTCACCAAGCTAATTATTTGTATAAGTATATTTAAAAAAAAGATTTATAGAAAATTTGTCCACAAATTTACTCGGAGTGACGATATTTTAGTTGACCAATCAGATTGCAACATTTATTTATAAACAAGAAAGGAGAATATCAGGCACGAAAAAGTAAAAATTATTATTTTCCATGTTCTTATTTGATGTAGGTTTAAATTGATATGATCTTGTATCCATCAAGCAGTATTAAACTATTTAATAGAACGATAGGTTAGAAACTCCATATTTGTTGATGATTCAATGAGATATTTGCTCCAACCTGCGTTGTTGACATTTAAAATAAGAAAATTAAAATCGGGGACGGGGGAGGGGGGCTGAGATTAAGATGAGATAGGGCTAGGTATGAATGAATGATAATAATTACCCTAACCTAGCCTCTTTCTGTCGTTCAGAGTAGCAATCCTATCTTCAAAGCATTATTTTGAAGCTTCTTCAGGGTTGTAGGTGACCTCATGAAGTAATCTTATATATCTAATTATGACTAATTACTAATATGGTGCGAGATTACTTTTCAAGAAAAATGCAAAAAAATGTTTGGTTATAATCCTTTTTTTTTAAATTTTATACATGCTTTTCATTCTTTATCAATTTAAACCTCGTATAATTATTCGAGTAATCTGACCTATTGACTCAATAACTCATATACAATATTATGTATAGTCTACATGGGCTGGAGGGTATGACCTTCTTTGAGCCGCCACTGGTTTAATGTCGATGAAAAACTCTTGATTAATTAACTTTGATGAAATGAATGGAGTTTAGCCTTGTTTGAAGAAAATCACTATTGTGTAAATATTGAATTATTATTTGAATAATCTGTTATATTCTATTTGTAGAAGGGGGCTTGGTGAAAGATGAGTTCTAGAAAGAAAGAGAGTCCAGCTAAAAATGGATCAACAAAAATCACAGATTTTTATAAATCCCCAGTCAAAATCCGATTAGTCAAAGGTATGCTTACTCAAAATCTATCAACTTGGAAATTTTGAAATAATTTTTATTAAATAAACTCATGATGTAAATTTCAAATGATTTCAAAGTTTCTTAGACATCTGCTCTAAAGATTTATTTCGATTAATCATAGTGAAATCCACCTTTTTTTTTTTTGATTATCTTTTGTCTTACTTAGTGTTTTTATTTATTATAGAAATAATTGTTCTTAGTAAAATAACATTTTATATTCTTTTGTTTTAGAGGATGGAGTTTTAAAAGTTAAAAATGACAGTGATTTGGATCGTTCATTACAATCTTCATCAGTTTTATTAACACCTGACGCCTCACCTAGTAAAGAAAAGGACACTGATGCAAATGTAAACAATAATAACTGTGAACAGCTGTCTGTACAATTAAATAATGTCTCCACTCAAGATTACAGAAGCATGTGTGAACAATGTGAGACTCCTCAAGCTGTTACAGTTAAAACAGAACCTACTGAACAATCTTGTCATTGTAAGCAGATAATTGAAGATGTAGAGATATTAAGTGTAACACCTAGTCCTGTTCCCTCCACACCCCCCCTTAGTACTGGTACATCTCAACCCAAAAAACGTAGAGGGCGTAGGGGTAAGGGAAAATCGGCACAAACCTTGGCAGAAGTTAAAACCGAATCTCAGCCTAAACTAAAAACAAGTCGAAAGAAGTAAGTATGGTCATGAACTAATCATGTAGCCTAGCTACTTCATGGATATGTTTAGGCTTTTGCAATGGAGAAGACAAATCAACCTATTTCAAAAGATGAATGTATAACTTGAAATCATTTAAATTCTGGTTGATGTTAAAATTTAAACACTTTATGGAAAATGAACTATTTTCCAAGGCTAATGAACTAATGGTGATCTTATTATTATACTGGTATTTATTTTATAGGAAAGTAGAGAGTGATATTACTACTACCAATAAAACTATTACTGATTATTTTCCTGTGAGAAGAAGTGGTAGAAGATGTAAATCAGAATTAGAGGTTGGTTGATGATTTTATTCAAATTTTACTATTGTAATGTGAAGGCTTGGCGATATTCATTCCAGTGGATTTCATTATATTAGTCATGAAAGGGATTTTAAATTTTTAATTTTTCTTGTTTATCGTGGATGTCCACTGATAGCATGTAGTTACTTGTTGATTACAGATATTTATTGCACATGGATCAGAGCATGTTTAAATGGTATTTTTGTACCAAAAACTTGTATCAAATAATATGAATTATTATTTTAGAAAGAAAGAATGATAGAATATGAAGATAAAGTTTTGACTTATTGTGAAGATGGATTAGAGGTTTGTTTCTAGTTTATAGTAGGTAAATAACAGAACACAATTTTTTTGGTATACTACTGTTGAATTTTTATTGTACACAATTTTTGCAACATGATGTCATAGTATACCATAAAATTGTGTTCTGATATTTAATGTGGTCTTATACCCTAAATTTTGCTTATGTATCGAAGTTTGTGGGTTAGGCTGAGACGTTATATATTTGTTATGATAGGTAATTTCACAAGATGACATGGTGTTTGCCAATTTTTTGCTTGTTTCAATATTGTATTGTACTTTGATTTGTCAAGGTTGTGAAAATGGAGGATAAAGGAAGAGGTGTTGTAGCAACTAAAATGTTTAAAAAAGGAGATTTTGTAGTTGAATATGCTGGAGATTTAATAGATCTAGCGGAATCTAAAGATAGAGAGATGTTTTATGGAATGAGTACTAAATTTGGTTGTTACATGTATTATTTTAATCTAAAAGGCAAACACTATTGGTAAGTGTTGATTAGTCTATTCTTTTTCCACCATAATATAGCCTCTTCTATAGAATGTTATTGGCTTAAATACAACTCACTGAAAAGGTATTGGCCCATCAGGAACAGAAAAGTAGGACGTAAAACACCTGTTTCATTTTTTTGACGCGCATGATTTATTGAATGTAATCTAATAAACACTTTCTTTCTTTTTTACAGTATTGATGCTACAGCTGAATCTGGTAAATTAGGTAGACTACTCAATCACAGTAGAATATCCTTTAATTGCTGTACCAAATTAATCGAGATTAAAAACACACCATATCTCATCATTATAGCTAGTCGAGATATAGTCAAAGGGGAAGAACTCCTGTATGATTATGGAGATAGGAGCAAAGAGTCTTTAGAAGCTCATCCATGGCTTAAATTATGATACAATCGCATCTTAGTCAAATTATACAGAAAATCCAAATGCTTTTTTGGATAGCTTAATTGGAGAGTTCTAAACAGGTTCTGTCTGTTCTAATTCTGTCCTCATTCAAATGATTCAGAAGCAGAACATGTCACTTTCAGAATTTCCTTCTCCACCAAATTTGAATTTCTGCACCCAGCACCTTCTATTTTTTCGCCACACATGGAACATGTTCTGAAGTCTGTTTCACCTTGTTTTCACCTTGGTTGATTCCATAAACGTGCAGAACTCACCAATTGAGCGATCCCACACTCTCTTGTCACAAATTTATAAACCAAATGCAAACATGAAGAAGTGCCTATTATACATGGGCTTTATGGAAAAGCAGCAGTATTTAATTTTATGAAATTGTAAAAAAATAACTTGTAAGATACTTTCGAAGTTATTAACTTGACTTCAATTCAGAGTTTTTGTTTTAATAGAATGTTAATGTAATGAACTTTGTTGATACATGTATTGAAGTTTAATGTACCTAGCCCACAGTTCTCAGAACATCTTACAAATAAAATGTAAAGCACATACTGTGTAAATGTAGATTCACCATAAAAGGCCATTGTATTTATTTTGAGAAACGGATCCCATTACGTCAGATTACATTCTTTAAAAGTATAAAGTTGTCTAAATATTTGCATTACCAAATGATAAAGCTCAATTTTAGTTATTTGTATCACTTTTCAGAATAAAAATTAAAAAGGAAACAATTAAAATGAGCTCCATCAACTGGGAAGGCTAATATTTATCTGTCTTATTCCTCAAAATTTGTTTTGTTAAATCTACAATGTCCCAATGTAGCTTTTTTTATGAAGATTAGCCAAGATTGTCTTTTACTGGTTTTACTCACCGATGATTTCTTTCTTTGTCTATGTTTGTACATGTATCTGAAAACGATATAATCTCACAAATTCCATTTTGTTTACCTCATTATTATTATGCAATTGATTCATCAAAGCAGCAAATGACTTAAAATGATTTTCAGGTAATTTTATAAATTGTTTATTTAAATTTATAACAATCTAAATATCTGGTGATAGTAAACTAAAAACTTATATGCATAGCTGAAGTTGGGCTCTTATCAGCTGGTAAAGCAAACATTTGGACAACAATTTATATGTTAAGATTTCATATAATTAATATATTCAATAAGTTCATTGACAATTATTTTGGCTATTTCTGCTTCTTTCCTTGAACATTTATCAGGTATCTTCATTTCCAAAATATAATTCGTGTGAAAGAAATATACATATATAGTTAGTTATAAGGGCATTACACATTTATTAATTGTCTTCATGATTTTGTTCATTCCTTCCAGTTTTCCAATTGAAATGTTATATGGATTTTGAAATCATGAGTTTGTAATTAATCTTTTATTTGTGAATACTCCTTGGTGAAATATTGTACATATATATCATTCATTTAATCATTCATTCAATCATTCATTTATTTGATCATTCAATCTGTTACAATGTATTTCATTGTCATTAAAATATAGCATATCTGATTAGCTGCTTTATTGTTTTCAAATCAAAGAGAGTGGTTCTGATGTGAGTGCAGATGATCATGCATAACCTATTTTTCTTCATTATTCCACGCATCCCAGCTGTAAATGGGTATGGATAATCTAGTAATAATCAATGCCAAGAGATTTGGGCAAGAACACTTGTTATACAGGATTCTCATAAACCGAAGTTATCCTTGTAAAAGGTTGTTGCAATCTGGTTCAGAGCTGTTAGTTGTTGTCCGTAGGTAAAAAAAATTTTTTATTTCAATTACCTCCCCTTATTAGATTTCTCATTTGAAAGGCGATAAAAGACCACCACAAATTTTGACTAAATGTGATTTACTTTTGAAAAATAAGACAAACAAATAAATTTTATGAAAATATTGATATATATTTTAGTGGTTATTCATAATTTGAAACTACCAGTGTGAAATTCTTGTCATTTCTTCCATTGAGAGGTAAGAGACAGCAAAAGTCAAGTGTTCTTTGTGAAATTGACTAAACAATGGCGGATGTTCGACAAGAATCAACTGTCGGCGGTGGAAGAATTAAAGGCTTGACTGTGGTTAAGCCAATTGTGTACGGTAATTTAGCCAGATATTTCGGAAAGAAAAGGGAAGAAGATGGCCACACCCACCAATGGACAGTGTATGTCAAACCATACAAAAATGAGGATATGTCAATTTATGTGAAAAGAGTGAGCTTCAAACTTCATGAGAGTTATCCCAATCCAAACAGAATTGTTACCAAACCACCTTATGAAGTGACAGAGACTGGTTGGGGAGAATTTGAAATAATTGTCAAAATATTTTTTAATGACCCAAATGGAAATGAGAGACCAGTTACATTCTATCATTTATTGAAGCTATTTCAAAGTGAAACTGACATTATGTTAGGGAAAAAGTCATTAGTAGCAGAATTATATGACGAATTAGTGTTTCAAGACCCAACGCCAGCCATGCAACAGATGTTAACCAGTGTTCGACCAATTTCGATAGGTGCTTACAAACATGAGACAGACTTTGAAGACAAGAAAGAAAAAACAAATAACAATATAATTAATGCTAAAAAGAAAATCAGACATGAGATAGCAGAATTAAACGACCGGTTAAAAATGGCTAAACAGCATATATCCAAGTTAAAGAAAGACATTGCATCAGTTGAAAAAGTGGATGATAAATCGGCAATTTCATTGATTCCAACTTAGGAGATACTTACTTTCATGGCTAAAGGTGACTTTCATACGGAATATTTTTACTGCTCCTATCAAATCATCAGGAATTAAAGGTCATTAATGACATTAGACTACTCTTACATTGTTACAATTTGTATCACTGGTGCTCATAGTGTAGAATATTTGTATTTATCTAATGCTCTCATTAAAGATTACTGATTCTAATTAAGATGTTTATGTCACTTTATGTGTTGATTATCCACCATATTTGGACTAGGTTCTGCTGGAGAATTATCTTACTTGGTTGTCATTGTCTTGATCGACTGTTGAAAAATTATTTCAAACACCCAATAAGGTGAAATGGATTTATTTCATAGACATATTGTCCTGGACTCTCAAGCTAATTAACAGATATGTATGTGGATGTTTATTTCATGTTTTTTCTTTATGTGACTGACACATGTCATCCTTGATCTGACAAGATTCTTCTTTAAATCATGTTCTGTGGAATTTTGACCCAGGAGCTTGATTTATGCTAACCAATCGAATCATAGAAAGTGGTTGGACAATAAAAGTCAGTGTCTAACATTGAATGCTCAAGAATTCCTTATGTGTAAAGAAATATTTTTATAACCGAGAATTTGATTTCTTGATTATTAAATGACTCAAAATATAACAATTTTGTCAGATGTTAAACTGCAAGTAAAACCAACAGAGAAAAACTAAATTTAAAATCCATTATTGCATTTATTGAGATAATCTGAACCTAAGATAGGTCTATCTAATTAGAATTAAATTACAATTTCATATCTTTTTTGTTTTCTGATAATTTTAGTCTACATTGTAAGTTAAGTTTTCTACCAAATGCCTGTCCCAAATGTAGCATTTTTAAACCATTCAAAGCATGTCATGTAAAATCAGTTACTTGATAAAATAAGGAATTGTGGGATATTGAAACCTAGAGTAGATATTGATTATTCGATATCCCACAGTTCCTTATTTTATCACTTCATACTGATACAAGGGTATAAACCAGCTGATAAGTAATTAAAAATGTTTTATTTAACAAATAGATATAATAATATAATGCGCAGTTTAACAAACAGTTATATCATACAACTTGGCGTATTTTTTAAAATTATAGAAGGCCACTTTTTAATGCACACAAAAGAATTCAATGGACAAAGTAAAGATAAAAGATTAAAAGAAAAGGCAGTTGAATGTGATGTTGCGTTTTAAAAAAGGTGACAACATTTTTTTGGCATTAAAGAGCAAATTCATCACAAAACATTACTCTGTATGTCAGCAGTTCAGTCAAAATATCCGTGGAAGGCTTCCTTTGGAA
>NW_008708752.1:2950516-3002622 GCF_000327385.1 Lottia gigantea | reverse complement strand
AGAAAAAGCAACAGAAATAAAAGTAAAACCATACAAATAATATGTTGAAGTTAATACATTCAGGCTTTGGTGAATGTCATAGATGAAATATCACCGTCTACTTCAAACCTCTGTTAAAAAAAAGAAAACATACGATAAATATACATGCATTGTGCAATAAACGAACAAACGTAAGCGTGTCCATAATTTGTAAGCGTTATTCACACAAATTCCTGTGTGATTTCTTTGATTGGATGTCATTATGGCTACCCATAGAACGCCATGCTTTTGTTGAAGCTTAAATGTAGCATAATTTCAGGTTTCAGAATGCGCAAATTGATATCGGCTCTTAAATAAGAACCTCTATCCGAAAAGAAAAAACCACTGGTATTAAACGGTCGAGATGATCTCCGAAAGCTAAGTTAAACTTGGTATATTATTTAAACTTAGTGTAAACGAATTTTAGGCAACTGAAACATAAAATTAGTATTTTGTTAGGCATGGATAATGTTATTGGATTGCACAAACCGTCATGCAATTAAGCATTCATGCATAATGAATGTTTTATCAGGAAACATGTACAGAATTGTAGCTGATCGTGCGGTCGCGTAGTCAAATTATTTCGATTGAGAGTTTATATTATTGTTAGCTATTAGTCAGAGGGTAGGAGCTTGAAAAAATCTGTTAAAAATTGGTTGATCTACGCATGGAGTCATAAAGGGGTAGAGGACATCCTCGCTAAAAGTCAACGAGTCATTCGTTGTTTTAATTTTTTAGGGAAAGAAACTAAACGAGATGCAACTAAATAGTACAATATGCAGCACTGAAATGAAAGCTATAACCATGCCGAGGATTAGAGTGTTATCATACAAACAACCATGCCATTCTACAACAAAAAATTAAATAATAAGATGTTTAAACAAATATTTTCAACAGTTTCGAACCAATGTAAATACAGCCGTAACACCGTCTGTCGACATTGTCTGAAAAATCAAGAAATTTGATCGTGAAACTAACGGAGTTTCTGAATATTGACCATCATTAGCAGCGCAAGTCTCCCGGGTACAAATAAGGGGCAGCATGATTATAGGGGGGGCTGGCTCTGTGAAAGTATCTTAGGCGCAAGCTCGTCCATAGAGCGCCTGAGAGAAGTTCCCTCCGCAGAAAATTTGAAAAATAGGATAAAGTGCATTGATGTAACCGTTACGATCCTTCGAACCATGGCGGCTTTAAACATGAAATAGGGTTGGTATCAAAACACAAAAACTAAACCCAGCAAATGACCAAATAAATAAAAAAAAAAAATGCTTGGATTCTGGTCGTTGTAATTGAAACATAGATTTTCACATAACGCACAAAAAGTTTAAGTTGTATTCGATTACATCAATATCATGGCGCCAAGGATTTCAAAAACTACAACAACACAAATCAATACCCCCGGGGCGTTGTCAACTTTAAGTTGCTATTATTGATATAAACACGCGGTGGCCATTTGGTGCAATTGCATGGTTGAGATTCAATACCATCGCCTTTATAGCCATTATATACTTACTGATACCAATTTTCCATCAACAACTTTTCGTGTAATTGTCACGGTTTTACCTCTCCAATCAAACTTTTCTACCATTGAATCTCCTTCTAAAGTTATAACGGACTGAAAATATAATATCAGATCACTTTTATAAACCGTTTTAAATTTTAGATTTTAGTCATACAATTTTAATAGATAATAGACAAAGCAGACTGAATTGGCTTGTAGGTCAAATGGGATACATAAGCGGTTGCCCGCAGATAGTACCACTGCCCATGATCTGTCAAAAGACAGTGCTATACCCAGAATAATGAGCTACTAATTCAGTTTACCCAGTGGCGGGAAGGCCATAGGGGCAATTCCTCTTAAATACACGATATGAGCCATTTATTTTCATACCCCCCCCCCCCCTTTTTTATAATGTATTTGAATAGAAATACAAGGTTCTGCAGCCTCTGTTATACTATGTTCTCTTTACAGATTTAAAGAAGGAACTGACCTTGACAGTTTCACCATTAAGGGCATTATTTTCAAACTCTTCACCAAGCTTGAATTTGATATCTCTGTTTTTGTCACCAATAGTTGTAATAAAGTTCCAGGTATCACCATTTTGACTGATCTCTACTGTTGGATTACTGTTGGATATCATCTGCTTTGCCTGATCACTTATTCCTGAAAATATATATATCTTACACGTATGATACTATCTGTAGCGTCTTTTTTTCAAGTGGAAATCAAACCCTCCAAATGCTCAAAAATCAGCTCAGCATGAACATGAAGTACAGTCGTCTGTCTTTTCCAAACAGCTAAAATAGTCTTAAGTTTAACCAAAAATAGAAAACAACGATTTGAAATGCAATGCAATTACACTGATCAATTCGTCAATAAAAATCATATTTATCTGGTAACATATATAAAGCTAATGATATCTCGAACAATGTTAATAGAAGTTGAGAACATTTTGAGCCCAAGGGCATATCCTGTCGTTTTCTAAAGGTTCGCACTCAATGCTCTATATTTGTCTAAACAAAAACTCATTGTGATATTGACTTGATATTCGGTTACCATTAGGAATGACATAAAACATTTAGGAATCTATATAGTCTAGTGCCAGATACAAGTAGTTCGAGTTCGGTTGTCTAAAAGTGTCACACCTATATAACTATATATGTTAACATTGACCAACTCTTTCCAGATGTCAACTACACATTGTCGCTCATATTCACCTTGGAAGCATACTTTGACAAAATCTGAGATCCAACCACCAACTTACTCTGACCTTGACATACTCTTCTCAGATCTCACTATAGCTTACTCTAACGTTGACCAACTCCTCTCAGATCTCACCAACTTACTCTAACGTTGACCAACTCTTCTCAGATCTCACCAACTTACTCTGGGGTTGATCGACTCCTCTCAGATCCTACCAACTTACTAAGATGTTTACCACCTCCTCTCAGATCCCACCATCTTACTCTAACATTGACTAACTCCTCTCAGATCCCATCAACTTACTCAGATGTTTACCAGCTCATCTCAGATCCCACCAACTTACTCTAATATTGACTAACTCCTCTCAGATCCCATCAACTTACTAAGATGTTCACCAGTCTCTCTCAGATCTCAACAACTTACTCAGATGTTTACCACCTCCTCCCAAACCCCATCAGCTTACTGACGTTGACAAGCCCTCCCACCAACATAAAATTATGTTAACGAACTCTCAAATCTAACCAAAATATGTTGACCTTGACAGATATTACCAATCTACCCCTGACCTGAACATTATATCATTTAATGATCAACTTAAAAAGCAAAAGTGAACTGAATTCGATCTTCATATTTCAGTCTTGTCCTTTCACGTTAGCGTTATTCTAATCCCTAATATATCAAGATAAAGATTAGGAAAACCAAACGACATTATCTCTCGCCCAGACTTGATTTGAAGGTGAACCAGTGAGTAAATCATTGTGATATCGAAATGATTTGTAATTTGATAACACAATGTGTTGATAACAATTATTCATGGCAAATAAATCTCTCTGGAATAGTCTAATCGTAATACATTTTGTTTAGTGACATATTCAGACAGTTACAATCAGATGGATCAGCATTGAAACTTGTATGCTTAGATCAATGCTTATATTTACTAAGGGGAAGTCATATCTAGAACACATTGTTTTAATTAATATTTGTCTAAATCCCACAGTACTAGAAAAAAATACTAATTGTATGGCTAAGCATTTGTAAAAACTGTATGTTATCATTTAAGTATAGGGTAACGTAGGTTGGATTTGATCAATTAATGAAAAGTGTTATGGATAGCCGTGTTCACTGTGATCATATTTCTAATACTGTATCCCTTTCAGAACCTCTCAAACAGACCGATAAGTCAAGTGAGAAGGTAGACTACTTAACTTGTTGAGGAATGTTAAACACGGATTCTCTCTAGTGATGAAGGAGGTACATCATTTGTTAATTAATAAACAGGTCTGGTTAGACAAGCATCTACTTTCTGTACTCTTGTGGTTACAAGGTCACCAATTTAGTAAGCTAATGAGTCAAATTGCTTTAATTTCACAAATTCCGTATTCTGTTAATTTAGTACTACATTGTATACAGAGGTCATAGTGCAAAGGCTATGCACGTTAAAAGTCTTTCGATACTTGAAAATCGAGTATAGTTAATTGCCCAATTCATTTCTTTTTCATTCCATTCTACTAAACATCATAGTGCCATAGTGGTCTACTAAAGTTATCAGACATCAACTGAAATGCGCTGTATGTTTTATTTCTGATTTCAATACACAAGTATCATAGAAGTTTATACTGCTCATCAATAAATAATAGTAGAACTCGTATAAGACAAACGAAATGTTTGACGCTAAACTTTCTAATTTACTCTGAAGTTTTATTTTATTAATCTAATAAGTGTAGTCTAAAATATCTAGAAAAATATAGCTAAGGTTTCAATCGTTATCTCTTTAAAGGAAGGCATGTGGTGTTAATGTAATTGCACGGGAAAGGATCTTTTAAATTTTGATAAGCGCCACGGGTAACAAAGCTGTAGTAATAACATGACGGTTCTTCGCCCTTAAGAAATATTCTGGTACATTATTTCACCAATAACAGTTTAACGAAGTAGATTAATGAATTGCAGGCTCACTTATCTCACGATCTACCGTGATATATTTCCGTTAATAATATAAACAACCCCAGTTCTGCTATTTTCATCCCCACGTCCAGCAATTTTAAAGGGGCAGCGTGCAATATTTTAATTATTAACTTTGTAATTTACATTATGCAGGATATTTTGTAGATAAAACAATCAGATAATTTAATGGACTTATTTCTCTAGATTTTGATCTTAAGTTTTCATAAATTTGAGTAAATAACTTTTCATAGATACCTACTAAAAATCAGACTACCCCTTTAATTAGTATAAGAGTGAAGACGTTCATAAACACTCCTATTTAACGCGCTGGGCGCGGTCATAATTATGCAAGTCTCGCTACTGAAACACTTTGCTTTTCAAATACTTCAGTGAGAAAGAAATGCTAACAAATCCCTCAGCCGTCTCAAGTCATGTCCTAGATGCTCAAAATTACAGAGAACTGTGTTAAACACAATAGCAGTTTCTAAAGCATATCCTGCTATTCAGTGTTGATGCAGTACAGACTACATTTGTCGAACATATTTATCAAAGAATAAATGAGAAGAATTCTGTTTCTTATCTCTGTAACATCAGTTGACCCTAGGTTAAGGTCTAATAATATCTACAGAACTTGAAATACATCAACACTTGCAGAAATATAAACACACGCCGCTGTATACATTATAATTACTAGAATGTTTATGTTTCTACAACTGTAAAGAGAAGGTGAATGAGTTAAATTGAAAGGAAAGGGTATATCCATTGATATTCATTCAAGTCCCTTTTATAAAATGAAATAAATTAAGTCTTGCGTACTACTTTTTTGCACCATGTGGGGATAATGAAGACGGGCAAAAACCATGCAGAGTGCAAAGATGGACATTTTTGTCAGGACATCACCTTTTCGATTTCGAACTATCGAGGGATCTTTAACGTACACAGTCTGTAGCAAACAGGGCCTCGGTTTATTGTCCCATCCGAACGACTAGACACCTTTTCTATGTTATAGCCAAGTATAGGGCCCAAATTATTGTCAAGGGTTTGCGAAGACATCATAATATATATGCCCTTATGAATGCCCAAATTACTAACGATCCAAAACCCGAAGTCTACAATAAAAGTTTGGCAATATACATTTGTAGCAGCTTATGAGGAAGTTTTTCATGATGAAGGTAACAGTATATATAAAGTAAAAAAATACGTTATTTCCGGAGTTACATTGTAACAAGTTGAACGTTGAATAATCATAAATCAAAGTGACAGTGATAGCTGAAATGAAGTTATCAAGAGTTTTAGATATAAATCAAGAGTTCTAGATATAGATGATATAAATCAAGAGCTCTAGATATAAATCAAGAGTTCTAGATATAAATCAAGAGTTCTAGATATAAATCAAGACTTTTAGATATAAATTATATAAATCAAGAGTTCTGGATATAAAATCAAGAGTTCTGGATATAAATCAAGAGTTCTACATATAAATCAAGATGTCTGGATATAAATCAAGAGTTCTAGATACAAAAATTAAGAGTTCTAGATATATATATAGTTATAGATACACATCAAGAGTTCAAGATATAAATCTCAAACGTCAAGATATAAATCTAAAAGTTAAAATACAAATCAACGGATCTGCGTTTAGATCAAGAGTTTTAAACAAAAATCAACAGGTATATGGATATAAATCAAGAGGAATAGATGAAAATTAGGCAATTGAGAACGGAAATTGACATTTATATGATTATATTTGGGAAAGGTGTTGAAGACATAAACAAAACAATTGAAGTTGCTTTTTCTGATTTGATTTACACGTTAGAAACAATCTGAAAACATCATAGAACACAATCTCCAGTTCGATCGATGAAAGTGAGAATTTATGTTAAACAATGACTAACAGCTGCAAGAAGTTAAATCTTTAACTAAAGTCTAAAGTCTGGCGTCGTGTGCTCTCATAATTTCATTAAATACAAGTAGATCTTGAAATTGTTACCTCATAATGTCATATATTATATTATACTATACTGTATTATATCATAGAATGTTGCTTGTAAATCATGACTTGACAAGAGTTGATGGAAATTTACAATCTTTTACAACCTTGTAAAATTAAATGGAATGAAGAGAATGGAGTTTTACGTCCTTTTACGCTTATAAGAGTGAATTGAGGGAAATTATGCCAGGACAATGATATTAGCCTACTCTTTTTCGATTCCCAATTGTCTGTAGCGCACGGGGCGTCGGATAAAACAAATCCTATCCGAACGATAAGACGCCTATTCCATGTCTGTCTGTGATATCAGTTAGCTGGAAGCGGACATTAACTTGTCATCTTCCAACAACTACCTAGTCCGTGATCAGCCCCTCAGACCTGTATCACTGATGCTGAAACCGGTTGGGAAAATCCGTATTATCTCACCCCATACCCTGGATCTTCAGCGACCAACAACTCATCGAGCCATCGCGGTTCCTACAACAAATGAGATATTACGAAATGTTTATTCGTACTGAGGAAATTCGCTCGATCATAGCGGTATTTCACTTAATAACTGAGACATTTTAGTTGACAAACTTCGTTCGATATAACAAATATTGCAAACCGAGTCCGTTTTCCTAAAGTCGATTACATTACGAAATAGCATGGGTAGACTGAAACATCTACCTCTATTCAAGCCTCTGATAGCTATTTCGTTACTCCAGCCGATTATCAGAGGCTGGAATAGAGGCAGTTATTTCGGACTATAGCATGTGGATTCTTGTACCAGGCACAATATTATGTTATTATGTTTATACTCTTTCCCTAACGACCGACATCGCCTTTCTGATCCTTGTTACAGAGGTTGGATCAAGGTCATTATAATGTCAAAACGTTAACCTTTTTTTAGATTGCGATATAAATAGCGACGATTAGCCTGCATAATGCATTTGGTTTTTTTTCTAAATTGGATCGGACTTGAATATTTTATTTTCAAGAAGTAAATGTATGCCACCACTTTTTAATTTTTTTTTATTATAAACGGCATCTGAATATACCAAAAATAAACTTTTCATTATCTTTCTTCACGAAATTGGCATCAACAAAATTTATCTTGCTCCAAACTATAACATCTTTTTTGAAAAGAAACCGTAGAACCTTATGAATAAAAAGACAATTTCATATTTTCAGACTCATCCTCACTTAAAAGAATTACCATTCTCATAAAAAACCCATTCATTTCTTGCAAAAATTGGCCAAACATATGACTGAATAGGTTAAAGTGATCAAAATTTAACTCACCCATTTTATCCATTAAGGGACCAAGGTTATCAGTTGTTTCCTTTTTCCATTTTCCAATAAGAGCTGCCATTCTGATACCCTTTTCTGTAAACGAGAAAAACAGACTTTGAAATAGTTCACAAGCTGCAAGATATTCGACTGACTGCACAAGTTGGATAGCGCGCTATAGTAGTGGTGTATCGCCAGTAATACAGTCACGTGGTTTGATATGTAAATAAGTAATTATCTGTAATTCAAATTTACAGTCTGCTGTATGGTTTGAACAACGACTTTTGCAAATTGGTTGGTTTTGAACTGTATTATTAATTCAGTACAAATAGGCCTGCCTGACTGATCAATCAGGCTATGGTGATTTATATGTATATGTGACTTATAGTATCGATTTGCATCAGTCCAATTTTCAATAAGACGTCTGTGGTTTCTGCAATTCCACTAAAACTAAGTGCTGATGACGTAACTAATCGTAAAATATGCTTTATCACAATATAAGGTCAACGTGTTGGATAGAACTATAATATATACTATATATAGTTTTATGGTTTAACGTACGGATTCTACAAACACTATTTATCACAAATCTTGCAAATCATCAACATTATATGTGTGTGTGTATCCCAAAACAAATATGTTGGGTATCTAGTGTATATACTTCAGACAAAAATATATTGGGTAGCTAGTGTATATACTTCAGACAAAAATATATTGGGTAGCTTATGTATATCTCAAAACAAAATATATTGGGTAGCTTATGTATATCTCAAAACAAAATATATTGGGTAGCTTATGTATATCTCAAAACAAAATATATTGGGTAGCTTATGTATATCTCAAAACAAAATATATTGGGTAGCTTATGTATATCTCAAAACAAAATATATTGGGTAGCTTATGTATATCTCAAAACAAAATATATTGGGTAGCTTATGTATATCTCAAAACAAAATATATTGGGTAGCTTATGTATATCTCAAAACAAAATATATTGGGTAGCTTATGAATATTCTTTTAACAAAATTAAATTGGGTTTTTGGTATATATATTCTTCAAACAAAAATATGTTGGATATCTAGTGTATATACTTCAGACAAAAATATATTTGGTAACTAGTCTATAAAAAAAATATATATATTGGGTAGCTAGTATATATCTCAATCAAAAATATATTGGGTAGCTAGTATATACATATTCTAATCACCAATATATTGGGCAGCTAGTATATATTTTTCAAACAGGATTATATTGGGTAGCTAGTATATATCTCAAACAAATATATTGGGTAGCTAGTATATATCTCAAACAAAAATATATTGGGTAGCTAGTATATATCTCAAACAAATATATATTGGGTAGCTAGTATATATCTCAAACAAATATATATTGGGTAGCTAGTATATATCTCAAACAAAAATATATTGGGTAGCTAGTATATATCTCAAACAAAAATATATTGGATAGCTAGTATATATCTCAAACAAATATATATTGGGTAGCTAGTCTATACATCAAACCAGTAACTAATCACTAATGCATACCTCAGCCAAAAATATTTTGAATGGCGAGACCTATCCTAAATTGAGAAGTGATTGAGAGTCACCACGCCAAAGACCAACGAACGGAGGTGAAGAACCTTTTTATCTATAAGAATCTCTTTCCGCCCCTTCACTATTAGTCATTGATTAGATAAGACCAACATCACAAAGGTTACCATTCAAATACTCTCAAAATCATAAATATAGTCCATCAGTTGGTAGTCTACCGTGCTCCATATGAGAGGCTGATAAACTTTTTCATCGATTGTTCATGAACGCTTGCCATGATATGTTAAGAAATCGATGTCTTAAATAAGACAGAAAAGAAAGCTCCAAATGAGCCTTAAAGGTCTGATTTCCATTATTTTGTACCATACATTTCATCATCTTTAGACTGCCAATTTTCTCAACTGGCCACTCATATTCCCGACCAGACTGCACAGAATATATCTGCTGAAACATCTAAAATACTGAAAACTGCAACCAGAAAATATGTTATTTGATTGGCACAACTTTGACCCCGAACATTTTAAAAATGTAGGTTGCGACTAAGTCCCGACAACGTAATATTTTAAGAACAATATCTCGATATTCCAGGTCGCAAATATGAAACAAAAAAAAGCCTTCCCTATATATAATTTGATCAGCTAGCTGAGCGAGAGAAAAAATTAATCAAATGATAACTAGTAATCAGTAGTCTCAAAAAATCTACGAGAAAAAGTGTCAAAGTTTTGAGACCAAGATTACAGTTTAGTATTTCAAGTCTTGTGTAATCTTGAACGCCAGTAATACATCCAACAAGTTTGTGGCACGATGGCAATGAACCACGACTTTGTCTTAAAAACAGATTTGCTGAGTATTGCTGTCATTATTTTTTCAAAATGAAAATAATTCCACTGCCATAAAAAGCATCTAAAAATCTTGCCAGAATTCAGTAGAATACACAATTTAGTTTCTGCGATTAGTGACGACCATTTTCAAAATGGCACCCCATATGAATGATGTGAATTCCAAACTTTATATTGGAGCTCTATGCTTTCTTTTTGTATCAGAACAATCAGCCATAAGAGCATTACTAATGACGTATGGTTTCAAGCACGACAGTAGTTTGGAAAAATCCATCATGGAAACTGAAAGGTATAGAGAACATTACATGGCAACGTTACAATATTTCTGTGGTCAGAATGTGTATTTCTTTGCCTCGGAGCGATGACAATATTAGGTGAATCCTAATGATTTCTGACGACAGAAAAACCGTTAAACTGGATACTTTAATCATATCCTTCTCTCTTATAAAACATTGATGGTTTCCAATTTGACCTAGATAAAGGGTAAAAAAAAACGACTAATATCTGAAAATATTCTGAGTAACTTTTTACCTTACGAAACTTTTTTATGTTATTCATTAGTCACTCTTTGTGTTGTATGAATTATTTGTTAAGAGTACATGTGTAACCCAATCTGATTAAAATGCAGATTTTTTGTGTATTATAACTCTGATCCTGGTACCCTTGAAAAGATCATTTTTCAATTCTGTTACTGTTCAATCATCTGTAAATGTAATTGTTAATGGACGCAGGCAGATTCAACTTTAGGGAAAATGCCGAGGATTGTCGAATGCATTGACAAGTGCAATAAGCATGTTCTTCATCAAAAAGATGTCTTTTCAAGTTTCCTTTGCGACAATGCATATCCTCAGCTTATTAATACTATAATTAGATAGATTGTGCCAGGACATTTATGACACTTGAGCGTATATATAAATATTCATTAGCCATTGAATGGAGTTTTACATCCTACTTTACTGCAACCTGTCGGTTAATGAAGACGGGCAACACCATGCAGGGTGCAATGAGGGAAATTTTGCCAGGACAGTGACTGCTCTGCTCTTTTTCGATTTCCAACTGTCGAGAAATCTTTAACGTATACAGCCTGTAGCACACAGGGCCTCGATTTATTGTCCAATCCGAACGACTAGATGCTTTTTCCATGTCAGCTCCTCTTACCTGCATCACTGACAAGGGGAAACCGGGTTAAAAAATCCGAAGGTATCGAAGGTATTATTTCGAACTATGCCGAGATTGAACCCTTGACAATCAGGTAAGGTGCTGGAAAACAAATGGTCTTGCTTAGAGATTTTTGTCATCGACTAGAGTCTTTTCAAGAGTTTCACCGAGCACACGAGGAGACAAAAATCTCCAGTCAGTCATTTTCCACCATGTCGAAAATCAAATGCGGAGCATGACGGTCTGTTTTGCAGACAATAAAACCAGCGGAGACAGTTATCAAAGTTATAAATCCACCCGATATAAATCCTGTCGGAGACGCGATAATCTTGTCGTGTTAGCATGGCCACACACGAGATGTTACTCAAGATTCGAGTCGGGGACAAAATTCGCAGATCTAGACCGCTAGTGCGTCCAAATCTTTAGCGAGCAAGCGTCTAACTCATTGAGCCATTTATTAGAGAACAATTATTACACTCAATGCACTAAATGATAGCAGTCCTATCAATAACACTTAACACTCAATGTGAAAATGTCAAACTAGAGTAGAAGGTCAAATCCGTTTGACATGATACACTTATTGTGGTATAATTAATTTCATTCTAATTTATATATAAAATGAAATCAACAATTATGGAGGGTTCTGTAGCACGTTCGGTTAGAGCGTTAGTTCTTTAAATGGCACCATTTGTTTGGTTACGTCGATTAAATGATGGTTGTGGGTCATAATCTCTGTCAACATATCATCACTTGACTTGGGCAATTTAGAAACAGTAATCAATGGCAATTTCTTAGATATAAAGAACTACGCTTACCTGATTTAAGATCTAATGTAAGGTTTCTATTTGCTGGCATATCAAACACGAATCTGAAATTATCAAAAGAGTCTTATTATACTAAAATTTACTACAAGCTTTACTCCAAATTCCGTTACTGATACTGAATACCTTGGTTAGTCATTTTTCATATTTAAAGAGAATTCCCCAACAAACAGGATTAGTAGGAAAAAGGAGTGTTTTCGTGGAAATTGGCATTCTTACAACCATAGAATAATGCAATTGTTCTAAGTACAAGTAAGTGAATGTTAAGAAAATGGCTGATAGCTAACCATCATTTTATGACCTGAACCAACCGACCATCAATATAATTCAACCGCAGGAGCTAAAGAAAGACAAAACCAAACATCCGGAGCTGCATTTAAGATTGAACCTATTTCAGGTTAAACCATCATCAGCAGCAACGTTATGAATTCATTATTGGGAAACATTTTGTGTTCAGATAAGCAATTTTGAATTAACATATTTGATACTGCAGGTCAATTTTTACAAATTGATACGCTGATATCTTGAACATTGTCCATTGAAATTGGTAAGTGAGTTACCATTGGCGTTTCTAACAAATTCATCTAACACTCACCAATGCGTTCTTTAATGCCTGGTACTGCAGTGCTTAACAATTATGGGACCCCCACCCGCCCCACTTACTTTTTTCTTTTACAGAAAGCCACTGTGTGTTGTAATTATTTATGATATTGGCCAGGCATATTTTGCCGATTATGTCTTATTTTCCTTGTTGTTTCATTAAAATTATTTTCCAGCTGATCAAAAATTGACTTTAAACATAAAATATTAAAGTGTGTATTTAATATAATTTACCACATTCCTGACATACTCTATGAATTAGTATAACTACTAGTATATCGTATAAGTCACTATACTAGTATTCTATTATCATTAATTAGTACTAACAGATGTACCAACTCCAAATACCAACACTTCTCATTGTTATCTATAATTAAAGGGATACAACATTGGAATTTTCAGAAATGAACAAGGGGGCTTTTATATTGGCTTTAAGGTTTTATTGACACACAATCGTCGCTTTTGAAATTTCAGTACCATTTCTGTGAAGAATTTTCAAATTGAAACTAAACCGGAAATGACAACCTAGCTATTGCGTAGTTCTAGTAGCCTACCAAAGTCTTTTAACCGACGTTGTTTATGGATCCTTTTCTAAGAAATTGTGTCAAAAACTGAAACGGGAATCTGAATCTGAATCTGAAAACCACCAATGAGTATTATAAGAAAAAAGATATGAAAGAATACCAGTAATTTCCAGGATACTACTTAGGTTTGCAAAGGTCCTGTCTACCAGTCGGTCCTGTATCAAATTTCTTGGTACCAAGAACTTCCGAAACTTAATTTGGAGATATTAAAGCTATAGGATAGGGTACAAATAAATAAAATACGCCAAGTTCTGCATATTTAGACAGACAGACAGAAAATGAAAAAAAAAAAGCTAAAATGCCTGGCGTTGTCATAAGGAGGACAAGAAGGGTAAAATTTTATTTCATTTAATCGTTCCTTTCAACTTATCAATAACACATCTATAAAAAAAATGACAATGACTCATAGCCGATGACATGACTTTTGGACCCAAAGAACAATACAATTGTGTAATATTATTTGTATAACCTTGAACGAATGTTTGACTCGATCTGACAATATCTTGAATAAGATTTGAATGTGTCGTTAGGTATAGTAATAGTAATATTTACATACCGTTCGTAGTCAATGCAATACTCAATGTTTGAGGTTTCGCCGCAGATCATGAGAACTAAACCAATATGAAAGACATTTATTTACTTTGTATATTACTATACAAATCTCTTCTAGGTAATTACTCATTGAATTTTAAAATCTATTTCATTTGCTAACATATCCTTTTATACTCTTGTAATATGCTGAAGGAAAAATGTTGTGGAAATAGTCAACTGTAGATACTATTTCATATCACAATTCAAAATTAGTATCTTATATTACTGAAGTCTTTTTGATTTTGAATTAGTTTTAAACTTTCCCTTTTAGACATTTCTTCATTTTGGCTACAACCGACTGAAGGCTGCATGAAATGGTCACCATAATTATCATCAGTATAGCACCACCTCAACAAAAGCAGCATCAACATCAGCAGCAACAGCACCACTAGCATCAGCATCATTTCAGTATCAGCCACATCTCCATCAACACCAGTACCATCATTATCAACAGCAACAGCAACACCTCCATCAACAATAGCAGCTGCGTAAAGCACCAGTATCTATTGCTAGTAGCAGTAGCAGCAGTCATGATCCATAATCAATCATCGTCGCCATTATCGCATCGCTCATTATCAACTTCATCAACGTCCATTATCATCTAAGTGTAAGATCATATGCACTTTAAATGTCGGACTATCTTTACGTTTGTCAAAAAAGCCATTTATCAATGTGAACGAAACGACTTTTGGACAGATCAAAAAGTAATAACGATATTAGCTTAACCATGACACAATTTTTGTTATAATCCCACACTATCTTTCATAAATTTTGAATTGATTGTTAGAGTAAATAGAAGTGTAGAAATGAATTATATCAATATTGACACACTGTCTGTTTTCAATGTAAATTCAGACGGTGTTTGTTGTTGAAAATGAGTCGAATAAGAAAGTCAACCACGTGAAGTGTGTGCGCGTGTAAAAAAAAAAGGGGGGGGGGGGGCATGGAAAAAGCCTCTGGTCGTCCGGATCGGACAATTAGCCGAGTCTTCGTATGCTACAGGCTGAGCCTCTAAAAGATTCCTCGACGGTTGGAAACGGAGTAATAGAGAAAGCTTTGTAATGCCGCTGTCCAAATTTCCCTCAATGCACACTAAATGCTGTTGCCCGTCTTGATTGGGGCAGAAACGTAGGATGAATAACATCATTTCATTTGTTGACGGGATTCAAAGATTCAAGGTCAGTAGCGAGTCGGTATATCGCCTGTGACCGTAACAGCCTAATAGGTTAGAGAACCGCCTATGAGTAAGAGAATTTACGACGCCAAAACTAATGTCATTTGGCAGTCGCCCTGGTCCGGACTTTACATCCTTTCCTTCACACACTATACGAATGAACACTACTTAGCTGTTTTGTAATCCGTTAGTCACAGTAAAATACATACAAGCATATACCACTTATCTCCCTTTCCACACAAAACTCACGAAAGAATATCGTTCGTTTTGTCAGATATTTCAGTAAATCTACGTAAGATGATCATCAAGATATGCTTTTATATAATCCCGTCGTTTTTTTTCATTGTGACTGGACACCATACAAAGTTGTCTCATGGTCACAACTTATTATCACACGTGTTCATGGTCACAATTACAACTTATTATCACACATGTTCATGGGCACAACTTATAATCACATGTTCATGATCACAACTTATAATCACATGTTCATGATCACAACTTATAATCAACTAATATTCATGACCGCAACTTATTAACACACATGTTCATGACCGCAACTTATCATCACATACTATTGTCACAATGTACAACTTATTATCACATGTTCAAACAACTTATCATCACATGTTCATACAAATTATTATCAATCTTCATACAACAGATTATCACATGTTCATGGTCACAACTTATTAATTATCACATGTTCTTGGTCACAACTTATTAATTATCACATGTTCATGGTCACAACTTATTAATTATCACATGTTCTTGGTCACAACTTATTATCATATGTTCATATAACACATTATCACATGTTTATGGTTGCAACTTATTATCACATGTTCATGATCACAACTTATAATCACATGTTCATACAAATTATTATCAATCTTCATACAACAGATTATCACATGTTCATGGTCACAACTTATTAATTATCACATGTTTATGGTCACAACTTATTAATTATCACATGTTCATGGTCACAACTTATTAATTATCACATGTTCTTGGTCACAACTTATTATCATATGTTCATATAACACATTATCACATGTTTATGGTTGCAACTTATTATCACATGTTCATGATCACAACTTATAATCACATGTTCATGATCACAACTTATAATCACATGTTCATACAAATTATTATCAATCTTCATACAACAGATTATCACATGTCCATGGTCACAACTTATTAATTATCACATGTTCATGGTCACAACTTATTAATTATCACATGTTCATGGTCACAACTTATTAATTATCACATGTTCTTGGTCACAACTTATTATCATTTGTTCATATAACACATTATCACATGTTTATGGTTGCAACTTATTATCACATGTTCATGATCACAACTTATAATCACATGTTCATACAAATTATTATCAATCTTCATACAACAGATTATCACATGTTCATGGTCACAACTTATTAATTATCACATGTTCATGGTCACAACTTATTAATTATCACATGTTCATGGTCACAGCTTATTAATTATCACATGTTCTTGGTCACAACTTATTATCATATGTTCATATAACACATTATCACATGTTTATGGTTGCAACTTATTATCACATGTTCATGATCACAACTTATAATCACATGTTCATACAAATTATTATCAATCTTCATACAACAGATTATCACATGTTCATGGTCACAACTTATTAATTATCACATGTTCATGGTCACAACTTATTAATTATCACATGTTCTTGGTTACAACTTATTATCATATGTTCATATAACATATTATCACATGTTCATGGTTGCAACTTATTATCACATGGCCGCTTCAAGCTACTGCACCGTTATACCATTATATTATTTATATATAGTCGGAATACACCAGATCATAAATCAATTTTTGTTATATTGTTATGATTTGTTATCTAATGAATAAATCACATTGGTTGTTATACAACTTACGTTTTAAGCTCTGTAAAATAACAGGCGAGGGGTTAGTAAAGGGATCTTAACAAATTTTTGCCTTTGGAGCATATTGAATGTCATTGGTCTACGCCATCCAATAGAAATATATGTATCATGTTCATCATGGAAATAAGAGTTGTTGTTTAATAGCTCTATTAATATTCTATCATCCCAGTTAGCTATTATAATGTATTTCACACAGTAAATTGTTAACAGGGTTAAGGCCTGTATACATCGGCAGCATATTTACAGCAGGTTCCTAAACACTTTATGCATCTTCGCCTTCCTAGATTAGAAAATTGTCAAGGGGCAAGCCCTACCATGTCTTGTGACCTCAACAAAGGGGGCCCCACCCCCAGTCAATGAAATCCTAGCTACGCCACTGTTAGTGTACACATGGTCATTTATCGTCTTAGTTTGGTGTGTTGTTAAACAAGTGTATACCCTGCTTTATAGTTCAATTTTGGAGTTTTGCCATTAACCTGAAACCTAAGCCACGTACAATCTATCGATACGTTTGTATATCAAGATAGAGGTATAATGAATCAGGTAACACGTTACCGACATCACATAAATTTGATAATTTCCTGAATAGTTGGATAATATTCAATTAAGAAATTAGGTTGTCAGACATAGTAATGTATGCTACTTGATCAACTGAGTTGATACACATAAAACCCGGTGGTAATTTCATATCGAAAATGTATCCAGCCAAGGGATGTAATCCTCGATCGTTTTATTTTAGCTTTTCAATAGAAATTCCCAGCGTTTGGTTGGTCTACAATCAAAATGGAGAAGTGGCAGCAGTTTAGAATGTCCTGGAGTCGTCGATATACCCAGCCAAGTCATATAGTTATTTTATTTATCTGCTTTACATATCACCTTTCGAAAGAAATTCCCAACGTTTGGCTCGTCTACAATCGTAATTGAGAAGTTGTGTCAATATTCGGAGATAAACCGAACGAACTGTTTGCCTTTTTTTCAGCTATCCATATCACTTTTCAAAATGAATTCCCAGCATTCAATTTAAAAACAACGTTATTGAGAAGTTGTAGTAGTCTAAGTTTCCAGTTATTGGAATGCATGTCAAAATTAATGAAAACATGGACTATCCGCATTACTTATGAAATGTTTGTATGTTATTACATGGCGTTCTATTTATTTAATGAAAAGTGAGCTGGACCAGATTAATTTTACATTTTTTTTACCAAAATACATATCCCTGCCTTTGATTGGTAATGGGAAGTACTGGCTTTCGGACTATACTTTGAACCATCACTGATCCCATTTAACGTAAAATCATGAGATGATCCAACCAAGATTAGAAATAAATTCCTATGTTTGAAAGTGTCTAGCTTTCAAGATAATTAGCCTATATACAGTCACTCACAAACTTAAACTTTAAACAGTGCTTATTAGATCAGGCTCAATTTCTGCTCTGTCTAGAGAATCACGTATTCCTGCTATTTTTGGAAATATTTGTGTATATTGCTGTATATAAACCATAGATCAATATTGTTATCATAAATAAACTATATCGTTTGAGAATTGATTTCAAATTTTCTCAAACCCGAAACTGATAGTAGGCCAATGAATATTCAGGTTTATCAAAGTGGGACAAAGAAAGACAGAATTAAATATATCTCACAAGGATATGCATCTTTGCACTAATCTTTTTCGGATTGAAGATGACTTTTTCAAGGCCATCGTACTTTCACAAGCCGATCGAGATTAGAAACCATGACCACATTTTTTTGAGGTGCCCAAGCAACTGACGTTATGTAAAGAATGAACACTCTAACATACTGTGCTACAGAACTCCCCAAAACACAAGGGCCACTGCACGATACGATTGATTGACTTGTAGACTTCCAGATACCAGTTGTAGCAGATGGAAAATTCGACATCTCTATTATGTTCCGTTAATTTGTGGCATTCTAAATCCACCTTCACCCCATCTTCACAATGTCAAAAGCTGTTACGAAGTTTGCAATAGCTTGACATTGTGAAGATGATGTTTACCCCGACACCCCTAGACAACTTATCTGTATATGCTCGTTGGACAGGATAATTTCATATATTGTTGATAATTATGTATGTTGATACTACAGAGAATTTATTGACCTTGGTTGGTTTGCAAACTAGATATTCGAATGTAACCGAATGTCACGGTAGGCGTAAACCAACCATCATCTACATTATTCTCTTGGTACCCACTTTCGAGCATACGTTTCCTACGTCATTGATATCACAAAAAAGTTTTCTAAACTTTAAACACGTATGAAGGAGACTGGTGGTATCGATTTTCACCATTCTAATTTTCAATCAAAGGTCTTTAGTTCTTGCAATTCCACTTAAAACTAATAACGCCAATAATATTAACAGCCTTTGCGATAGTAAAGATAGTTTTCGTGGAATTGCAAGAACCGTTCACAGACGTCTGTCATAAAATTGTAATTACACAAATGGATGCTCTCAGTGACCCAGATACACATAGAAAGTTAAGAAAACCACTTTACAATCCCTTTAACTTATAATATATCGATTGATATTAGTATAATATATAGACACACATTATATCTCTTGGTATAATCTTATTTCCTCTGAGATAGGCCACAACACCAGAGGACAATAAAACACAATTAATTTTGATTTTAGTGTCAAGTCAAATAAAACCGCCATGAAATCGATAACTTTGTTTTAAGATGGATTCTTCTGTAATATGATTTGAATACGAAATTAAGTTTATTTTTAGTATAAGAACTAGACTTCATCCTAAAAGGTATTAGGACTACATATGATAGTAACGTAAACTAAAAGACAAGGTTGTCAACATTACAAACTGCAGTTGGGGATCCTTTACTTTAATTGTTGCACAAATGATGCCCCCCCCCCCCCCCCCCCCCCTTATGTATGTTGTAGTACATACACTACGTCACGGCGCCACCCTTCTTCATTAATTAAGGGACATAGCAGATCATTTTAAGTTTTAAAAAAATAATGTTTTATGGGCGACAAAGTAAACCTTTGTGCAACTAGTTGACTAGTTGTCGAAATATTAAGCGGATCTGCACCGAACTTATCGTATGATGGTTACCATAATCCAACCAACAACTTTGTATTAAAAGATTTCTTGACTTTTAAATCGATTTGCTTGGGTTGTCAATCATTGAACATGAAGCAAATTGGATTTTCACAGAAATCATAGAAATTATTGGCGATAAAGTCGACAAGTTGACAACACCCAGGAGGTTCGTATGTAATGAGGATAATGGTATCGAATATTTAAGTTTTTGGAAATATATTTGACATTAAACAAATCTAAAGGGAAGGGATCGCCATCCGTTTGATCATTCGCACTGTAGTCTCAGAAACAGGATTTTTTTCAGTTAAGCCAATCAGTAATATTGTTCTCAGCTGAGTCGAAATTTGAGCCTTCAAATCCATGCGTGTCCAGAATTATCTGCGTTTGAAAGTTAAAATGACGACTCGTCTCTTCTTGAGACTCTGCCATATTGAAAAGTCCTATATAGAAATAGAAAGTGAAATTTCTAGTTGGATGTATATTTAAACCGATTACTCGATCTTCGTACAGTTCTAGTACTAGATCTAGTACTTCTGAAGACTAGGCCTATAATATATACATTATATATTCAAGACCCAAATCCACCCCTGAAAATGGCCAATCTGTCTCTCTAACGCCGAATAAAAAGTAAATATAGATTGTAAAAAGTAAAAAAAAGGCTAATCTCTTTCGTTATAACTGTACAGAACTGAACTGATACGATGGTCATGTGGTTTCAGTTTGACACAAATTTGAGTACATACCCCCTATCCCCCCCCCCCCCCCCCCCCCACCACATCCCAAATCCTTCGCTTATGAGCATGATATCAAAATAATTGCATATATCTTCGTTAACGAAACAAAAATAATGTCAATAGCGCTTTAAAACAAAAATATTGATGAGAACCAATAATATAAAATCCTGACCTTGATTAATTATCTTGTCCTGGGTCAAATAATTAAAAGGTTTGATATCAGGGTGATATAACCTTTCTACATCAGCATGATATAAACAACTTTACTACTATTACTCATTTACTAGGAATTTACTTAACTAACTCTTTATTAACTGGTGGTTGGGCTAAATTTAATCAGTTTTGCACAAATTTGCATATTAGGGACACCATTCCCTGCTGTATAGCTTCTCCAAGGGTACCACAAAGTTGTCATACCAAAACAACAAAATCTCTTACCTTCAAAACCTCTAAATTATTGTAGAATCGAAACAATGAAGCCTAAGATAAACGTCTGAATGCATGTATAGAGGGCAAAGTGACATGCGTTGATTCGTCTGCTCTCTCGGCTTCCAACGTCTGCTGCAAATATTACAAGAATGTAACGATCTAGTTCGTTTATGACGATATTGGTAACTTCTGCTATATTGTTTGTTGTATATATATATATAACGTATATTTCTTATAACTAGCACATATACAAAATTCTTGAAATTCCCGACTTGAATATAGAAGTTGGACGATCAATATAAGTGTGGCTTTTTATACCGGTATAAATTTTCCCTTTAATAAACTTGGTGATCAGAATCAATTATTTAAACGTGGTACCGAAAAAATTTGTTATCTCCCTTTAATGGGTTGATATTTTTGCTAACAGCTCTTTGGAACATTATTATACAAATAGACTTCAGGCTGATCCAATGAAATTTTGCGTCCTGCTTCTCTGCAACTGATGAAAACGACACAGCTTATGTAGTGTGCAATGGAGCAAATTTTAGCAGGATAGCGATGTCTATTCTAGCCTACTATAGTTTTTGATTTTCAACCGTCACATGCACTGACTGTAGTAAATGTCATCTCGGGCTGTTCCATCCGAACTAATTGCCTTTTCCATGTCAGTCCCTCGGACCCAATCCTATAGGTAATATCTCAAAGTCAGGTTGCCCCTTATTTGTAACCCCAGTCTTGGGAGGCTGGCGCCGGCACTGCAAACGGTCCTAGTATATATTTCACCGTATCATAATATCAACATTTTTATTCTTCCGTATAATTATAATAATATTATAATGTTAGTAAATAATACAATACCATCAATCAATTATCTCAGTATAATACTGTTTCAACAATTAATATCATCCAATATTAATATAATAACATTATATCAGTATTATAATAATACAAGAAAAAAAAAGAAGCAAAATACGGGATTTGTGACGTCATTAAAGGATAAATATTATCATCTTGCAAAATATTTTGCCAAATTATGTCAGTATAACAAATATATTGCAAAAATATCAACTTGTGAAGCAACAAAATCAGTTATGTCTTTATTAGCGGTTTATGACGTCACAAATCCCGAATCGTAGCCTAGAACTAATTTATATGGATTTGTTTAGTAGCCTAATGAATTATCATCAATTAAATTTCATCATGTACAGGTTGAGTCTGTTTTTCTGACTGCACAGAACCAAGATGTGCCAATTTGAAGTTCCCGGCAACTAAATCGTCGTACGAGATTCCACTTGGTGGCGCCACTGGTCCCATTTTATACTCTTCTGGAACTTGGTCAAGGTGAGCTGACTTTTTGTAAAATCCCAGTTCTTCAAGAAGTTCGACCAATTCATCATATTTCACAGTTTCGACATTGAGTCTCTGGAATATAAATAAATAAATATGCACAAGATCATACATTTTGATACAATGGATTGAATGTGTAGGAATGGTCGACGATGTTAGTTAGATAGGCAAACAAAGAATCAAATAAATATCACGTTCCCAATTTAAGGACCCACTCCAGTAATTAATTTGATGCATGTTATTTTTAGAAATCCTCTTTCTCCCTCCCTTTTGGGGGTTTTGCATGTCGATTTTTGACTTATTTTTGGTCTAGATTTGGAATTTGATGTCTGAAATTGCATTTTCTTTCAGACTTTTTGAGATGATGAGAGATTTTCATGAATATTTCTAAAAATACTCGTTTTGTGTGCATTGACAGTCAAGCCAATGTGGATAAAATGTAGTGGTCTACTTTCATTCAAATTTTCAAAATTTTCTAACGGTGACACAATGTTTTCTACCAATGTTTTCTTTGAAAATTCCATTAATATTACCAAAATACTTACATAAAAGTAGACATTATCTTCATCATAAAACCTAAGATGAGGTTTCTGCGCATCGTTATAGTTAGTTATCGACAAACTGGGATAACTTTAATTGGTCAAGGAAAGTAATCCCCCCTTTAAGCACAGAATCAATATGTTATACGGATCCCTGTCATTTTCTCAAATTTAAGTTGATTATTTGTTCTTCTATGGTGACCCATTGGGGACATAATTTAGTTTCTTCTTTTTTTTAATAATAAGGTCACAATAATTTCTTTTGCACTGACAACACTCCGTATTTCGTGGATCAGTAGTGTTTAATTCAAGCAATATTAATTTTCAAAGGATACTATAGTTGAATTTCATCCGCAAACTTCTTCAGTTCCGGGAAAATTCTCTTAAAAGATCAGTTCTGTTTTATCTGAAAAAGTGATATGCATTGATCAATTCAAGAACATTAACACAAAGGTTACAGGGTGGTAACCTTTCCTAACCCAAACCCCAGAATACATAGAACTGAAGAAATTTTTCTGTGATTGGTACGTACATGATTGGTGACGTAGAAGTAGAAGTAAAAGAACAGTCCAATGATTCAGTTCACTGACCGTTATCAAGTGTATCAGTTCTTTTAAATCTTCAATAAATTCCATCTATATCCCTCCAACTATTTGGCACTGTTTCTGTTTCGCCCTCCTCCTGTGCTAATAAAATAAAACTACGGTTACTTACGTGAAGTTCCCCTTTCTTTATCCGACCAGACATGGCAACGCTTATTACCATTGCAAACAATACTACGCTTTGGATTTTCATGTTGTCTTGCCAGCAATCGTAGAGTTCTGTCAGCTGATAAATGGCTATTTGATATTTCTTAAGATGTTCTACGAGACGAGAGTGTGCGACACGTGTTAAGTATTAAAATCATTCAAAATCATTACCGTATATACTGTAAAAATATTCTTTTGAATTTTGATCAGCACAATTCCAATGAGGTTTGTTCAATAGTTTTTCGCTTTAACAAAAGGTGAGTACTCCACGTGATTCACGCATGATCAGTTGAATCTGTAATCTCCTGAAATCAAGAGTTTTTCTCACGCGCAGGTTAAAAAAAATTTCACTTCCGTTCGCTGAAACTCTTACATTGCACATATAATTTATTGAAAGCAGACATCAATCCTAACACATGTTCACAATAGTCAAGTTATTACGTCTTCATCTTATATCTTGACTGCAATGACCCACTTTTTTCTTGTTTCTTATACAATTCAATAAAATCGCTGACCGTGAAACAAGAAAGTCAGTCATTGCATTAAAGGTAAAATAGCTAAAGGTATGAAGATGATCTTAACATGCGAGGTTCGCCTACGTCTACGATCCAAAAATTAGAAGATAAGTAAACATCATCTGTGATCTAAGCAGAATTTTCCACTACAAACTGCATTTTGCGATGACTTCAGCTGATAAAATTGGTAACATGCATTACAAAATGAAATATAACACTTTATTAGCTATTAACTTAAAACAGTACGGTATTTTCATTGATTGATTCTTTTCAAATATGAAGCAGATGTTAAGACGTCCCAAAATGGGGTTTCTATTCATAGGATATACTATCGTGAAAGTAAAAATCAATCATAATCCTTATAGCTTTACTTAAATCTCAATGAATACTATAGTCTACAGTTTATTGCATTTAATACTATCAAAGCAACTGAATACTTTTCAGGTACCCCAATGGGGTAATTGTATGTATATATATGGACCAAAGTATTTCAGCGTGTTGTGGAGTGTTGATTCGAAGAAGGGAGGAGGGGGTGAACAAATTCAAACATAATATAAGACAAATTTAAATCCTGGGGCAGCCCGATGAAGTCACAATGGCACACTGCTTTAATACTCATGGACAAGACATAATACTAGAAAATACAATGTGACATTTTAGGCATAAACGTTCCTGGTTGGTTCATGACAGAAACATTTCATTCTTTCCGCTGCTGATTAATCTATTTGCCGATTGTCAGTCTACCTTTATCGTATTAAGGCTTCTTCATCCGTCAGCTTGACTTTAACAGATCCCTTAGAAATGTGAACAGGCATTTTAAAGTTGGACTAATGTTTTGTTTTTTGTTCAGAATTGAAGCTGCATGATGACAACTGTATAGGATATTATAGTACCAATTATCTACAAAAACAGAATTTGACTTACTATAGTACCAATTATCTACAAAAACAGAATTTGACTTACTATAGTACCAATTATCTACAAAAACAGAATTTGACTTACTATAGTACCAATTATCTACAAAAACAGAATTTGACTTACTATAGTACCAATTATCTACAAAAACAGAATTTGACTTACTATAGTACCAATTAACTACAAAAACAGAATTTGACTTACTATAGTACCAATTAACTACAAAAACAGAATTTGACTTACTATAGTACCAATTATCTACAAAAACAGAATTTGACTTACTATAGTACCAATTATCTACAAAAACAGAATTTGACTTACTATAGTACCAATTAACTACAAAAACAGAATTTGACTAAATTAGGCTCTTTTAGGCTATAATAATAATAAAAATAGCTGTTAAGATTCGGAACTATAATCAGGATATTATCATCACTTAACAAATAATTATGAAATTTCGGAACTATAAAGTCTCGTCCAAGAAGACACAACAAAATCTACCATTCATTACCGCCGAAATATCATCTTTACGGAAACTGTCGAGGATGGTCGAATGTATAATTACAAGGCAGCGTTTATACTTACGGTTATAATCACCGAATTGTTGAGTAAAAACAGTTTCATAAAACTAAGTCCGTGTTCTGAATGTCTCACATTATCAGCAAACAGCGTGATCTGAATTAAAAAGGGTTGTTCTTTTATATCTCATTCATCTTCTCAATGTATTTCAAACCCCGTCTAATACCTTGACATCAAAAGGCACCTTTCTTGTATCACAGAAGTTTGAAACTGAAGAGTTTTGATTAGATTTACGATAGAGAAATCAATGCCCTTAAGGTTGCGCATGTAACTACTAGTTGAGGGCTATGTTGGGCTGTAATCGCCAGTTTCCACAGAAACAGCTCGGTGGAATAACCAGATGGAATCATGAATATATGTCGTTAAATGTTGCATTGACCGGCATCAAAGCGCTCAAGAAGCCATTTGGTTTGACAAGAACAGCTGATGCTTATACAGTTATTTCGTACTTACAAGGGCTATTGACTTCACGTTCATTTTGTTGCCATCAAGATCATGGATAACCTCAAGACATCGCTTAGACTGGAAACGAAAAAATGTTGGGCTACAGTTTCATATTATATCATTTGAAGTTCCTTGACAAACTATTGCTTTGCAATACCAAATAACCTAAAACGGCATGTTTCAGTATTGGAAGATCGTTCATCAAGGCCATGTGAGTTGATGCTTTCATTTATACTAAGTATCATTGTTGATTAAAACATTTCAAATGGTTAATACTTTGCACAAAATAATTCTATCAAAAGTCTACTTACTGCACTATGGATCATGGTTCCCTGAATCACAATGTAACCGATTTCTATCAATAACAATGGCATGTGAACAATGTAAGCAACCATATAATTCATTGAAAAATTACCATAAATAACTGTACGCATTAATAGACAAAATGTAGGTATCAATACAGATAGCAACAAGGTAACGAATGGACATAAAACACAATCCGCCTCTTTCAGATGTCTGCAAATCAGGAAATACTTCCTCTGAAAATATTTTATGTTTTTTTTGGAAGGTTCCGATTCAAGCATCTTACGGAATTCTACGTCAAATTTCAAAAATTCCTTCTTTACGATAGAGCAGACTATGTACATAAATCCATAAATAGAAAGTCGCTTACAATATAGAAAGAGACTGTACGTACTTGACACAACATTTTGTATCTCCATGTACGGTGATGTCCAATTGAAAGGAGATGTGAAGCAAGGGTAATCATTAGAAAATGGTGGCCCAGAAGTCATAGCAGGAAACAAGAACGCCACAAATATTGATACAGCCACACCGAGTATTACCTTCGATTTCTTTTTGACGTCATCAAAGCTTTGTTCAAATCGTCTGTCCAGAGTCATCTCGTCTAATGTTGCCTCAAATTTCTTAAAACGACCCGGGATGTAAAATGTTCCAAAGGAGACACAAAATGGAGATATTCCAAACCCAAATAACATAAGGATATAGAGAGGCAGATTTGAATCGTCCATAACAACATCGGCCCCTGCCAGGCACACAACGACCTTATAAGCGGTGAACACGGCCGGACTCAGGAGCACCAACCAATATAAAATACACAAAACTGCTGTTTTCTTAGAAAATTCCAATGGACATTTTAATCCGAAGATAGCTGATGAATACAGTATCGGTTTCAAATTATTACATGGTTCGAACGATTTGTGTTCAGCATTTTTGCAATCATTGTTCTTGGCAATGCCATCGAACGTCTGGGATGCTTCTTTCAGAAGCTTCATCTTGTTATTTATGTCACAGTGTATGAGAAATTATCTCATTACTTTATCCACTGATTTACCTTAATCAATATCGGTTGTTTATTTAAGACAAATGACAAATTAACAAAATGCTATCAATTGTTCCATGCCAATTTCAGATCTAATGAAACATCTACTCAGTAAATATCAGTGAATTACTGGTACTATTGTTATATCGGAAACGTTTACTAAATGGATATATAACCATGTCAATGTTAAAAAATATTTAATGGTGTTTATTTTGTATCACGTACTGCATTAAGTCTGTATTAACGGTTTTAAGCCTATTGAACCAAACCAAAATGGAAAGTTATTTTTACAGATATCACTGATTCAAAAGCCATATAACATGTCCTGGAAACATTTAATAACATTGTTATCTAAATACTTATTTACATTAGATTGCATTGAAATAATGCCACTATTTCGTAATGCAGGTTTAAGATCCATCGACATCGTATCCCGAATAAGTCTTATGTCTTATTGGTAGTAGGGCATTACGCACCCAGATAATTCCCGCCCGGACACTTCCCGCTCAGCCAATTGCCATCAGGACATTTCGCACCAGGACTATTCACATCAGGACAACTTCCACCCGAGACATTTCGCACCCGGGCACTTTGCACCCAGGACAAATTCCACCTAGGTCAATTTCCCACCGCGACATTTCGCACCCGGGCACTTTGCACCCAGGACAAATTCCACCTAGGAAAACTGAGACACTGAACACATCCGGATACTTCACACCAGGACGATTCACATCCAGGAAAACTGCCATCCGGAAATTTCCGGGGGCAGTTCGCACCCAATTTTTGCTCCCATTATAAAAATTAAAAACAGAGAGCACCCATGACAATTTCCACCCATAAGAACCGCATTCCTGTCTCTCACACAAACAACAATGTACAAGGGGCCCATTCCAATAAAATTCGTAAGTACAAAATCATGGGAGTTGCCATGGTAAGCTATGGTATCTATGGAAGTTCCGCATAATTTTGTACCTACGAATTTTACTGGAACGGGCCTCAGGGTATTAGTTTTGCTAAGTGACTACGCTCCAATATCTCTTACACTAACTGTGTGCAATGGGGTTTTAACGAAAAGTATTAAAATGGGCCATAATCTGTCTCAAAGTATGACTGGCTGCCGTTTGGGACCTTTTGGCGAGAATTTATCTACTTTTCAAATTTGCAAAATCTGCTTTGACTATGCTGAGACTTTAAAAATAAACCTGAAATCAATCTCAAAGATTGAAATTAACGTTTATTTCAAAAGAGTGTCCCTCTTTACACACCAATATACATTTAACATAAAGGAAAAACGCTTTCTTAGGCACAATGAAGATTAAACTATAAATCTGTATAGTCTCTAATAGTTAAGTAATTACTATTGAATTCTCATTAAAGAATCAAATCTATTTTTTGAAATTATGTGTCGGAGTCATAAGTTGCAATTATATTTTAATTGAATTTAATCATTCTTATTATTGAATTCCATGCACGATTTCCCCGGCTTGAAAATTTGGAACTCTGAACATTCGTGACACTTACCGTTAAAAAAGGATCGAAGAACCCTGCATCTTGCCTCGAAGAACCCTGCGAAGAAGGCCGCGAAGAAGGCCACGAAGAAACGGATACTGCACATTTCACTTTCCTTTATCCTTTGAACTTTTTTTTCCGACGAATAAACAAAATATAGCACAGGGCATACGCCTATATTGAAGATAAATTCTGAAAACAGTAACAATTTAGTTAGTAAACATGTACGCCATCAAAGAGCCATTACAAGCTATTCGCATCAAATATTCACCACAATCATAACTTTTTTCTTCTTCTATCAATTCATGCCCTATGTTTTTAATATTTTTATAATGGGAGCAAAAATTGGGTGCGAACTGCCCGGGTGCGAAATTTCCGGATGGCAGTTTTCCTGGATGTGAATCGTCCTGGTGTGAAGTATCCGGGTGTGAAATGTCTCGGGTGGAAGTTTTCCTAGGTGGAATTTGTCCTGGGTGCAAAGTGCCCGGGTGCGAAATGTCGCGGTGGGAAATTGTCCTAGGTGAAATTTGTCCTGGGTGCAAAGTGCCCGGGTGCGAAATGTCTCGGGTGGAAGTTGTGCTGATGTGAATAGTCCTGGTGCGAAATGTCCTGATGACAATTGGCTGGGCGGGAAGTGTCCGGGCGGGAATTATCTGGGTGCGTAATGTCCGCGCACGGTCTTGGTAACGCCGAGGAAGTATGACCAATGGGGGTGTGGTTTGGACACGATGGATCCACCGACTGATGACTGGGTCGGTTTCGGGTCTTTAACAATGCGTTTTAATTTGAATATTTATTTCAATAAATTAAACAATATGTAATAATTAATAAGTAAATTGGTATGGATACACTAGTAAGTTTATTTTTCCTGAACTGAATACGGTTTTATATTTTGAGATCGAGATGTTATAATTCAAAGTGTTGTCCTTGATTTCGCATCAATGCACAAAAAGTGCTTAATACGATGAGTTCATGTCGACAGGTCATTCAGAGTGGCGGTACTAAGCGGTGGACTGCAAATCCAAATGATACAAAAGGAAGTAAACTTTTCACAGATACACCTACAAAGTCTTGAACGTCTGTTTCAAATCTTTCTACACAAAGCAAAGATTCCCTTTTTACAGGTTTCTTAGACACTATAAGAGATTGCCAGCAGAAAAGTTTATAATATCCTTTCACTTGAGACTTGCCGTTTTGTTTCATCCCAAGTAGGCGACATTCACTTTTCAAACTAGATCTCCGAATTCAAATATTATAGTTGGTTGGATAAGAATAAGTTGTTTATACACGTTTTCTATGGATGGTGAATTAGTATGTTATGGAAAAGGTGGAAGTGGTTGTATTGGGGAAAGTGGTTGTGTTGGTGGAAAAGGTTGTGTAGGTGGATGTGGTTGTGTTGGAAGTGGTTGTATAGGTGGAAGAGGTTGTGTAGGTAGAGGTGGTTGTGTTGGAAGTGGCTGTATCGGTGGAAGAGGTTGTGTAGGTGGAAGTGGCTGTGTTGGAAGTGGTTGTATCGGTGGAAGAGGTTATGTAGGTGGAAGTGGTTGTGTCGGGAGTGGTTGTATTGGTGGAAGAGGTTGTGTAGGTGGAAGTGGTTGTGTTGGAAGTGGTTGTATCGGTGGAAGAGGTTGTGTAGGTGGAAGTGGTTGTGTCGTAGGTTGTTCTGGTGTTCTTGTTGAACCTCTCGTAGATTGAGCTGATGTTGCTGTTAATCCTGTCGTAGGTTGTTCTGGTGTTCTTGTTGAACCTCCCGTAGGTTGAGCTGTTGTTGCTGTTAATCCTGTCGTAGGTTGTTCTGGTGTTCTTGTTGAACCTCCCGTAGGTTGAGCTGTTGTTGCTGTTAATCCTGTCGTAGGTTGTTCTGGTGTTCTTGTTGAACCTCTCGTGGGTTGAGCTGTTGTTACTGTTGAGCCTGTCGAAGGCTGTGATGGTGTTGATGTTGGACCTGTCGTAAACTGTGCTCGGGTTGATGTTGGTATGAAAGCTTCAGTTATGGTCTTAAACCCCGATTGTGTCCCTGCCTGAGATAGAATTTTAGCACATTTACCGCCAAACATACCATTAAAAAAACGACAGGCAAATAATAACATTTCATTTTGTTGCGAAACGCCCAATCGTATACTTGTGGTAAAAATGAAAATGATAGTAATGAGCTTCATTTTGAAGGGTTAATGATAACTTATATGAAAATAGAACTGTTCACAGTAACTTGGCAAATACACACTTAGTTGTATCCAAACAGTTTATAAGCAGTACTCCGTATATTTAGTGTATGCTATCTTTGTAAACACTCTGCAGTATCCCGGTATAATAACCTTAACAGTTTCTAGGTATAAATACCTTTGTAATATCCAGGCTAACACCTTATCGATATCCCGATAAACACTTCATTAATAGTTAGGTAAAAACCTCAGTAATATCCATCGAAACACAATAGTGATATCCAAGTACACACTTTAGTAATACCCAGGTAAACACCTTTGCAGTCCTAAATATCCAGGAATAAATGTCCATATATTGTCCGGCTAAATATCAATAGTTACCGTATCTTTTGTAGTCATTTAGTCATATCCAGGCCACCAAGTTTTCAAGGCGAATACAGACCACAAAAAGACAACTTTGATTCCAAAATAACCAAGAAAGCACAACATCTACAATAACAAGACAACATTTAATCAGAACTGTCATAAAGTAGTTCAGAATCCAACTGTTGTTGATGGAACTACATATGATTTTATATTGGGCTATTGAGATAGACATCACTTGAAATTAGAAATAAGTATTAATTCGTGGTTAAGGGATTAAGGTATAAAGGTGAACTTAAAATGTACTTTAAGGCTCTAGTAGCCAATAAGACAGTTTGCCAGGCATGATAACATACGCTTCCCGTAAATCCGGATAATATGTATATACGGTACATGACCTGCCCCTTCTGTCCCCCACCCCTTTAGCTACACCACTGATTTCTAAATATGTGAGATACCAAATTTATGGCATCGATTTACCCTCGATCTCGCACTATGCCTACATATTACGTAAAAAAAACTCGGGGAAAAGCATACAATGTGCATAAGATAACAATTTCAATTTTCTGAATACTTGAATGGTTTTGAATTGTAATCGGATAAGTCTACATGATCAGTTTTAAAAGCCAATATCATTTTGTGAATATCCCTAACCCGTCCATTGAAATTAGTTCATTGAATTTTGATTTGTAGTAGCTATAAGGCCACTTTATTGCCATTTTCATCCTTTGACTATTGATTAAATAATGACTTTACACTCTTATCTCATTTTATTACTTTCTGCTTATTACATCTAAAGTAAGAAATAACAGTAGCTGAATGTATGGCTAAGTCACGAAGCAGGGTCGTAAAATTGAAATAATATAAGATTTGGCGCAAATGTAGGTCCTAAATATTCTCTCTTTCGTTTTAAATCAAAAGAAGCATTTGGGTTAGTTTGTAAAAAATGGGTTTCAGACTCTGTGGTAAGAAAAGTTTAAAAGAAAATAGTCCGAAACATCTGTCTCTATTCCAACCTCTGATAGCTATTTTGAAAGTTGTAGACTGCAGTAGCCGACAACTTTCAAAAAAGCTATCAGAGGTTGTAACAGAACCAGATGCCTCAGTCTAAAACGCAATGGATTAATAAAATTCCTACAATGGATTTTGAAAAAATATTTGTTGTCTGATTTTTTCCTTATGCATTATCCCCCTTCCTTATTTACTGTCAACAAATATCACGTGACAGTCCACAATGGATTCCTGAGGATATTTGTTTAAAAAGATGTTGAATATAGCAGATTTTAGTAAGGTATAACTCAATTTCCAAGTCATTGACGACACATTGTCATTATTTATACATTATTCCATAAAGTCTACAACAATTCTAACCTGTAATTTTATTTGATGATATCTTTTGATGTTCGTTGGAAACCGGTGTCCGAGAAATGCAAACCCATACTTCATCATAGACATGAGAGGCAATGCAGTGGACAATGCACTATGCAGTGTTTTCAGAATCGCGTTTTGCCAATAACATTTGTATAAATTGAAATATCAACTCCCAAAAAGATATAGGTCTACAGTTACAGAGATTAGTGTGATTGAAAGTAACAAGTTGCTATTCAATAGAAGGCACTGGCACAGGTCTACAGAGAGAAAATTTCAGTTGGAAATTTAGGTCATTTTGACATGTTATCTCTGGGAGGAAGGTGTGTTTATTCTATTAAAATAATCAAACTATACATTTCTAAAATCTATCAGTAGGATATACAATCAATATTTCATATGAGATTCTGAAGGTTTAGTGGTTGGACAGCTGTAGTTAGTTTTTAAATTAGTAGTTATGTATTTTCCAAACTGTTATAGGTAGATCCCAACATATGGCGAACCCTTGCTTGTGAAAAATTATTGATCCATCTTATTGATAAAGAAAAAAGATGCAGTCTTTGATCTAACCATACTTTGGCAGAATATTTGAACTATTAACTAATTTTGATTTCACATTTGAATCCTTAGGCTAAAATGAAGGTGTTAGTAGGCCTCTATAGAAGTGCCTAAAGATAGCAGTAAGATGAATAGTAATAGCTCAACCAGTACTCAGAGCCTTAGTGGAACAACTAACCCATGGATTCAGGTAGATTGTGTTTATTTCTCCCCTTGAGACACATGGCATATACGATGACATCATATTCTCTAATTTTAACACAAAGAAACTGTAAATGAAATGATGCCATTGAATTATTTGCTCTACCTCATGGAAATGGACATGGTATTTGAATTCTCAAACATGACCAATAATGAATAAATAAGCTTATTTAGTTAAAGTTTTAGGATTTGTCACATTATTCAGGGATTCTCTTGTATAGTCATGGCACCAGATAACTCCACTGATGAATATATACTCTTATTGACCAAGTTTCAGAATTTGAATTTATTTTTATTTTAAATTGTTGAATTTAGGGCAAGAAGGGAACAAATGCTTTGGTAAGCATTTAGAACCAAATTTGCATTTTGTCTCAAAATAAATTGTGTAAAATCTGTACAGTAGATAAGTTGAAATTCTTTTTTTGACCAAATTATATTTATGGTTGATTTATTTATTTCAGAAAACATTAATGCCACAGTCAGGTGCTACAGATGATGATAATCTACCTATAGCAGCTATAGTATGTATAGGAGTTGGGCTCTATGTCTTAGTAATGTTTCTCATCTTTGCCCTCATAAGATGCTATGTGAGTAATTTTTTATTTGGATATTATCGTCAGATATTTTGTTTACTTATTAGATGTATTTTTTGAATGAAAAGAATTGAATTTTGATTCTAAGGTTTTTATATTTGAGGTCTGATTTAGTTTTAATTTGTATTTGATCTTAATAACATGCATAACTCCATTCATTTCATTTTTTGTCAATAACATTCAGCTTTTTGTAGTAAATTAGTCAATGTTATATTATTTCAGTGTGGTAAACAATGCTCTAACCTCCAGTGTATATGTGGTAATAAAAATGATCCATGCTGTTCGTGTATGGTAAGTATTATTTTCAAGTATCAAGTTGTATGAAATTTGAATTAGAATGTTTAAACTAGGGCGATAAACCGGTATCACGATATATACCTGTATAGGATTAATATTGTAAGTAATATCGTCTGACCGAAATATTGCCATATCGTGACTTATGGTTGTTATCAAGGAGCTTTAATAACCAATATCACCCTAGTTTACAGCTGAATTATTCTAAAACAAAATTTAGTTCAGGATAATTTTAAAGAAAGCCGTGCTCATGTACCCTCATCAAAGATATCCTTGAATATATATTGTTATCAGGTAAAGATTGATGCCCACAGGTTCTAGCAGTGTGACATTATTATTTATTTTTGTTCAAGCTGTTTATACAGACAGTTATCACAATGATATATTTGTTGATTTGATTATCACATTTACATCAATTATATTATTATCACCATAGGTGACAACTTCAGTTAAAAGTTCTTAACGGTGATAATTTATTAATTCAATTTAAAAAATTATTTAAATAAGTAACGGAATAATTCTTATGTCATGATAGTTGCAAACCTGAATTGTATTTTTATAGCCATTTAATGAAGAAGATGGATGTAACCCTACTCTAGTGAAAATTATAACATGTTCTTGTATAAACTGTAACAGCTGCTGTAAATCAGATACTAAGGTAAATAATTCTTACTAAAGATTGAGGCACACAAACAATTCTTGTTGCTGAATTTTGTCGCAGACCAGAGTGTTGTCAAGAGTTTCATTGACTTTTGGTACACAAAAAATCTCCAGTCTGTTGTATTGTGTTTGCCATTGGTGATGTCAGTGAGTATGATTGGATGATGAAGCCTTATTGAGTCTTTGCCGACAATATAAAACTAGGTTGATGTTCAAAATCCTGTTGGTTGCTCAATAATCTTGTTAATCTCCCCCCCCCCCCCCCATTTTAGCTTCGGGCCTGTCACTTGTTCTATGTTGTTGATGGACAGATTTTTTCCAAGTTAAATCTTAATTTGTACTTCTATTTCTTTTCTAGAAAATAGATTGGGTTAGTATTATCATATGTGATAAATGTTTTGGACCAGGTGGATGGTGTTCGGTAAGTTTAGTAAAGTACTTATTATTCTACTTTGTAAACAGGAATAGAAATTTCTGTGGACACCTGTTTTGATCTTTTGACCATTTTTGTTTTGTATGACTTAGGAATGACTATACATGTAACTATGTGTACATATATATTGCTGTATTCGGATATGCTTTCTCCATATAATAAATAAATCAAACCGCAAAACAAAATCCAATATCCAAACATATTGGCAAAAAATTAGTAGCAGCTATTGAACTTTTCACATGAGGCAGTATATAAATCATAAGTGAGTAAGTATTACATAATGATTGTATCAGGTTCAATTTTCAATAACAAGTAAAACAAACTTAGGTGTAGCTTATATTGCTCATCGAACTCAAAATGATAGCTCAATTAGTCTATTTGTGTATAGCAATGGGTGTAGCTTAAATTTGATTGACATACTTTGTCACGCCCAGTGGATATAATAGGCATCCTAATTGTTGTTTTGTTCAAAACATAGAATATCAGAATAGAAAGACGAAAATGTAGTTGTCCTAAAAGAGTAAGTTTTAATTGCTGCATGGAATAGTTTAAAATTTTGAATCAAGCCTTTGAAGGCAAACAATTTTGGTCATGTGACATTTTCCCTTTAAAGGTAGCATTGTGCATCACATGTACAACATGTACACAAAGCCTTTGGTTGTTTTTATGTGACTGTTATTATTTGAATGCTTTTGTATTTCTTTTGTTTTGCTGTTACGTTTATGTTTTTTTTTTATATCCATAATTGACTTTGTTAATAATCGTAATAATACTAATCATAATTATGTGGTATTAATTAAAAAGGTGCCAATTTATAAATCAGAAACTTTGGGACATGTCACTTTATATTTTAAAGTATAGTTATAAAGTAAAATGGAAATGTTTGTATATAGTTTAAATCATGATGTTTTGCAGTTCTGCAAAATTATTTTTAAAATAGTTAACATGAAATGAGATATTTTATGCTGAAGATAGAAAATGTTACATAGAATTATTTTTTCAGCACACTGCAGAGAAAATTTGAATTTCAAAAGCATTTTTTCAAGGTATTTAACAGACAAAAGCTAATTTTCATAATCAGCTATAATTCAGTTTTTTTTATTTTTCAGTGTGAAAACTGTGATGTAGAATGTAATTTTGATTGTAATACCATCAACTGTTTATGTTTCACCATCTATAATGGACCACAAGCTAGTGCAAGACAATCACAAAGAAGTTTGAGACATTCAGAAAGTTCTTCTAATAACAGCCAATATTATAGTGATAATGGTGAACCAATCAAATATCCTCCATTACCGTCCACAGATCGCTCCTTTATATCTTATCCAGATTCTTCTAGAACCATGATTAGTTCCATTAGCTCGGCTCCTTGCACTGAAAGAGATGGTAGATACTTTCAGAGAAGATTGTCATCTTCCCTGGAACTTCAATCTGACTTTCCATCCAACAGATCCATAAGAAGTACCAGCAGATCTGCCATTGCTCCTCACCAAGATGTCCAACTGTTTGCACCCAGAAACCAAGCCAATATGAATGGGGTGCAGCCGGTATCTGGTAAAAAGTTATCCAGCAAGAAAAAAGTCACAGAAACAAAGGTGAAAATGTTGTCGAATTCACAGAAAGGAGATGATGGTAACTTAAACACCAATGCTAAAAGTGACACTCAGACGAGTGTTGCCACTAATCCTGACAATCAGCAGAGGATTTTGAACAACACTGAGGGTAGAAACAGTGTCAGATTTAGTCCAGATGTTACTTCTACTACACAAAGTGCTTTACATTCTGAAAGACTCAATCAATCTCATGATATGGAGAACAGCAGCCGTCCAAACACATCATCATCTGTAGCGTCATCGAACTCTTTATCTGCTACTTCAGAGGCTTTGCTAGCCCAATACCAACTCATGGATGCTGAAAAATTAACACCTAGATAAGGTGATTTCTCTTAAAAATTCTGAAAAATGAAACAAATCAATGCTGCAAAAAAGTATGGGAATAGATGATTTCATTGGTGCAAACTCGAGTTGGCATTTGTAACAAAGTCTTTGAGTTCTTCCTATTTCATGATATCACAATGGTGCTTTCTTAGATGTGCTGACTACTCAATGCTCAATTTGAGATCATCACTCGAAAGTTTTAAGTGTAACATTTCTCTGATCTCTTCTAGTGCTCAAAATCAAAATATTTTCTGACAAACTGTGATACTTTCATTTATTGTTATCAGATTTTTCTGGTGTCAAATATTCAGAACAAAAATTATTAATGATAAATTACTTACAAGAACTAAATATTAAGGAACAGGGTAGAAATATCATATTGCTATTTATATTTGGGTAGTATTATCTGACAACTTTACCTCAACTTACAAATTCCATCCATAGTGTTTTTATTATTTATTATGTTATTTATTTATTATTTTATATTTTAGTGCCTTAATAGTTTATTTTAGTACAATATTCTATTCTGTTTATCCAATAGGTTGTCTTCTTATTCATTGTGCTTTATCCTTGAAGGATAGGATATTTCTGGTTTTCACTTTTTTGATAATTTGTACATGAATTACGCCTTAAAACTTAAGTGATATTTTTCTTGATCTCTGTGCCATAGATTAGACATTTCATGTTTCATTGATACACATTCTTGATGGTGTTACATTGATACACATTCATTCTGTATAGTGATGCATTGATACACATCATTTTTGGTGTTACATTGATATGCATTCATTATAGTGTTGCTTTGATACGCATTATTGTTAGTGTTGCATTGATACACATTCTTTATAGTGTTGCATTGATACACATTCTTTATAGTGTTGCATTGATATGCATTCGTTATAGTGTTACATTGATACACATTTGTTATAGTGTTACATTCATATGCATTTGTTACTTAATTCATTCCTTTTACTGTAATGTTGCCATGCACAGTCCTTAATTTGTCATAGGTATTCTTTCAAAACTTGTTGACACATTTCTTATTTGTTACATTGATATATGCTCTTTTCAATGATGTATTGATATATTGTCATATTTCTTGCAATGCAACATTGATACAATTTCTCGCAATGTTTCATTGACACATATTTTCTTGTAATGTAATTTTCCCACATTGATGCATTGATAGATGGTTTTATGATGCATTGATACACATGACTACGTATGTCATAAAAAATTCTGTATTTTGTATAATGATAGCTGTTGTTAAATTATTGCTCTCGTATTTATTCGTTTACTGTACTTTCTAGTTATAATAAATTCATTTATATTCAGTATCGTGTGTACCACACAGTGGCGTGCCAGACTCAGGAGACTGGGGGTACATATTGGGGAACAACAGACTTACTAAGCACCCAGCTGACTGAGACTTTCAACTGACCGTGAACCTAGAACACAACGCACAAAGGTCTAGAATGGAAAGATTCGCTATTTTCAAAGTTCGATTTGGGTTTTGAATATATCGAAATGATATTTAGAAGTACTAGAAATGTACGGAAATAGCTTAATTCCTTCCAAAATAGCTTTATTCTGGACATACATGGATTTGAAGACTCGAATTGTGCATACTATTACTGATTAGCTTAGCTAATAAAAATTACGTTTCTGAGACTAAAGTACGATTTGTCAAACGGATGGCGAACCTGTCCTTTTAAGATTGTGACATGGATCTGGCCCTGGTCATCTCTACTTGCAAAGGGTTGACTGAAATATTGAGAACTCTTACACATTGAACGTGGACCGGGATGACAACCCACCAAGGTCTTAAAATGCAATGCTGTTTACAATTAAGGTTATTCCATGAAAAAGATAGTTTTGAAATATAAAAGTATATTTTTAATATTAATGTATACAGTATATATAATTCTAAAAATATATCATAAAGGTTTGAAAGACATTTGTATCCAATTTTAGTTCTTCAATCTTCCTTCTTTCCGCAAATAAAAAATCTCCCAATAACTCTCTGAGATCTTTTCATAAATCTTCGTAATAGAGTGTTCTTCTCCTGTTGTGACACTCCTATATTAAAAATAGAATCAATATTAAAATATCTGAAGGAAATAGAACGAGTTAATTATGTCCTACTATTCTGCACCTGATTGAACTAATGATAGTGTGCTATACCATGTGTTAAAAACCTTGTTCATGGTAAGAATTGAAAGAAAAAATACACTCTTACCAAATCCAACTTGATTGTCATTCTTCTCTGAACTGTTTTCGCTTTTCTTCATTGATGTAGCCTTTGGAGGCGATGTGTTTTTTGTCTTTGTCTCAGCTTCGGGAAGTTTGACCACTGTAATCTGGTAACGACTGGTGTTGATAACAGTCCATCCTTGTTCAACTAGATTGTTGATTATTGGATAGTGTTTGGTTTTCTTTGAGGTCTTTTCTGAAATAATAATTACCATAAATTTATTATGTATTCCCATCTTAAAAGATAAAGTCGTCTAAAACAGAAATTTGTTTGAGCAATTGCTGGTTTACCTCAATTTGAATTGTCGGTATGATTTTTTAGGGCAAAAAGTCCAGTTTGTCTACATTTTCAGAAAATGAAAAGTGATAGCTGATGGCTGTAATTTTATAAAATCCATAAAGTTGCCAGCATTAACTCATGAAAAACTTACCGCGTGTAACAATTTGGCGCATCTTTTTTCCAGTTTTGACAGTAACTTTGTCGTCAAGTTTCACCACTCTTTTCTTTTTGGTCAAATTAAATTCTCCAGGAGCAGCAAATGATCCATGTTTCAGGATATGTTCACGTGTATTTGCTACATCACGCATTACTGCAAAAAATCAAATCATCAATGAAATAACAAATACCAGTGAATTCGGTGAAAGCTACGACAAATTTAGGTAAATCTGTTACATCTGGCAAACAGTAGAGCACAATAATGATACTAACTTGAATGTTTGATGTATCAAACAGTTTTAAAGTGCAAATTTCGAACTAATTTCACGTAAATTGAATCTAAGCGTCTTAATATTTCAACGAATTGTTGAATTATGAAAGCATTATTACCTAATGTTATTATGACGTCATAATCAATAATGGTTTGCAAAATGCTTCACGCTGATTGGATGATAGACTCCCCACCCCATTTATCCTAAAAATTTACATCTTTTATATTTCTACGTTTCAATTATACTTTACCATTATAGATTAGAACTAAAATAAATGCTAGTTTGCCAACAAGTAAACAGAAATACTGTACGCATCAGGCCCGTAGCCGGACTTGATTTTTCGGAGCGGCAAGTAATCTATCCGGGAGGGCAACCGTGTATGGCTTTAGTTGCAGTAATGTAATGGCATAGTAATATATTGCATTTTCGTTTTGATGTGTTTAAGATGAAAACTTGTATTTTTTGTAGTAAACTAACGCTACACGTCTAAATATTTCTCAGAAATACTTAAAAATGATGCTAACGTTATTGTGACGTCATAATGAAACCTTATTCTATATTATCCAACCAATCATCTAGAATGTCTAGTAGAGGCCCCAGATTCTCAAGACTGAGGGTACAAATACGGACAGGGGGACAATTGTCATGGTAAACCTTCACTGCCAACATTCAGTAGTGTGAAACTCGCTGACGCTTATCTGGAAATGTTTTATGACACCAAACAGTCAACAGTACCTATTATCAACGGCTAATGAATAGTCAGGGGATGCTTGCTCGTTCATCCGATGGACTAGGGTTCGATCCCAGGTGATGATATCTTTGATTTTCAATCCAGTTCCCCCGGTCACTGATGCAGTCTGGAGGGACTGGCACAGAATAAGCGTCTAGTCGTTTTTTTTTTTAGGATTTAAGGTTAATAAACATAAGCTCCGTGTACTACAGGATACACGCCAAGGTCCCTCGAAAGCAACACACAATATTCAAATACAACATTTTTTTTATTCGTCCTGCAAATATAACAAAATATTTTACAACCAATAAATAATTCAACCACTAATAACAATGGGAACCCATTCGCTTAATTTTTGAACGAAAATGGTGTGTCTTTTGCGCCACGAATGAAAGCAAAATGAATAGATAACGATATTTACAAATATTTTTTTCATCATGTTGTGTGCGTCTTAATACTTTATAAACGTGCCTGCTTTATCAATATTTTGTTTTTTTGCGCTTGCGTACAACCAACGGCAATGGTTGTTGTCGAATGCAACATCACAAGTCATATTGTGGCCCTAAAAAAGGGATAACATCTAAGTTTCTTTGCTTAACCTGTTAAAATTATTCTTTATGGATTATCTGTGCCCATTTACAGCTGAGTCGACTGAAATAATGACGCGAGGTACTTGAAGGTCTCCAAACTTGCACACGCCAACTTAGATAAGAACCACTAATAACCAACCTAAATACAGTAGTTTTAAATTTTCATCTGTTCAGTTGTCAGCTTATGATTTTAGTTTCTCTCGACCCTGGGTTGACTTCGCTTCCTTCCTCGACAAGGCACATTGTCGAAATCTTGTAAAAAGGTTGGAAAGATGTTTTCATATTTTTTAATGTGTATTGTGGACACTGATAGTATTACTAATCGCGAAGTGCTAAAGCATATTTTGCGTTTAATGACGTCCTGGAATTGCAGGAACCACAGATGATATTGGAATCTGGTGCTATCAGTTTCCCCGATACACATAAATACTGTAGAAAACCTCCTTTCAATCCAATTAATACACTTAAAGAAATATTCATGAGTTCATCAAATCTGCACAGGATGGTAATTTACAAGAACGTGCCTCGTGCTTCAGAACCACTGCACCGAATACAATACAATATCATGTATTATTATATATACCGAATAACACAGGCAAATATAAAGGCCACAGAAATATAAGTATTACAAGTAATGTAGGTTTACTCAGAAGAAATGAATGTGAAAACGGACATAACGGACGTATTACCTAAACTGTTATAAATGTGAGGCCAAAAGGTTTTCACTGAGGTTTCCTTGAGAAAAGAATACTATTTTAACGCCGTTTGTACACAACTTAGCAATGGCTCAACAAAACGAGTGGGGGTCCGTGGACTTAAATGAGATTGGATCCGCTCCCCAGGGATTTTTTTTTAACATATGCTCTCCTGCATTCTTTGTATTTTTTCTAGGGTTGGGAATCTCCTAAGGAGTTGGGGCCCGTGGATATGATTCAACCAGTCCCTATGGTAGTACTGAACTTTTACGCTTCGTCTTTGCACACCATATTATCCAACAAAATTATATTTCTTAACAAAGAATCCAATTTGCCATAGCACAACTTTCACTGTCACCCTACACAAAAGGCGGAATTGAAACTGTTATATACGCATTTGTTTGTGTATCCAAAAAGCACTTTAAAAAATTAAAAACACTGAAAATCCCAGAGCTATTGATGCTTTTCCACATAAGTCTTATGCCAGTAAAATATACACATTATTTTCTGTATCTGTTACAAAAAGCACTCGTAAGAGTTTGTTTTTCACTCAATACAGGGTTATCTCAGAAAACGTTGGTAAGTTTCCATCAAACTCCATTTAACTTACAGAATCTGAAGTACCACCAGTTTCAACTTGACCCCCTGAACAATTTTGAGCATTGAATTCAGCAACTTCTTAGATGTGATAAAAAGCTGCAAACTTATCACCGATTATTCTGGTACAAGGTGATATGAGGTGTTCTGGAATTGTTAAGGTTGAGTGCTATATCTTAAATCCAGAGATATAACCCACGGATGAACGATTGCGTTTGTGTTGGGTTCACAAGATATTCTAAGAAGACGCAGAAGAAGATCTCTGTGGTGGACCTCTTAATGAAGCCTTTTCTTTCCTGTAGATTCTGATCTCCACAAATACATACAGCACAAAGCCTATACCCAGTAACGACGCGGCTATTATCAGTTTAACAGAAACACAGAGAAAACTGCCATATATAAAAGTTATCGTGAAGCCAACGGCTTTCCATGTATGATAGTTGGCGAATGCTGGTTCCTTCTTGTCAGAAAATAACAAAGCTATCAATGCTGAAAAAAGGAAACATCAGTAAATGAAAACCTAAGAAAATGCGTCTAAACTTGTTGATTCCGCCAGAAGAACCAACTGGATGGTCAGAACATATATCTATTATTTTGATGTTCATCAGCACTTTGATACAACCGGAAGTTACACATCATGGCACAGAGAATCCTAGATAATTGATGCAATATTTTCAACTGATCGATTCACTTATGAGATTCCTTACAGATGATATACGTCTTCATTCTCAAGATCAGATTCGACTCGATTAAGACCGGAAGTCACAGTATTTCTCTGTAATGAAACGCTTTATTACGTCTGTGTCCATTTTAAATTCTTATGAAATTGAGAAAACGTGGCTGGCCCTGAGAGGAGGGAAGAGGGAAGAAAGAAAAAATGCCCGTATTATAACGATTACAATTGACTACTTACAACTTGACTGTGTCTGCCATATACTTTCTGCAATTCCCCAAATAGTAGGTATAGTAAATATCAATACAGGACTATCGTTAGACGGTATCCAAAAATACAGAAATACTAACAACGCCATATTAGTAGCAAACGCCATGAAAAACAATAGGTATCTCCCAGTGTATTTTGCCAGTCTACTGAATACAAACGCAAACGTTGCCGTAGACGCACCGTAACATGCCATCACAAACCCAACCATATGTATTCCTAGAGGACAACTGATGTAAGCCTGAAATTAGAACATATATTTTAGATTATCTCACAGATAAGGCATACATATCCTCATCAAAACCAGACGGCAAAAGCTTACATTGGTAAAGCAGTGAATCACCTTCAGAGTTAACATGCCGCCAGAATGACACAATAAGTTCCTTGTTTGCGACAGCCAGCCCCTGTTCGAACCGAAAGTAAACTGATTATCAGAGACATGGCATTCCAGAAGCGTTCTTATTCAATTACTTAGTTACCAATTGTTCACTCAGATCTAAGGCATCTCCAACATCAAAATCAGTTAACAATTTAAATTTGATTTTCATGTTTCTATTTGTATGAGTACAGTCTTATTTTTCTATGAATGAACATTTCAGGAATGTCAAGTTCTGCATCTATAATAAACCTAAGTTTTAAGTTTAATTTGATTCTGTATAGTTATTACGTAACAGCAAAAGTTGTTTGTTCAAATGGGTACAATTTTAAATTTTTTATGGATATTCAAAGAAAAAAATAAAAGATTTATTAAGATTATTGAAGATAAGACATGATTTTAAAAGTGTGTTTAAGTCATGTAAAATGTTAGATAACACGATCTTGTCAGGCTAGTGTGAATGAAATGTCGTGTCGAGTCATTTAAATATCTTTAGGGCTAATTATAATCTTATTAATTAATACTCATTAAAGTTGGATTCCCCTCTAATTATTCAGTTATAAGTTAGTTTTTCTTATCGTTCGTATAAATAATATTGCGATATTTGAAAATCATTTGAAAATGTTCGAGACTTCATGATCCAATATCCTACTAACTTTCAATGAGGACTGGATCGGCTAGTGACGTCAGCTTTCAAAGCTTCTTCGAAATAAGGCTAGGGAAGCCAATCACAGTCTGTATTAATTCGAGCCTTTTTTCAACAATATCCTTTGTCTGTCACGCATTGCCAAATGTCAAAAAAGGTATTTTTGATTTCCATACAATCTCCATTTGAGATCAAATTTAATGATCTCGAAGATTTTGATAAATTTAAATTTGTTAATTGTCAGCTGTATTAGAATTCAACATACCATTCTAATTAAAAGTTGTTCAACTTGAGTTATATTTTTTCAGTCTAATCTATCGACCTTGTCACATTCATATAGGCCTACTTAAAGTTATGTTATTTATTTCTAATAAAAAAAAAATAATCTATTAGTAAGTAGACGTACGTCGCGATTTTATTTTGAAATGTTTACAGTAATCTGAAATTGATATCTACCAACTGGCATGAGAACGATGGGACAATCAGGTATAAATATATGTATAGCATTAGACTTTAACCAATAATTTTTGTTTCATGAATATTCATTTGGACTAAGTTTTTGTGAGTTCGGACATCTAAGTTTCACTGTTTTAGAATCATAAACTGAATTTTTGATTCCAGCACTCTTCGGCAATATTTGAGTGCCATATTCAAAGGCCTGTATTCTAGGGTTTCACTCAAGGTCTAGTCATTCTGACAACGGATTACTGCCATTGTACCACACACAGTTCTCTGTAGCTGTGAGCATCCATGTTAGATTTTAAGGGCGTTGCTAAGACTATAACAGACTACAATTTAAAAACCGCAAATTATGATGTGACTCTTATCAAGCAGTAAGGTAGAGATTATTTTGTGATTTAGTCGAGCTTATCAATTGAAGGTGAACTGTTTTCAAGTAAAAACATTGTTACAATTGTTACAAGATCGAACATCAATTTGTGCAATATCAAGGTATTTTGTTAAAAAATAATCATTTCCATGTTCACTATCATCGTTTCACAATCTGCTGGCTTATTGAACACGATATTTCATATGCGGATGTCTATACAGTCATTGGATAAGGGATGAAACAACTTTGTCTGATAATTATTAAGGGACCAAACGCATATACTTTCAGTATTTGCTAACTTACTGTTATGTCCCTACAATATATACATTGTTACCCTCCTTCTTCGAAATCACCAGAAAAGTAGGACTCAAATCATTTCATTTTTACACCGAAATCTAATTTCATTCAAAGTATGATCATTCGTAGTTCTCATTGTTAATTTAAAAAAAAAACACAATTGTAGGTTTGGTTGTATTTGCATTGATACAAATTACGTCAAGTTTTCATTGAAATATGTTTACAAACAAATCATTCTTAAAAATAGCATCTCAACAAGCATTTGTTTACTTTCTATAAATTAGGATGGTATTCGTTCAGTGACCGGATGTTTTGAAATATTCAAAAGATAAACCTGAATACAGTTTGCATTTTTAGTTTGAAGGCGGATATGAATTTTGGGGAAGTAATTCACAATTATTATATCTATCAATGAACAAATATTTTTATACCCCTTTTTAAAAATAGAACTTATTTTCCCATTGTGAACCATTGTTGTGGCAGACCACGTATCCAAAACTTGAAACAATAGTCCGTAACTATCCTTATTGTCTTATATCTTTCTTTCTCTGATTTGATGTATTCTGTTGGTTCAATGTCAATATTTATCGTAAACAAAAGAAAATAAAAAATTGCTATGAAGTCAATAAAATAAATTTTTCAGTAGAAACATTGAAAACAAGAAAGTTCTTTTTAATTAACTTATCAAGTGTATGTGTAAATTGGAATCGTGTTAATATTCAATTCTAATCAAAAGACTCTTCTGTGTAATTATTGTTTTATCTAAACTATTGCAGCATTGATCAAAATAATCACCCAAAACATTCTGATTGTTGGGACATGATAGGTCAGTATCAAAATATAACGCCTATCGTGATATTTCGAATAATATGACCATCCCAATAGCGTGACATTCTAGTCAATGAAAGTTCTATGATAGCAGGTCAGTATCCCAATAGAACTACTAGCGTGATGTTTCCAATCAGTGAGCATCTCACTAGCGTGGTGTTCTATTTCTAGTAAATTATTGGCCAGTATCCCAATAGAACTTCTAGCTTGATATTTCCAATCAGTGAACATCTCACTAGCGTGGTGTTCTATTTCTAGTAAATGAGAGGTTAATATCCCAATAGAACTACTAGCATGATATTTCAATTATATGATATATAATCAGATGATTATCCCATGACGTTATATTTCTAGTAAATAGCAGGTCAAAATCTGAACAGAACTGCTAGGGTGCCTTTTTTAATCAGATGAACACCCCAGAAGCGTGGCGTTCTATTTGTAGTAAATGACAGATCGGTTTCCAAATAGATGTACTAGCGCGATATTTCCAATCAGATTAGCATCATACTAGCGAGACGTTATATTTCTAGTAAATGACAGGTCAGTATCCCAATAAAACTACTAGCATGATATTTTCGATCAGATGAGTATCACACTAGCGTCTCGTTCTATTTCTAGTTAGTAAATGACAGGTCAATATCCCAACAGACTACAAGCATGATAATTCCAATCAGTGAGCATCCCACTAGCGTGATTTTCTATTTCTAGTTAATGACGGTTCACTATCCTAACAAAACTACAAGCGTGTAATCATCTCTACATATTTGCAGAGTTATATTCAAATAAAAAGCCCAAACACCTATATACTTTACTTGATTTCGTCATAGATGTATTACTCTCAGTAACTTCGTAGAAACTGTATTTGTTATCAAACGAATCACGCTATACATTGTTAAAGTGGCCATTACAACGCCTAGTTTAATCAGACACGAAATTATTCTGAACATCATTTACTGTTGGTAAGAGACCCGATAACACATGTTGCATGTTATTTTTATAGTAAAATGAGTGCGGGTTAAGGAATATTTGGCATGTAAACTTTATATCTCACGACAACGTGACAAACAAAGTGAGGCACTCTTCAAACTTTCGGCTTCATAGGGTGCTAAGTTTTATATATTTCATACTTGGTTCTTGGTATATACGTGATATACATTCATATTAAACAATACATTCTTCGTTTTGAATGAGTTAAAAATATGTGCTTTAAACAATATTGAAAGGGGCATGCAGCGTGAGATCAGTGTGCATTCCATCTGATGTTCTGAACAACCACAAGACAACAAATTGTCTGGTATTCTATGTTATCCTTATCGTTGGCCTATAACCAGAAAGTTCAAGTCGTTTTCTGTTCTTTTTTTAAAAATTTAAACTGTTCGGATCAGTTTGCTGATATAATAAAACTTTGGCCTGTTTCAAGTCTCAGTCATAAAAGAATAAAGCGAATTCAAAAGCTTGCAATTAAACGTTTGTACGCGATTTAAATAACCCTTTCGTGTATTTATTTAAAACTTTAAAATTGTATTATAAACACTCAAAAAGTTCATTATAGATGAAATATATATTCCAACTTTATCAAAACTTGAGTCATGTAACCCTTATGTCAGTGCGAAAATTGATATGTCATTCAAGTGACATTCTGCTTAGTCTTCACAACGCCACGAATCCCACACAAATGAAACACCTATACAGAATACATGTGAACGAGATTAAATGTGTCCTTTAATTTAAAGTTTAAAAACTTGAGAAAAATACATTGAACTGTCTATAGATTTGCGATAAAGACGTCATAATTTAGTTAGTTTTTCTAAGAACAATCGCCGAAAACAGCGGCCTTTCTACACGGTGTTCATACATATCTGGTGCTGTTATCACCCCACCATTGAAAATTTCGTGGCCCATCCGTCTAATGATTTCTAGAAACATCATTATCGAAGAAGACCTCTTTTGAATACCTTTAACAAAATAAAAACCATACATACCTTTGTAAAATCTCCCAATAAAATGGCTTGCTCCATAGCTTGAAACATAATAAAAGGCACCAAGAAAATTATTTCACTTTTTACTAAAGTCACAAAGCACGACGCCATTGATTCTTTTACAGACTTTGACAGTGTCCAGTCACTTTTAGGTAAAGAATTGAGAAAGACGATAGTTATAAAAAGTCCAATCATTTCTAAACTCAGGAATATTCCTAACAGAAGATGAAAGAGTTCCTCGTCCGGTTCCTCGATATCGGTAGAATTAATGTGACCCGGACAATCGTGAGGTCCACAATATTTGGTGATATTTGCATCCGACATGTTGTATGTACTATGTTGAAGAACCAAAGATGAAATTAGATTACCAGTGATCTGTGTGGTTTCGTACATCATAAAGAATAAACCATTCAATTTACTTAACACAGAATATGGCGATTCATCTGTTGATCCCGAGTACGAATAGGCACAAGCGGAAATATACAAACTCTGGGATGTCCAAAGTGGACCGAAAAACAAACCCAGTAAAATAGACGCCGGTATCAGAGTAGCCCATGTGGGGTAAAAGTTAGCACTGGTGTAAATTAAATGACCAACCCACGATGCTATAATACATCCTTTTGCACCGATAGCTCCAATGAATGTTGGTGCCAATATTCCTGAAAATATAATGGCACCATATAAACAGCTGAGAGCAATCACTCCTAATTGTTCCTCTTCGTGTAAACTTGATTGCAGATTCTGCAATGCGATGTGTGCTGTAAATACTACCATAAACGATACGGAAATGATGGCCGTATTCCGTAACTCTTTGCCTTCAATGTAGGTTTTCTTCTTCAGATCAGCTTCAATAGTTGACATTGAGAAGGTCACTCTTCTCTTACGTCTTGGATGATCCTCAATGTTCTCCGTCTCCTTCATCTCCATCGTCATTCTGTGTCAATGTGGTAAAGAACAGTTTGTGGTTCTTCTCGTGAAGTTGGTGTTTCTTATTGCGTCAAAGTCTGTCCTTTGCACATGATTCGTGAAAAGCAGTGTACACGTAGATTTTTAGTAAAGTTTAACAAAGATGGGTATAAAACTTGCTACATGTTTGTTACAATGCTTCACTAATTTAACTTAGATTCACACTTTTATCTTAATTCTTTTAAGTTAATTATAATAAAGTCGCTATATATAGTTGATGACTGTATGTTTATATATAAGAATACTGTATATTTTATTTTAAATACTATTTTAAACAAAATACAGAGTGAAAGTCAAGATGACACGCAGTCCAAACCTAGATTTTCAAGAATTAGAACTCGATGTACACTGGAATTCTGTCTCCCAATTCAAAGTCAAATCACAAAGGTTTTAACTCGAAGGCACAATCATCCATCATAAAAAAATAAGGTCTCAAATATTCTAAAGAGTTCTCCAAGACCAAAGAACGTAAACGTCAATTTTTTCTACAGACTAAGTCGATACTTCAGTTCCAAAAGTGAATCCAAAATCAAAATCGATTGAAGTGTATAAAGATTTCAATTCAGATATTACTCCCAATATAAAACTACACTAAAATCCCACATACAGGTGTAATAATTGGTAAAAATAGTTAAATGAACAATCCTTTACATTTAAACATATTCAAATCACACCTAATACTGACTTATTAATTAGTGAAATACAACTGAAATGAATGAGGTATAAAACTGTGTCATTAGTCGAGTTCGATATAGGTTAAACGGTCAGTCCATTTACTTCGCCTATAGGTATAATATTATTGAAACAGCTTATCATTAAGAGTCAGTAGATAACCAATTTCTTCACTGATGATTACCAAGAATCGCTGGTATTTTCTTATTTTCATCCATATATTTATTTACATGAATTCTTGTAACATAACGATTATCAAATTACGATCATCTCAAGTTAAAATATATACTGACATGGTATTATAAGTATCAGTAAAAATGTCACCATCATCCGAAAGGCATCATTCGTTGTAAAAAGGGATCCTTCAATATCAGAAAAGTATCACCAGTATCAGAATGGTACCAATATCAGAAAAGTATCACCAGTATCAGAATGGTACCAATATCAGAAAAGTATCACCAGTATCAGATTGGTATCAATATGAAAAAAAGTATCACCAGTATTAGATTGGTATCAATATCAGAAAAGTATCACAAGTATTTAGAAAACTATCACCCAATATATCACAATAATACCTAAAAATACCAAAACCGACCATTTTCTTAAAAGTTTTTAATTCTTCTGAACTATCAACTCACAAACAATAGCAAACTGGGGTGAAATTTATATAAATAAGTTAAACTGAATTTTTTAAACACTCTTTAAAATTTAACAATAGGCAATTAAACGAATGACAAAGAAAAGACGGGGACAATAAAATTAATATTCATGAAAGTTAATTGTAGGAGAGAAGAGAAGGTTTTTAAAATAACTACCTGTAAAGCCAACGGTTATTTAACTAGTATACGCTCACATAACAGATAAAATTTGGTTTCAAATCTGTTCAGACACTTTTTGTAATGACAAGGGCAATAACTCAAAATCTGGTCATCCTAAAATCACGAAAATTCAAACTCTCAACATAGGCGTTTCTACTGGTGGGTGGGCGTGGGGGTGCTAGGAGAGGGCTGTGTGTGTGTGTGTGTGGTTGGGGGGGGGGGGGGGGGGGTA
>NW_008708752.1:2902844-2903730 GCF_000327385.1 Lottia gigantea | reverse complement strand
GCCCGGGGGAGGGGTCCCAACCCTCTTCAGTCCACGAACCCCACGCTTTTAGTTGAGCCACATTGGAAGTTTAGTTTATACCGTCGTTGCCTCAAGGTTTCAAACTGAAATTTAGGTAAAGAAAATTTGTATAACTATATCTCTATTCTTATCAAACTTACTCTCTGTGGTGTCCCCATAAAATCATATGGTCCTTGTGTTCTGTCAGATCCAATAGCATCGACGACACATTGCTTACGTTTGACAAATTCATCAGCGGTTGTGTTGGTCCACCATGTACCATACCATGATCCGTCTAATTTATACAATTTACCTATAAATTAGTATAAATAGATTTATATCAATTGTTTATCAATGAATGACAAAATGAAATGAAATGAATGACAAAATGAAATGAAATGAATGAAAAATGAAATGAAATGAAATGAATGGCACACTGAAATGAAATGAATGACAAAATTAAATGGTGTTAATGACAAAATGGAATGAAATGAATGACAAAATGAATTGGTGTTCATGACAAAATGGAATGAAATGATTGACAAAATGAAATAAAATGAATGACAAAATGAAATGAAATGAATGGCAAACTGAAATGAAATTAATGACAAAATGAAATGGTGTTAATGACAAAATGGAATGAAATGATTGACAAAGGGATTGAATGATTGACAAAATGAAATGAATGAATGGAGTTTTACTTCCGACTGTCTGCACCTTATGGGCTAATGAAGACGGGAAACGCCATACAGGAGGCAAATTTTGCCAGAACAGCGGCATTAACCTACTAAACTCAACTCAACTGTCGCGGGATCAGTTTTGTTAGAATATTTTTCCATGTCAGTCCCTATGACCTGCATCACTGGAGCTTTACGTCATATCTTCT
>NW_008708752.1:2816954-2902794 GCF_000327385.1 Lottia gigantea | reverse complement strand
CTTTATTTTTCTCAACTCCAATCAAACCTTTGTTTACAAGTAAATTGATATACGAACGGATCAACGGATGATGCGACGGCAATATGCTTCAACATTATAATGTGGGCGTATAAAAACGAAATCGTTAAATACTAAACAATGCTTAACCGTTTTAAAAAGAAGATTTTCGGTTTTGCCTTTTGGGGTATTTACAAAACCACAAATAACTGATAAAATATAAAACTTTTTAAATCTTTGAAGTCAACTTCTTTTATAATGTTTTTATAGCCGCATGCTGTGTTGATAAGACCATTTTGATTCACGTATTTACTGCAGTCGTCAAAAGATTATGGTCGGTAAAAAGATTTATAATATACCAACTGTTTCGAAGACATGTTCTGCATTATGATTTTCTTTAATAGAGACTAAATTATCATGTTGGAAGGATGGATAGATAGTAGGCTGGATAGGGGAATAGATTGAGGGCGGGTAAAGGGATATACAGAGGGTGGAATAGAAGGCTGGATAGAGGGTGGGGTAGAGGAATAGCTAGAGGGTAGGGTAGATGAATAGATGGAGGGCATGTAACGGGATATAAAGAGGGTGGAGTAGGGGGCTGGACAGAGGGCTTGGTAGAGGGCATAATAGATGGGTGGATACTGCCCTACAGAAAACTGTGCTCATAGGACAGTTGTCTGTAGTCAGAATGTCGACAGTGTTTTTGAACTGATATTTTGCATTTTTACCACGTAATCAAGTTGCTAACACCTAAATGAACATTTGAATAAGCAGGTGATTTATCATTCTATAAAGAGTTTTATCTAGAGGCTAATTAATCAAACATCATTAATATTACTAATTAGTAATTAGTCAATTACACTTTATTTTAAATTTTTACATAACATCGTCTGTCTGCACTCATTTTTTTCTGTCTTTTCAGTTCTTTATACAACAAACTTACTGGGGTTAGCTCAGTGCTGTAGATTGAAAAGAAAATGAGCATGAAATCTGTCGAAGTCGCTCATGAAATTGACAGAATCTAAGGGTGAGCTCAGGTCTAGGAGCGATTCCATGCATCTCATCAGACCAATTCACCGACTCAGGCCCGTATTCAGACCTGATTGTTCGGCGGGATAAGTAATATATCTGGAGGTTCAATGCTGTATAGAGAACATGAGAAAGTCGTGGCATCTTTTCAGTCGCCTGATCAGTTCAGGTCGATAACATCAAGTATTTGTCAAATTTTCCCAGTTGCTAGCACTTGTTGACAATCCAGTTGCTTTTCTGATGCATAACCATCCACCGATTTTTTCCTTTTTTTTTTTTAACTTCAAACGGGTCTACAATTAATGAGGTTCTATCTTGTCTCACCATGCTTATCCCTTCCTTCAGCTACCCACCGAATTCCAAAAATTAATAATCATGGACAGCTACGGACATCACTAATGCCTTGGACGGTGATACCTCAAATGACTTTATAGATAAGCACTCTTATTTGCAGTAGGTTTCAAATATAAAGAAACAAAGTTAATTCATGCTTTATTAATTCATTATCAATTTACAAAACACCTCCTTGGTTTCCATATCTATTTACACCATGAACAAATGTGTGATGATTTCTGCCAGTTGTGCCTGAAACGAAAAATATGACATTGTAAACTCTATCATTAGTACATTTTGCCCCCCTCCCCCTGAAAAATTGTGACAACCGACCAATTTCATTACTTCAATCCATATCCCATTGCCCTAATGATATATTGCTTGCCCGCATAACAATCAAGTCTGGCTACAAGCCTGTCTTTTGTAACTTTAGAAAACGCAATTGTGGCTGTGTACTTATTACTTGTTATTGTAATAACACTATAATGTTATCAAAACATGTGTTATACTGAACTTTACCTGACAAATATCGTCTCAATTCACGCATCAAATGATTTTCAAAATTAGGGTCTGTTGCGTCATGATGTTGATGATGATGGCGACCACCTCGACCACCTCTATATCTCAGTTCTCTGTGTTGTCCATGTGCTGAATGGAGGCGAATTTCAGGTTTAGTTCTTGACCCATAAGGTGCCCTAGAATTGCCTGAGAGAACATCACCAGTAACATCACTGCTACCGAATCGTCCTCCTTGATAACGGGTTATAGCTCGTCCATCCACCAAACTAAGTATTACTATAAAACAATCGTTTAAAAGGAAACATTAGAAATATTACGTTTATAAGCATAACCACTGAGTGTACTCAATCTTCTGGAATGCATGGTGTCACTCAGCACTATGTAACCCATCGCTTTTGCTAAATTCGGATGCAGTTCTTCCTGAGATCAAGTAGACCTATTTTGTTTGTGCCCAGGAATATTGTCTTTAGGTCGACCGTTTTGTGTGGTGTGTGGTAGATTTCACGAGTAGAAGGTGGCAGTAATTCTAATTTGGCTGGCTTTTTTAAGTTCTATAAAGTTTCCAATAAAATCACACATAAATATTCCTGTTTGTCATTACCATGCACAGAAAAATCTTTGAACTTACCACAAAATAAAATGGCGAAAGAGAAACTCAAGCCTAGAAAATGCATTTTCATTCCTTTAACCTTAATTCTTCATGTGATGTTTATGTCGTAAATACAGTTCCATAGACTTGTGTTTCAAGACTGATTAAGTGTGAAATATGTTTCGGTGCCATACAGGCCTGGTTAATCTAAGAGAGGTATCATGTTAACGGTACTCTTAAGATGAGTGGTAATGTATTTACAGCTGGCACAAATAGTCTGATAGTTATGATATTGAGTCTATTTACTTGTAGTTACAAGTTTAAGTAACTATTTTTATTACATTGAGGTCGGCCCTGTTTAACAACATATCCGTCTGAAACAACTTTTCTAATTTGGAATTTATTGTCATGCCACAAATACATGGATTGAATACTTACAGGGCCAGTATGCAAGATTTTCATTATTTAAAAAAGTGTAAATTATACATGAAATGATTTCTAAAATATACTATTTACTTCTATGAATAAAGTTGGTCAACCTGAATTGTTTCCAAAGAGGGGGGGGGGGGGGGGGATTTCCTAACGATTCCAGGCTCCAATATCTCCGTTTTTTACACATATATTCATTATCTGAAAGTATATCAGAATGCCTGATCCACATTCAACGAACATGATAAGGCAAACGAAATCAAAATTTTTATATTTTTATTCACTAAGGGGAACAGAAGTATACAATAAAAATAGCACTAACAAACTTTATTTAAAAAATAAAAATCAAAACAAAAAATATAATATTAATGATTTTCATTCTGATCTAGACTTATTTCCAGTAGTTTATCATTAATCCCAGTGGTTTATGATAAATCCCAAATTGTTTCTAATAAATCCCGTTGGTTTATCATAAATCCAAATTGTTTATTATGAATCCCATTCGTTTAGCATGAATACCGTGAATCCAAGTCAATCATCACATTTCAAAGTCCTAAAACGCTTATCATGAATGCCATTCGTTTGTCGATTATCATGACTCTTAGTCGTTTTTGCATTTTGCAGTCCTAAATCTTAATTCCCATTCGATTACCCAGCAGTCCATTCCCAGCCATTTATCATATCCAATCGGTTGTAACAACCCCCAATAGTTTATCATAAACACAGTTCGCATTTCATAATTCCCAGTTGTTTATCATATTTCTTAATCACCAAACCCAATTCTTAGTTATCTTCAAAACCTTTATCATAATTCCAAGTCGTTTATCATAATTCAAGTCGTTTATCATAATGCCCAATGCCAGTATTTAATCACAATCCCCAGCCGTTTATCATAATGCCCAATGCCAGTATTTAATCACAATCCCCAGACGTTTATCATAATGCCCAATGCCAGTATTTAATCACAATCCCCAACAGTTTATCATAATGCCCAATGCCAGTATTTAATCACAATCCCCAACCGTTTATCATAATGCCCAATGCCAGTATTTAATCACAATCCCCAACCGTTTATCATAATGCCCAATGCCAGTATTTAATCACAATCCCCAACCGTTTATCATAATGCCCAATGCCAGTATTTAATCACAATCCCCAGCCGTTTATCATAATGCCCAATGCCAGTATTTAATCACAATCCCCAACCGTTTATCATAATGCCCAATGCCCGTAGTTAATCATAATACCAATCACAAAGCCCAATTCTTATTGTTTATCATAATTCTAATAGTTTATCATTAATTTTTGTTACTTATCATACTTTGTATTTACTTATCACGAGATAGTGAAAGTATAAGTTATATTTTGTGTGAAATAATATATTTGCTCTCTTTCAATCAATACTGTATTAGTACTGAATGTTACTATAAATATTTCAAGGTAAGTGACATCACAAGACTTATAAGCTAGTTTCTGTCCTAGAGTTTTACAAACCATGGTTTTACATTATTATCTTCACATATAGGAAACTGAAAAATAGAACAAATTATAAGGAATAGCAGGAGTAGAATAATTATATCATTTGCTTTTCAAAAGGAAGTTTAATCCCAAGTAATAAAGCTTTAACTCCATAGTTGATAACAGTCAGTTATAACGTACATAGGAATCTAAATATTTTTAATGGGTCACTTAAATGTTTTTCTTACATCACAGACAAACTGTGAGCCAGATTTTCATTCTAAAATCTGGAAAATTTGGACAGCTTAAATTTATTTCTTAAATGGATCAAAATATGCCTTATATTATAAACCTTTCTGTCTGTCCAGGAAAAATTTATTTATTAAAAATTAGATGCTGGGGAAGGGAGGGTTTGATTATCCCAAATGTACAGGCCTAGGTTGGAACACATACTTCATTGAGAAATTGGAATAAACAGTCTGGGACTGCTGGGTATTTTGTTTTCTAATGAGCTCTTTTTTTCAAAATAAGAAACAATATTTTTAGAACGATAGATACCAGATCCCAGAGATAAATAAATGGTGACCAATTCATAATTACCTGTTTAGTAAACTGATCAACACAAGCCATTCTGATATTATCTGGTGTGGCAGGAGAATCAAATCTAAAATATCCTTCAACACCAGACTCCTGTCTAGCTGCCATTATAGCCTGTTTAGCTGCCAGAAACACAGACATTGATAGAAGTAGGGGTGGTTCACCAACACACTGTAATATTAACAAGTACATCAATATTCAATACTGAAGGTGGGTCAAGATCAACTGACAAATTAAAGATCTCATCTGATTGATATGGACAAATTTGCAATGAATGGAGTTTTACATCCTACTTTTCTGCACCACGTGGGCTTATGTAGACGGGCAACTCCATGCAGTGTCAGCAAGGGAAATTTTTCTCTTTTTCGATTTCCAATTGTCGAGGGATCTTTTACGTGCACAGCCTGTAGCACACGGGGCCTCAGTTTATTGTCCCATTCGAACGACTAGATACTTTTTCCCATGTCTTAAGTGCATAACAGGGGGAAACTGGGTTGAAAAATCCGAAGGTATCATCTCGATTTATGGCGGGATTGAACCCTGGACCTTCAGGTTAGCAAGAAAGTGTCTAACTCACTAAGCCACAGCAGCTCCAACATAAGACCACTTAAATGAATGTTTGCAAAATTGACTGAGCAGATCAACAACAAGATTCTTCACAAAATAGAAAAAAAAATGATAGTTACCTTTGAAGAAAATATAGCAGTTTTATTTGGTGAATTTTTTAGTAGTGATACATTAAATACACCTGGTATATTAGTTAAAGATGGTATTTTATAATTACCAGGTCCACGAGTTATTACATTACCAGTTGATGATACTTTATATCTTTCTAACATTAATAACCCATAGCCCTGTCAATATATAATAAGTTATAGATTTACAACGTATATATATAGCCTGGCACATGATGTCTCAGCACTTTAACAGCTTGAGCTACAACCCTCCAAAAATATGAGTCATATACATGGGTAAGACTTACTAGCGATAATACACTTAAATCTATAAAAGATATCTATTTTTGCGGACGTTATTGCTTAAAACAAAGGAATACAAATCCAATTGTAGGCCTTATAAAACAGGAAATTGTATAGTTCAATAACAAAATCTTAATAGTAACAATATTGTAGCGTGGTAAATGATGTCATATGATTTTCAGCACTTTAAAAACCTGAGTCACAGCCCTCCAAAATATGACAGTCAAACAAATTTTACTTACAGTTATAAAAGCACCTTCTATCTGTCCAATATCAACAGCTGGATTCATACTAGTACCACAGTCATATACTAAATCTGTTCTTAATACCTGTATAGTAATAAATAAATAGTATTTGTTCAAGGGAGGTAAATCCATTTATGATCATGAGCTTAAATTATAATATTAATCATTGGCAACAGTGAGAAAGACAGCCTTTTCAGACAAATAAAATTTGAAGCCACATGAACAAAAACTTCAAAGCTCTGTTTCCTTGGAAAATTTATAGACGGTTGGGAATAGGGTAGAGAACTTCAATGATGATCTATTATAGATGTTTGTACTACCTTGATGATCAAAAACTGTATTTATTATCTCTCTAAACTCAGTGCTGGTGCAAACATCCTGAAACTGGGGGACTTCATTTCTCCTTTGCTCTGGCATATATTTTTAGACAACATTGAAATGGATATGAGGAATATGCTGTATTTGTTACCTCTCTGAACTACATACCTACCAAGTGGTCTCTTTGGGAAACTACCTACATTACAAAGGTAACAAATGGAAGACTGCATCTCTCTAATACTAAGATAACTAAATAGTACCGTACATCAAGAACCTACCTTATGAACACCTGTTAAACAATCTATTTCTATTTCTGAACAACCAGCGCCAAATGAATAATAATAAAATGTATTGGTACAGCCTGTTTCAGCAATATATCCTAGGTTAGGTTGACTGTCAATAAAAAAAAACAAAGCAACCATTAGAAGCAATTAAATTAAAGGAAGTCCAAAGCAAATTTCAAGCCTATAAATGAACTGGAAGTGAACACACATCTTTGCTCAATTTTTCTCAAGTTTTTAAATCTTGATGCATCTTATTATCTATAAGTAAAAATTACCATACATAAATGATTTTATTCTAAAATTGGTGTTCGTGTTCCAAACATGCTGTATTTTTCTACTAGAAACTCACTGACCTGTAAAATCCAGTATCCGATAGAGCAATCCTTTCAGAATAAGCTTTCATCACCTATGAACAGAAAGTATGTATTTATAAGGGGTCAAGTTTAATCTATAAAGCTTAATTTGAGCTTTACAATACGTTAACCCAAAAATATAGTGCAAATGTCAATTTGTGACATGAATTTTTTAATTTACACTGAGGTTCTTAGAAGAACAAGATTCAGTAACATATTAAAACTCCAAAAATTGAAAATAAATGAAGCAATAGATTAATTATAAGTATATGGAGTAAGAAAATTTTGAGACAAATACAAAAGTAACTACCCAGTCCTTCCATTCTGTTCCTTTTTCACTCTTAATTGGTTCCAGTCTTTTTAATATCTTCTCACAGGCAATCTGTAGAAATACATATAAAATCAAATCTTATGATAAATGCATATTGGTTTATTATATAATTTTGAAGTGTTCTGTAGAATAGGGTTGAAAACTTTGCCTAGTTAATAAATATTGGTCATGGGTTATAATCTTGGTTAGTGACAGTCTGGTGACATTGAATAAGTCATCTTTCCTCATTTTACGAGTCCACCCAGATGTTAATAGGTACAGATATTCTGAGAAAGATAAATGCTTAGAGGTTTGTTTATAGATCAGTGTGAACATAAGTTGTTATGGTTGTTTGTGCAGCACACAGGGCCTTTTTTATTGTCCAATCCAAAGAGCTCCTTTGTACATATCAGCTCCTCGGAACTACATCACTGACAAGGGGGTTAAAAAATGGCAAGTATTATCAAGACCTATGCCAGGATCCAACCCTTGACCTTCAAGTTTGCAAGCATTTACAGCCAAACGAAACCATGGTGAAAGGTTATGTCTACATACCTTAACTGCCATACCATTAAGATCTGATGAAACACTAGCAGCAGTAGGTGTACCATTAGGTACAGTATTAGTAGCTGTTTGATCTATATGTACCATATCATACTGTATACCTAGTGTAGCACAGGCTACCTATCACACCCAAAATTGAAAGTCACGACTTGATTTGTTAAAACTTGTAAGCAAAATGAACTTCATAAACTATGGATTTCTCCTTTTATTGATATCATGTTTACAAAAATTGGTATATGTTTGTAGCAAAGGGAGTCCTCACTTTCAAGAACTTGTGTTATTTTATTAAAAAACATGTATACCATATAATTGTGAGTATATTGCGCACCCTTTCCCACCCTTAAGAGTTAATAATAGTATTTTTAAGACATTACCTGTATCATTTTAGTATGTAATCCTTGTCCTAGCTCCACTCCACCATGAGCTATTAATACTGATCCATCTTTATATACACTTACTAGAGCAGCACCCTAAAATTTCATAGGGGATTTAACAAAGAATAAATCAATTTTCTTATCTGGCATGGCAACCTGATGAATAAAACTTTTAAATGGGTTTGCTTTTTTATCAGGGCCATTTTATGATGCCCTATTCCAGAAGCTGCTCATGCTTTTGGCGTCTGACTGAAAATTGATGCTGTCAGTGTACCTGGTATATATATAAAAAGCTTAGGAAACCTTTTCACAATTCCTTTATTCTCAAGAATACCACTTACAGCAAAGGCAATATGGGTAGAGACAACTTATAATATAAGATAATAATATCAGAGCTTTGTCACGAATTATCATGGCATTGATTTGTTTTGGCTCATGCTTTCCAAAAACTAATCAAAAACCCTGTAAGAAATAATCTTTTACCTGATTTAACATCTTGAGACCAAATGAATTACCATAACACAATGGTACAATACTGATTCCTCTTTTTCTCCAACGATTTTCACTAGAAGTAAAAAAAAAAGTCATTTTTTTAGTCCAGAACACTCTAGTGATTCATGAGAGGGTTGCGCCCATGTGCACAGCTGCTGCATTCTAAATCTTAATTTTTCAACCTCCAAAGTTCTCCCCCTATTTAGTCAGTCTGCCTTCTATTTGTACCCTCAGTCTTGAGAGGCTGGTGCCATCACTGAGTAGATGTAATATTTTATAAGAACAACTAGACACTACTTTCATGTTTGACCCTGCGACCTGTATTACTGTCATGGGAGAGAAGCATACTAACCTATTAAACTGGTCAACTTTTTTTTTACGATTGTAATAATCTGATGTTTTTAAACATTCTTGCCAACACCTTTCTATAAAACAATTCTCAATTATCTGATTCACATGAGTTCTCTCCCCTTCTTTATAGAAGTTCATCTCTCGTATCTGAAAATAGTATCCAATCAAATAGTTAATCATAATAAAAGATGTACAGATAACATGGAGGAATTGTGGGATATTGATTGCTGGACATTAAGTTGTATTGTATTCTAGACACCTGATACCACTTTTCATTATGAAATACTTTCTTACTTCTTACAAGCATACTTCATCATGTGAAAAATTCATTAGCTTCTATCAATGTTTATATTGTTTTGGATTTGTTGTTTCGTTTTGCAGTTCGGATTATTGGTACTCTGTTCATTCATTGTTATTTAAACCAATTTGGTCAAAATTCGACCACAAAATAATTTAATTAGATCATGGATTATAAAATTGATAATAATAATACCTTTATAGGGTCACTACGAAGATGGTCAATGACATGTTGAATAATATTTTCCATTATATACATAGCTTGAATATTACCAGCACCTCTCATAGCTGTATTAGATCTAACATTAGTTTTACAGAGATATGATGTTATTTTTACATTGGCTACTTTATAAGCACAGTCCAATCTATAGATTGTGTTATCTATTACCTTCAATGTAAAGAAAATGCATATTTGACTACAAAAGTGTGATGTATCAAAAAATAACAGTTTTTCTAATAAAAGTGATGGTCAATTTAAAGGCAATTGTAGTTGAAATAATTAGAAAAAAAACAGCAGTCATAATGCAAATGGTGTAAAAAAAACACAAAAATTGTATTTTCCACAAAGTTAACTAAGCAAATGGTAGGAAATGGTAGGGAGACATTTAAGGATAAACATTATACAAGGTGCGATGTATTCTAAATTATACAGTATACTTACAGGCTCAGAAACATCTAAATCATCACCACAATTTACATACAAATTAATATCTAACACTGAAATACGTCCCTCTGTTGAAAACCCAACCTTAAATGAATTGAATAAAAGTTTGAGAATGATCCATAGGTCTTATAGAAACTTGTCTGCTGGCACAATCATTGTAATAATGTTATAGAAGCATTGACCAAGTTGGTGTGTAATACATATACACCTATATACCTAATTAACATTAAGATCCATGACTTGGCAGTATTTGTAAATCATCATACGTGGACAGAGCATCAAATGATTTAATTTCCATTCGAGTGGTGTCAAGTCTGATGTCCTGAATTGATGGTAAGCATAACAAGTTACAAGGATAGGATGGTTCGGATAAAAATTATATAAGATTTTGTGCTTGTACTCCAATTTGATTGGTTGATTCATGAAAATCACAGCGTTTTGTCAGATTCTACGTATTATTATATAAGATACTATTGTAATGAGTATGAGGTATGTATAAATACTAATTGACAGATATCTTTTACTTACTGTATACTTGACATATATTGAATGTCTACCACCAGTTATAACCATATCATCTTGTCTTTCTAGTACACATCTCACTGGTTTATCATACCTATATAATAATATAAAATATTTTAGAGTTACATTAGCTTACACATTATGAGATAAAAATCGCTAATGTAACAGATTTGTCTAATGTAAAATGAAATTGATTGGAGTTTAACATTCTACTATACTGCACCTAATTGGGCTAATGAACAGACAATTGAATAGAGATTTGTTGATTGTAAGACAGAAAATTAAATTTTTTTGTTTTGGGCATTGGGCATTTGATCAAATCGTACTTTTTAGCTGCTAGTGCTGCCAGACAACCTGTATATAAACATTGTACTTCTTTTCCACCAAAACCACCACCTACAAAAAACAAAAACAAGCAGTATAAGTCTTACTGTATGAACATTGGCATTAGACATTCTAGAAAATTTACCTTACTGAAACAGTCGTGACAAAAACTACAGTAATTATAGTCAAGTAGAAATATGTAGAGATGATGAAATAATATTGGGGACTTACCAACTCTTTTAGTAAAGCAATTGACTAGATGAGAAGCTACACCTATACAGGAAGCAACACCAGTCTATGTGTAAAAGAGATAAAAGAATAAGGCTTTAATAGCTTACCAGGTATCCTGTTCAAATGCTGTATTTTGTCTTATTATCAGAAATATAATAAAAATATAAAAATAAATGATGACAGATAAAGAGGGGCCCTAATCAATAGCAAGTTCAGATAGCACAATGAATTTTAATGAATTTATACCAATGATTTCATATTTTTAGTCCACAGATGTCAAAGTGTTCAGTATCTGATTTTTACCTGTATTGTATCAGGACATTGTGTAGCTGAGTACAGATCCATACCATGACGCTCTTTAGGTATAGCTCTAGCTGACTGGGTTTCGAGGTAAAAATGTCGTTGAGGTCCAATGTGAACTTCTCCTTTGAGAACATGATCACAGTGTGTTAATCCTTGATCAATATCACCACATGCAGTAATCTTTGGATCTTTCCAGAATGACTTATGTTCTATGGCATCCTGTTCTCATAAAAGGAAATAAAGAGAGAAACACAATCAAGAAATTATGATCTGTTTTATAAATTTGTATCATTACCAAGAACATGTCTCAATGTGGGTGATAAAACTTAAAATATTGTTTTACAAGCGACTTTCCAAAATATATTATGGATATGCAATGTAAAAATTCTTTTTGACTTAAAATTCAGTTGAAGCTCGACTCAACTCAGGCAATTATGCAAATCATCAAATGAAAAATTAAGAATTCCAATTAAATTTACCTGTATAGTCAATATAACTGGTTTGTCTTGTGTTTTATATTCCACTTTCACTAAATGACTAGCTTCTACAGCTATATCACTAGATACAGCTACTACACCACCAATTAGACATCCCACACATGTAACCTAGTAGTAATATTCAAAAATTAAATTAACATTATTCCTGTGTACGACTAAAGATGGTTATAGAGAAAAATCACTTGTTTCTAAAACTAGCCTAATAAATATTCTAATTTCTCCAAAAATGACAGTCGACATTCATATTTGCCATTAGAATTGCAGAAGTATACATTACCTCATCAATAGCCAACAACTGTTCCTGTGGAACATCCAAAATGTTGGAACCAGGAACATCTTTATAATCAATATATCCAACAACGCCCTCTAATTCAAGAGCGGGCTTAAAATCCACTGATACCAAAGTAGCATGTGCCTTACTGCTATATATTGGATATACATGCAATTCTCCTGTAATAGTAGTGAGTAAAACAGATAGAAATTATAGAATCTGTAACGATTAACAGGGATTAACTGGTCAGTCCACTGATTGATCTCATAATCAGTCTTTGACTGATCAAGATGTATGAATTTTGTTATAAAATAAAATGTATGTACTCTTGATCTTAGGAATGGATACTGGCAGTAAATTAATTACAACACCTGTTTTTTAACATATCACAACTTCAGATGATAGTTAAAGCACTAATTTAATTTTATACAATTACAATACCCTAGTTCTTAAAGGTGGTTACCGGCAGGTATTGCACTAAGAGAGTATCATCATTTACAGCAAATATGAGTGACAAAATGAAATGTTCATACACTGACTACAGTTAAACTTAAACTAATCCAAGATTAAGAGATTTATTCTTTGGAATTTGGAGTATGAGCCATGAATCTAAATCTCACCTTTCAATGGAATCATATCATCAACATAAATAGCTTCACCAGTAGCATGTTGATAAGCTGACTGATGAACAATAGGTCTTCCTATTGGGTTATCTATAGCTTGTGCTTCTGAGACTTTTTCATAGAATTGATTACCTTCAGTTGATCCATAATCTGGTGTTTCTATAGCACTCATTTCACTTTGTGGTGGGGACTTAGTCAAACCCTTAAAAAATCAAACATGAAGTCATCTTATGACTTACTTTGTAAATTGTTCAAAATCATAATTTACATAAAATATTTTGGTAGATTGGTACTTGTGAAACCATGGACAACCATCTCCATTACAACACTGACCTAGACATATTTACCCTGCCAGGTCACATGAATCACCCTTAAAGAGATTCCAAGATAAAAAATATCTGCCATTTTTTACTTATCACAGAAAGAAAAAAAAAGAGTTGAGGTTTATGGTTTAAACTTTTGACAACATGGTCTATCCAAACCATTAACCAGACACTTACCATGATAGAGAGTTGTTGAATTACAGATAGGTAAAATTTAAAGAAGAAACTAGTCGTTAAAGTACGTCTATATTCTATAGTTCCACCAGGAGAATCAGGTTGTAGCGGCAGATCTTCAGCTAAAGCTTCACAAGCAACAGGAATAAGATCATTTTCCCATTTTCTAAAAACAATTACAATCAGAGTATATAAACACTAGAGGAGTTAGATGGTGGTGAAACAATAACATCTCCATAAGAAATCTGTAGTTTAGAAGATTTTGGATGCTTATCAAGTTCCTTCAAGATTAACCTAGGTAACCTACTGTAATAAGAAATATCAGTTCAATATAAAAAATATAGGTAAGAAATCATTAACGGTGTCTTAAAATGACAAAAACTGTTCCCAACAATACATGGTCCTACCTTCCTACAAGTTTTTTCATTGTTCCAGTTGCCATGACAGTTGTTGGTGCCATTCCACCATAAGATAGATAGAGTTCTTTTATAATATTACTATTTTCATTGAAGACAACTCTCATCCCAGTATTTACAATAGCAGTATCATCATCTTTACGTGTAGCTTGTTTATAGCTAGATACATACTCATTCTAAATAATGACAATATTATAATTCTAAAATATAGAGACTATTTTTTATTTCTGTTTCTAACAAGGATAAGCCATGCAGTGTGCAATGAGAAAAACCAAAACTATTTAGTGTCCAGTGTTTAATTCTAGTATAGGTTGAGATAACCTCTGATTTTCCACTCAGTTGTCAGTGATGCAGGTCGAAGGGGCTGATATGAAAAAAGTGTTTAACTGGTCAGAGAGGACAATAAACTAAGGCTCTGCAAGTAAGTACAAGACCTCCAAACAGTTGGAAACAGAAATCATGTGGGCTTATGCCCAGGTTCTGGCAAAATTTCTCTCAATGGACACTGCAAGATGTTGCCCTTCTTCCGAACAAATAGAACAGTAAGAAGTAAAACTCCATTCATTTCATCACTCACCTTGCTTGTATATGGTATAAAAATAGAATGAAGCACCTCTGTGTCTTTAATCACAGTTTTTCTATAGGAGGTAAAAAATGCTCTATCCATTACTACATTTCTTGAAGAATTTGCTAAAAATACAACCCAATAAATTGTAAATTGTAAAATTGGAAGATAACATGCAACATTCTATCTAATAGCCCATATCACATAACATATGTTATATCATAAATGTCTTTATATTGTGATACTTATCGTATTGTGATATGATTGGTAATACCAAGCAAGGCAAGCACCTAAAGAGAGGATTATACCCTGAATGAGGCAGTAATATATTTACATATAAATCAAAATTGAATATGACTGTACCTGATGAAGTGAGTTGTAATGTAGCACCTAGAGATTGTAATACAGGATTTAAATCTGATAGAGGACTAGCTGTAACTATATTACCACCAATACACTATAATATATTAATATTATATAACACCTAGAGATTGTAATACAGGATTTAAATCTGATAGAGGATTAGCTGTAACTATATTACCACCAATACACTATAATATATCAATATTATATAACACCTAGAGATTGTAATACAGGATTTAAATCTGATAGAGGACTAGCTGTAACTATATTACCACCAATACACTATAATATATCAATATTATATAACACCTAGAGATTGTAATACAGGATTTAAATCTGATAGAGGATTAGCTGTAACTATATTACCACCAATACACTATAATATATCAATATTATATAACACCTAGAGATTGTAATACAGGATTTAAATCTGATAGAGGATTAGCTGTAACTATATTACCACCAATACACTATAATATATTAATATTATATAACACCTAGAGATTGTAATACAGGATTTAAATCTGATAGAGGACTAGCTGTAACTATATTACCACCAATACACTATAATATATTAATATTATATAACACCTAGAGATTGTAATACAGGATTTAAATCTGATAGAGGACTAGCTGTAACAATATTACCACCAATACACTATAATATATCAATATTATATAACACCTAGAGATTGTAATACAGGATTTAAATCTGATAGAGGACTAGCTGTAACTATATTACCACCAATACACTATAATATATTAATATTATATAACACCTAGAGATTGTAATACAGGATTTCAAATGAATATAAGCTTATATAACTGTTAAAATACTTACTGCTGTATTTTTTATCTGTTTTCCAGCAAACCATTTTAACATTTCAACTATGGCAGTGAATGATCTTGTTTTCTCTTCTGAAAAAACACTTAAATCTTAAAACATGATGTGATGGCTTTTCCAAAAATTTACAATGTATCAATTTGTAAGTAATGTTTCAACTCCAGTCTATACCACTCTTGAGTAGTCCAGTCCAGTGTAGTCCAGTCGGGGGCTGACAAGTTAATGTTTGCTTAGAGCTCACTGATATCACAGACTCTTTATTGACTTATATTCTAGCTATACCATGGCCTGGGTTTTTCAAAACAAAAACATCACAATGACAAACCCATGAATCCTTCCATATTAGCATCTTCCACCATCAGTGGTCAATTACATGATGGTAGACAGTCAATATTGACTAGGAAATTCTTCGTCTTTCTATAATGCACACCCTCAGTTTGGGGCAAAATGCACAGCATGACTACAAGTAACGGATAATTTAACCAGAAAGATATATTTACCTGGTATAGAGTCTATTTTATTCTGTAAAATATCTTCAAGTTTAGTTAGAGTGACAGAAGAACCAACAATAATTCCAGAATCTTGTCCTTGACTTCTACCAGTTCCGGAATATCAGAAACATCAATAAGTACTGTATATTTCATAGCTTTTAACCTCATTTCAATACCTAATAATACAGAATCAATTCTACTTGATTAAGATGTTTCATGTCATGTTTTTTCCTGAATCATGCGGTTCCAAAACATTTTGACCTAACAGTGCAAAAAGACGTAATTAAAGAGCTCAAATTCTAGCTGCTTGTGACACTTTTCATTTTGCAATTGAAATCGATTGTGATGAAACATCTATATATATAGATCTATATATAAACAATCTAAACGTATCTAAATCTAAACTACAATATCTTTTGCCAGTCACACAAATTTCCTATCATTAAATTGTAGATAAACAGAGCCTATAATTTCCATTCTAATTAATGATACTCGTGGCTGAGGCTAAGTTCAATAGACAGATAGAAGACCACATCCCTTTAAAGATATCAATATCAATAAATTCATGTCAAATATGCTTTCAATATCAATCAATAAAAATTTAATTCAAAATGTGACTTTTAAAAAGTTTTAACTATGTGACCTTAAACATTTTAAAAACACATTACCTATCTCTGTGTTACCAACTACAAGTTTAGAGTGAGGATATTGGTGTTTTAGTTCTACTAATTGTGATAAGTTCACTGGTCTAAACCATGTTTGTTTACCACTTGTAAACTCCAGGAATTCATTTCTATACTTTTCATTGTTGATCTAAACAAGCAAACAAATCAATAAATACAATAAAAATTCTGTGAATCTGGACACACATTAATTTGTAGGATCAAATTTTGACGGTGAGTCGTGAACACTATAACTGATTACTGAAACTAAAGGGAGAATTGTAGTAGTCAAGGGGTGAAAACTCTTATCCACAGTTAATAATGATTTTAAAATGTCTGTTGTCAAGGAAATGCATTTCTGAATTATCAAACCAGTGCAACAGATGTGAATTACACAGGAAATTTCAACCTGAGAGATGAATCTTAATACACTAAAGATACACAAACTCGCGATTCAAAACATTTCAATCATCATGAACAAAGCACTGACTGAACACTAGAAACTTGAGATAAAATGATTGACTTTCAGATTCAATTTTAGAAAGAAAATAGAACACATGTAATTGATATCAACTGCCATTTTATCAGTAGCTGCTGTGCTCAAGACGAATTAATATAGACACAGAGCAGATTCTCCTGGATTCTGTCAATCGCAAGGTCAACCTGAGCACACATGTTTATATATTAATGCAATGGTAGATCTAATGGAAAGATGCAAATTGTTTAATGGGATGAGTGGCTTTATATGGTATAATGAGACTTACCTTTAATTCTGGAGGAAATATAGGTTCTTGTGTTGGATCATACTGTATACCTTTCTAAAATAATACAAAATGATTTTTCTAAAATTATACACAAAGCTAAAAAATAGTAATTGGGAAATGTTTTAGATTTTAGGGAAAATCGCAAATTTGAAGTGCCTAAATCTTAGTAAAACAGCACCATTTTGATGATTTTATAATTTAAGAAGGAACTTCTGAAAAGTGTTCTGTGTAACTAAACTTGAGGCCTATCAGATGGTAAACTGAAAATAAGATAAAATCATACTTCAATACTGAAGTTGGAACTATTTAAGGCTGTTAAGATTTGGTACCTCAGAATAATTCACTGTGTAATAGTGAGATTTCAGGGGAGAGAAGGTTAACTTCTCTCATAATTCATCTGGTTAATCAATAAAATTGGATTAACCAATCAGATCCTTAAATTTAGATTTCATCTTAGTTAAGTTTTAGAATTTGTGTTTAACTCTTACACTTTTCTCTTCTTGTTTTTCCTTTTCTTCTTCATTTACTTTGTTCTTACAGCAATTTTCACCCATTGAACATACTTCCTAAATTATAAATGAATCAATTTAAAACAAGAAACCAGTTGGTACACAAGTTGGTACACAAGTTGGTGAAATCTATCAGGCAGCCACTTTGGATCATGCTATAAATGGTTCTAAAAACTTGGCAAAATCAATGCCCAATAAGCATATAGGCATCTAACTGGCTTGGCACCAAGCCCCCCAAAATAGTTTCAAGGTAAAGCCACAAAAGTAGTATTGAGATACCAATTATGACAGACCACAAAAATATACAAAATGATACATGACTTACTTTACTAAAAGCTCTATAACCATCTAATATAGGTCTGTAACCAGTACAACGACATAAATTACCTACAAATTATAAAATATCATTTTCAAAATAAAAATAAATAGAGTTGGAATCTTTACATGTTTTCATGTTGAACAAATGGTGGTCAAGTGTTCTCATCTCAGATGGTGACCTTCAATAAGTCATCTTTTATTTTCCAGTCAATCAGAATGAAAATGAGTACAGATAATCCCAAAAAAAAATTTGTCAAAAGACCAGGTTGATAGAATCCTCATGAACCTTAGTAGTTATTCTTGTAAAATGCGTGTTTCTTTCTTTATTTTAACAATCTAGCTATATTAACTATTATGAACTGTTTAGCTTGGACAGTTTTGTAGGACTTCTACATTGAGATAAGCAACAACTCTTAATTTATCCAGTCTATTTAGATAACTGGCTGTGAAAATCTTAAAGACACAAGCATTATGTAGGCATAGTTCTGTTAATCTCACCTTCTAAATATTTCTCAATATCCTTCATAGAGGGTTGTGGGTAATTTCTCAGCAATGAGTACATAGACATCACCATACCTGGTGTACAGAAACCACATTGTGATCCATGACTTTTAGCTATCTGTTCCTGAAGTAACAGACAATTGTAAACATTTAAATGAACTACAGCTCATCTCATTCAGTCCTCTTCAGGACAGTTAGCTTTGGAATTGGAGGTTAACTATCCAAAATTAGATTTTAGGCATATGAGCAAAGTCATATGTACAATGTTAAAAGTTGTTCTCTTGCTTGTATTTTGTAAAACTTTTAAATTCATTTTGAACCATTCAAGTCTCCTATTTAAATTTGTGGTTCCTGAAACACCAGAAAATCTTTACAAGTCCACGATTCAAGCCAAATCGTTTTTGGATATTGATGTTATAATTTGGAAGTTCTTTGGAACTAGAATTTTCAATTGTTAATTGGAATAAACAAATAGAATTAACCTGTTTCATTCTTTCAAATTACCTGAACTGGATGTAGTCTGGTTTTTAAGCTTCCAATACCTTCAACAGTAGTAACAGCTAAACCATGTAGGGAACATACTGGTGTTAAACAGGCATTGACTGAATAATGTCTGATGTAAAATAGGAAACAAAAGATTTCAAGAGATTGTAAAGACAGCATCCATTTGCACCATTCCAATTTTCTAACATCTGTGGTTTTTGCAATTCCACTTATAAAACAAGGCATTTTGTGAACACCTAACTTACAGGTTTAAAAAGATATCAAATGAAAAGGATACAATATGGTATCTTGTTTAGGATCATATTTTGAGATCATAACAGTACAAGCTCCACAACCACCTTCATTACATACCACTTTACTTCCTGTTAAATCTACTGCCATTTTGTTAAGGTTGTAAAAATAATTTGAAATGTAGTAAAAAGACCGTAAACGTGACATAAAACTTCAGAATAAAATCATCATTCTTTTGTAAAAAAAAATCAAATTCTTTACCTTAAGCATTGAGAAATTCCTCTTGGATTCTCCAAACACAGTGACAGAAGTCACAGAATTTGACATTGAAAAATTACATGTTTCCATGGTTACTTAAGGTACTGAAAATGTTACCCGATCATATGTTTAAGACTGAGCACATCCTAGAAAACCTAAAATAGATTGTAAAGAAGTTTTCTAAACTTTTTTTTATGTGTATCAGGGACACCAATAGCATCAATTTGCACCATTCCAATTTTCAATTGTAAAATTTGAATGGTGTCTTCGATAAACCTTCTAACAATCCCTTTAAATCATTACTTCATAACCACTTCATTATCAGTAGTATCCTACACTTCTAGAAAAGATACACTTTGTTCTCAGATAAAACAATAATGACCATTTTGGATCTGGAGACTTTTCTACAACCTGATATTATTCATATTCATTATAAAAACTGAACCATATCAGACATTTTTTAACTTGTGACAAAAGAGAAACTTGTGATTAGCATATCAAATCCTGTCATTTGACTTGTTGTAAGCTTATATGAGTATAGGGTAGCTACTAAATCCCAATGATAACCAGTCTGACTAATTGCCTTCATGCATAAAACAGTTTCATGTAGTCTTGAACATGCATGTATAATTGTAGGATGTGGTACCGACCCAAAATGGATATTCTGAAAAAAAATACTTTTTATTGAGTTAAACAATATCAAACATATTGATATCTTAATGGTAATTGATATCAGTAAATATTAACACGTCAGTGGTATTGACTTTGTTATCTTACACACTTGATATGTTCCCTAGGTTTACTGATATCAGTGATTCACAAAGATGATCTTATAAATAAGTTTATCACTTTTTTTTACCTTCAATCCATTGACATAAAATGTTAATGTCTTCTCTTTAGAACTACCAATATCCATTTTCTCAATGAATTAGACCTCACACTCTCAGCTTCACATTAACAATCTTATTCACTAAAATGTTGAGGCATAACAACATAACTATGTCAATTGACACCGTTGGCATTAAGGCAGGTGGGTCAAATATATGAAACATGATTGTGTGCAATGTGTGATGTAGTAACATTTTAGACATTCTTAGGCACATTTCTCGTTTTTTAATAATAATAATATTACTGATGTGACTGCAATAAACCGCAAAATCGCTTGCAAGCTTTTGTCGGAGATAACTCGGCACTGACAGTACTTCAGAAATACAAACAACGAAAAAATAACATTTTCATAAAGAGATATATTGAGATATTGACAGCTTAAGAGGTGATCAAAATGAATTTTCAACTCACTTGGCCGTAATAAGAATCAGTCGAGCGATCACTGCTCTACTTTCGTTTTTCAAAGAGGTCAAGGCCGTCGACTAAACACCGCAGTGAAGTCTATTACACCGAAAAAGATATGAAACATGTTGTCCCAGGTACTTTTATTTGCAATACACTCAAACTCGCCCAACCAGTAGAAGAAAAATATATATAATGAGCTTTTGCTTTCATTCATATGTAGGCCTACAGCACTGTTTTGATCAATACCTAATCCTCAACATTTATAACAAAAATAACATCAAGAAACATGACCCTAGTAATGATTGAAGTCTATTTTTTTTTCGTCAATAATCATCAATTAATAAAGCCTCTCTTCTGTACAAGATTGAAAGCCGGAAAGCCCACCATCATATTTCTGTGACTGATTAAAAAACCCTGGATTTTACTTCATTATTCATAAATTTCAATACATAGCTATTGGATTACAAACTGTTTCTGTATAATTAACACACATAATACAATGAGAATCATATATTGTTTGAATCTCGTGTTTCTGTTAGATGTTGAAATGATCTACCTTACCACACCTTGATTCATCACAAGATACGAGACTTTGACGCAAGTCTTGTCTTGATTTACAGAAGGATGATGCTCTTGTCATTGAAAGAGTTTTTAGAGTTTCAATTTAATTGTTGGTATATGTGGTACCGATGTGATTTTTTAGCTTACGTACAGAGAATATCATGATTCTTGATCAAAGTTTGATGTCACCAAACTGCATCTAAAATTATTGATGTATCGAGTGTTCTGAGAGTGATAATTTAACTTATTATAGAAGCATGGGTTTCACACTCAACATCATGTCAATGCGTATAATATAATTATAGTCTATCTATTTTTCCAGCAGGTATAAGTCACTCGAAGTCTAAAAGAATAATTATGTCATCTAAAGAATTGTGTAGACCCAAACTATCAACTAAGACCCGTAAAATTATTTTGACCAGTTTTACCCTTCCATAAATACTGGATAACAATAATACTGGATAATCGTATCAACCGGATATGGAGGTTTGATTACCACGTGTAGCTGATAAACAACAACAGCAGCAACGTGTTTATATCTCTATATTTTTTACTAGATTTTGTCACGTATTTCACCAAATAACATTGAAAAACGACATATTTTGTCCAACGATTAGTTTTTACTAGTTTTTGTGTGAAAAAGGTTAATTCCTTTAAAGTCTCTTTCATAGGACGGCCTGACTTTGCCGTGTTGGCTTGGAATCAGAACGGAAGTCCCTGAAACTGATAGCCACAAGTACCAGCTCTTGCTCGATAGTTGTGTGTACCAATATTTATTTTGGAATGGAGAACTTTAGCAGACAGATTTTGACAATTTTCATTCTTCTTTCTTACTTTGACATTTCTCTTGAAACAGAAGTAGATGGCAATGTTCTCAATAGAATATTTTATGAAAAATTACTAAATGATAAAAATGATTTTAAGTTGGATTTGAATGAATTTACTAAACTTTATAAAGATATAATTGGAATAAAAGAAAGTGCATTTAATCTGCCAGCAGAGCCAGAAGTCGCTGAAAGAAGCAAAAATCTTACTCAGTGTTTTAATTATAATTCTTCCAATGAAAGAAAGAAGATCTCAGACTGTTTGTTTAAAAAGTTGAATAATTTTGTAAGTATGATTTACTTCCAAGGATCAAAAACTTCATGGCACCACTTAACTTTCAGATCTAAGCACTGCCAAGTGAGTAAATTTGAACACCACCTCTGAAGAAACTTAAAGTCTAAAGACTTTGAACACATTACTGAATCTTAATTTTTGACTCTTTTTGCTGTTTGGATGTTCTGTGTATGACTGTGAGGTAATCAGATTCAAGTCAATTTATCTTGTCAAAATTTTCTTTGGCATTCGTTTGACAGGATACTTGAATATATTTTGGCAAACAGTTGGTACCATAGCTTTATTTTTCAGTCCTATTTTATAAAAATTGGTACCGGCATTTCAATAATCTTGAATGACATTTGAGATACCTTTTTTTAAAATTTGACTTTGGGAAAAGTCATATAATAGATGACAGCTTCTCCTTTACAAACCACATGATAAAGTATGCACATCAGGCTGTTTTCTAACATCCAATAGATTTATACCAAAGATGATGCATATTGATTAAATGTTGATGATCAGACAATTCAAATTCAAACCATTGTTTTGTTCGGTTAACATTTATTATGTTATGTGTTGAAGGGAAACCATGAAGAAATAATTACTACTTGATAAGGGATACACTGGATAAAATATAACTTTGAAAGGTGTGGAAAATCCCCATTTAACAGTCTTTTTCTTCTGACTCTACTCCAGCTGACAACTGTCAAACTATCCATCAGAGGCTGGAATAGAGGCAGATGTTTCGGACTAAACAGTACAATGTAAATCAAGGAAATGTCAGAAGATAATCTCAACATTTTAACAAAGAGGATAAAAAAGAAAATATGTATGCCTGTATTGTCCTGTTTCATTCTGATAATAAAAATTAGTTAACATAAGGTTATTTTTAGTACAAATATGAGATTATCTTAAAGTAACATGCCCACTTTGTCATGAAAAAGAATTCCAATCTTCCTGGAAAAAGTTGATGAATTTTCTTTCCTTTCTTCATCGGAATGTCAGCAAAGGTAAAGATATCAATTATCAATCATCTAACACAATAATGTATGTACATATTAGGCTATGTCACATTGTCATGCATCAATCTACTGATATTGTGTCTTTGGCTAGGTAAACTAATCAGTTAGCGTCACTTAAAATTTATAATTTCGATAATCAAAATTTATAATCAATTAAATATCAATGTTAAATTTTCTTTGTCAAATTTATATTTTCTTCTGTGTACCTGTTAAAAGTAGTAACCTCTTCCAGTTTGTCTTGCGCTCACCACTTACAAACATTAAACTATAATAACTGATCAAAGCAAATAATAATTATGTTATTGTACTTCTATGATATTAATATTACCCATGGAATCAAAAATTTAGTCATGATTTCTTACTTAGAATATTTGGATTATTGATCGGCAGCATGTCATCAATAATCGATCTGAATTTGTTAATCGATACCCAGCCTTAATTGTGTCAGCATTAAATTCCAGAATGTGTTTTCCATTCAAAACTTGAGATAAACCTGACCAATTTATAATCAAATTTGATTAAAAGTATGATTTCCTTACCCTCAGAAGATGAGATCGTGGTTTTTTTCAATGAAATTATGTACCAAGAACTAATTTAATGTAAATTTTAACTGAGGCCGTTCCTTGTAAGTATATCTTTGTTTTGATGTATTTCAGAACATATTTGCAAACAACAAACTTAGTAAACTTACAAAAATTGTGGTCAGATCAAAAACAGAAATTGATATTTTAATATAATTTGTTTTCAAAAGAATTTTACATAATGACATTATCATCAGTTACAAAGTGTTATTGAGAATAATAATAAAAATAAGGTCATAGAAAATGACAGATTGGTGACAATGAGTACATTTTCATTTTAAAATATTTAATTTTTTTTTTGCACTCATAATTTAAGTGTATAACAGTGTAATAGTCTATTGTACCTTGATACTAGTAAATAGTATTTCATCATCTTTTAACTATAACAGGTGTACTGTTTCACGTGAAATTTGATACGAATTTATAGTCATTTTTACATAAAACTCAATGACAAAAGAAACCATACCATTTTTAACCAAAAAAAATATATATTCGTAAGTTAATAACTTATCCATCAAAATAACATTGCTCAAACACAACAATAATAGAAATTATACTCGATCACTGATCATTGTGGTAGGAAAATGTCAAAAAATTGAAAATCATGTGATCCTTGAATACACAATATTGCACGTGCAAATAGAAAGGTTGAATTGCATGTTGGACAAACACAACGAAAAAAAAACACAAGAAGATTGACATGAGAGCAAGCTCTGGAAATGGTAGGGATTGAAGCCACCCACACCCACTTATCAAGATTATATCCGTTTTACATTTACAAACTTGATGCCATCTTAAATGCAGACAGGGCAGATGTCAGACAGGCCCAGAACAGACAGAACCAGGATGACTACACTTTGTGATGACCTGTATTTGGGTACCTTACATCTAAGGAACCTCCTGACAGTGACGTCATCAGTAGGCTAATGTGTTAGGTCACAGGGTTAGTTGACAGACCCTGTCCAGGTTTTCCATTTGCATAGTTGAAGTTAAAAGTCTGGTTTTTGTACCCCATCTCACTTTTTGTGACTCTGAAACCATGCCCGGAAGCTATATGTTTGCCGTTTATTGTGCTGGTTTCGTTGACAGTTTTGTCAGTCTGTTTAAAACATTTCAATCCAATCATTTATATTGTGTTTTTTTTTTATCTAGGGTGTTTTCGAACATTGGTAAAGCCTCTTTTGGCCTTCAGCTTATATCTGTCATAACTATCATTTTGCATCTAGTCAGGGTTTAATATATAAACAGTATTGCATCGCAGCTTGCGAGTCAAAATTACACCTTATTGAAATTTATCATAACGATCTGCTAATCAAATCATATATATTTTGTATATTTTTCGTGGGAATTTTTTACCAAAGCTAGAAATGGCTTATACGGCAACTCTCAGAAGATTCTATAAACTTAAGAAACTAACACCATTGGCAATATCGATCTGAAGTTTACAACTGGAACATATTGCTCAACAAAATTTTATCTGATCTTTGAATTAATCCACAGCAAGTTTTTTCAGCTGTTGCCAAATATCAGGGTTTATAATATTGTATGGATGATTAATTATATATTCAATCTAAATCTATCAGCTTTGCATTTTTCGTCCATTCATTTATTTCATTCATTTGAAATTCAAACATGTTTATCCTGTTCTGAAAGGCTAAGATATTTTTTACTACCCATACATACTTCATTTATCCATTTATAATAGATTATGTTATATAAATTATTTCCTCTTTTTTAGGAATGTTTTCTATGCATAAAAAGTAGTTTTTTGAAAAATACTGCCTTGAAAGCAATGTTTAGCCTTATTTATAAATACAGAAATACCCCCATATTGTGTTATTTGGTAGTTATCACAATATATAGGGACCTTTTTCCTGATAATATTGCCACAATTTTTACAAGTAACTAAACGTTTTGAACAGCTGGTTTTTTCATGCTATTGAAAACTGAGTGTTTTTGATCGAAATTTATTGATTTTTTTACATTTAAAATCCTTTTTGATGGAGCAAGTTAACATGTTTAAAAAACCAGTTAAAATCACACTTAATATCACAACTTATATCACAATATATACCCATATCATGATATATATTAATACTAGATATTGTGATATCAACTTTAACAAATATTACCTAATCCTTGTATCCAGTTAGTAAATTTACTTTCCCAATATCCTTCAGATCAAATGCTGTACTGGTACATGAAAACATCAATAAAACTCCAATCTAATAAAATTTCATTACCCTTCCAATTTTGGATAGTGATGCCCAAAGTAGAGCGATGTTATAGCCTCCTTGGGTTTCGCTATACCACAATTCCTTATGGGGTTCGATTTTATTGGTTAAAAAATACCATTTATGGAAGAGTAGATTACAATGGAGACTAAAAATATCAGAAAACAAAAAAGACACAAAATTGTAATAAAATTTTGATTAGTTGATTAGGCCCAAGACTAGCTAATGCTGACCAAGAAGGTTTGTGTACCTGAAACTTTATTGTTTTTAATGTTTTTTATTGTATTTTTCAGTGTTTAAGTGTTTATGATATATATGAATTATATTCATTACCACTCAATAGCAGTATAGATATCAACCTATTTCAACAGTTATCACTTCCTGTATTATATTCTATCAAAAGTCAGAATTGTTTATCTCCACCTATACTTATACCTCATATAGAAGATCCTTCCATTTCAGCAGGTAATACTTCTTAAAGATATTCTACCTCTTAGTATGACCAAACAATTGAAATTTTTTATCTTGGTTAAAATGTGAGGATGTTATATTTAGATATTCTATTCTTTAGTCATAGCACCAGGGAAAGTCTGACTGATATAAATACAATACATTTGTTGACAAAATTTTAGGCTTAAAATTTAGACGCAGTTATCCTTTAAAGTGACTGTCCCAGATGAAATTTTTCTAAATATAGAATTTTAGATGTGTTTTACCATAAATCTTTTTAATGCCCCTACATATTTTTGAGCTCTAGAATGTATCTTGGATAAAAAGCACATATTTCCCCTAACCCCTTTAGTACCTGTTTACCAAGAAAAATTTTAAACAATAATAATTGAGACTTACAATACCTTTAATGAAATTAATCTGGAGCTTTTGGAATAATTTGAGGAAAATTTCTGTATATTTGTTTAATTTTATGCCTCAAAAAAAGCTGCAATGATTCACCAATGAATCGATAACCGTGATTCTTTCCCTCTTATCAATGTATTATGTTAGATAAAAATAATTGCAATGTATCGGCACGATTATTTATTAGCCTCTTTTCATAATAAAAGGCACAGAATGATTTTTACATCAAAATTTGTAAAAAATCATTCCAGAACTCAAAGATAGCAGTATTTTCTTATGTTTTGTTTGTTTTTCAGTATGGGGTTATGGTATTTTGTTTGTTTCTGTTATCAATCTATGTTCGTTAGTGGGTATCATTGTTTTACCCTTTATGAAGATGGTGTTTTATCGTTTATTGTTAATATTTATGGTGGCCTTAGCTGTCGGTACATTGACTGGTAGTGGCCTGTTGTTTTTAATCCCTGAGGTAATTAATGGTATTTTTAGTAGATATATTATTGTTGATTCATAATAAACAATGATGTCTTACATTGGTCAGACATGTGTCAAAGGTCAAGTCGTGAACTTTTGGTAGTTGCCAACAATGACTAGAAAAATAGTGTCCTGAAAGGATTTGAAATATAGGCCTACTTTGTCATATGCACAATCTGATTTTAAAAGAAATTGATTAATGCAAAGATATGATACTACAGAAGCATGATATTGATCAAACGAAATGTTTGCTTTTGAAATAATCTGCCTGCAACTCTAAGACAATTATCATTTAGAGTAGACATATATCTATCAGACTAAAACAGGAATAAACTGTTTAATTTTTTTAGAATATCATCAGAATTTCATGATTAACAGAACAAAATCTAATCAAATTATTCTCTAAAAAATGTAAAAAGATTTTTTTCATTAAATGCTTCACAGACAAAAAAAAAAAAAACATGATGTAAGCTTACCAATGATACAGAGACATTATTGTGTTTCTTTTAATACACTTAGTATCCACATTTCACTAATTCCAACATTATGATCACATATTCCAGGCATTTGGTCTAGACCATGATAATGGTTATATATTGACAGCATCAACAGTTATTGGTGGTATATATCTCTTCTATTTAACAGAAAGGATAATGAAAATGCTAACAATATGGAGACAGGTATTAATCTCTATTTCTAATCCCATTTTTCAGCTGGTCAGAGGAAAATGGAATGAAGACCCAAGTGCTACAGCTGTGCAACATTTTACTAAAACTAAGTGTTTGATGACGTCACTAATCACGATGGGCCTTATGACATATTGTGCGTTTATTGACGTCATCAGACACTTAGATTTAATGAAATTGCAGGATGCACTGACGTCCAGAGAATTTGAATGGCGCAAATTGATGCTACCAGTGTCCCTCTAAGAATTATTAGTAACAGCTCGATATTCATAACGCTTAATTGCACTCTATATTGTATTGCCTGTATTTATCAGGCTATATGTCCTCAACTGGTGTTTCAATTTATAATCATCAGTAGAAAATCATATTTACTATTACGCACATAATGTGGACATATTTTTATACACTCATGTCTCTATGTTACAGACTAAAAAACATGAAGGTAGAGATAAAGATATTTATTGTTCAATACGCCAGCGAACACCGAAGAAATCTGAATCTGAATTTAAAGATCCGTCCACTATTCCTCAATCTTCCTCATCCTGTACAACTGTTACCTTATTGAATGATGAAAATAGTGATGCTAGTGTGGTCAATGAGAGTTTACCTAATGGACAACTTGATACACCTGCCCCAGTATGTTCATCAGTATATTATATTTCTAATATTTGAATTCATCACACATTCCAGAAGGCTTGCAAACTGAAGTTCTCGGGGATCCTGTCTAATTTAACAAGACTTAAACTTGCTGACCAAGATTTGAACCTACAGCCACCAGTTCTTTAACTTAAGCGAGTACTCTAACCAAATCATTCCTCAATAACAGTGAAACAAATTTGAGTTAGATCTTTAAACCGAATTTAAAACTTCATTTAGTTGTGGTCTGTAAAGTTAATGGAATTGTGTCCCTTTATCCCTTACTCTCAAGCATTTTTGCATTAATAATCCGTCTGAGTGATAAATCCCAGGAGCTCAATATTTCGATTAATCGGACAGTGAGATGTTCTTTTCAGTTGTTTTATACATCTAACTAGACATAATTATAATGTTGTATTTATAGAAGATAGAAGTAAATGGTAAATCTGTCAATGGTCACCATCATGGTGGTGAAGGTAAAGAGATAGCTACAGTGGCCTGGATGATTATATTTGGTGATGGTTTACATAATTTTATAGATGGGTTATCTATTGGTGCAGCGTTTACAAACAGTATTTTATCTGGAGTTAGTGTATCTCTGGCTTGTATTTGTGAAGAATTACCTCATGAATTAGGTAAGCCACTTGTAGTAATTTATGTGTTACATTATTGATAACAGATGGAAGGGCATGTATCCAAATACTGCACATGACTTTCATTATAATTAATAAAAAACCATATCTTCCAAAAGTTTGCTATGAAATAAAAAGATTTCTTTTCCAACTTGATGTTGTGCTGAAATAAAACATAATGATTTGCACATGTTTAAGGGAATCTGTCTGGAGTATTGAGAAGTCCTATATTCAAAAGTTAGCCCTCAATTCAAAACAGGTTTTAATGATGGAAGATTTTTTTATTTGAAAATGGGGTCACCAGTAGATAAGTTCTTACAATTTCATTTAATGAAATTACAATTCTATCCTGAGTAGTAAAATTAGTGGAAAGTTAACCCCAATTCCAAACTAGTTCTCCTAATGAGGATTTTATCTGAAAAAAGGATCAGCATTGGATGAGTTCTTGACAATTTGATTTACTGCAATTTCTTGTGTAATTTCAGGTGATTTTGCTATTTTACTGAATTCTGGTATGAGTTTAAAGAAAGCATTAATGTATAATTTTTTGTCAGCATGTATGTGTTATTTAGGATTGATAGTGGGTATATTACTAGGAGAAAGTACCTCAGCTCATCAGTGGATATTTGCTATCGCTGGTGGCATGTTTTTATATATAGCACTTGTAGATATGGTAAGTAGAAACTGTTATCACTATATAGAGATATTAGTTTAGAATGGCTTGGCTTGGAATAATATGGATTGGCTGCACACTGCTGGGTAAATCGGTAAATGTGTGTCTTAATACTACTAGTACCATCAGTAAGCTTATACATTCAAATTCGTTTCACCAAATGCGATTACCATACCATACCATTACCATCTTACAAAGATACAGTTGGTTTTTATACGCCCACATGGAAATATATTGATGAGATCTCGGTCAAGTTTGAAATTGGTAATAATCGGATGAACGGTTTCAGAGTTATTGCCCTTGATTTAGTAAAAACATGTTAAATTTGGCTTGTATGCCCGATAATGGCTGCAATTTTTATCAGATCTTGATAAAACTTGGTACGCATGTATATATGGACAAGATCTCAGACAAGTTGGTAACAATCGTGTGAACGGTTTTGGAGTAATTGCCCTTGAATTAATTCAATGCATCTGATTTGGCTTGTAGGCCTGATAGAGACTACATTTATGTAACTTGGTATGAGATCTCAGTAAAGCTTGATATTAGTAAAAATCAGATGATTCGTTTCACAAGTCATATTAAACTACTATAGACTTTGTTATCATTTCGAACAGCTGGTAGTGGGCGTATGTTACCTTGCCTGGCAAGCTATCTTTTAAGCTTTTTGACAACTAAATGGTGACAGAGACGAATTTGAAAATTCTTTCTCTCATGCCTTTTTTTACCTTCAGATGCCTGAAATGAATGCAGCTGCAGAATCAGAAGAAGCCAAAAAATATGGAAACATTAAGATATTTTTATTACAAAATTGTGGTTTATTCACTGGCTTTGCTATCATGTTAATCATGGCTTTATATGGAGGTGATATCTCATTTGAATAGATACAAAAAGTTTCATTCATCAACAGAATTTAAAAATTGGGACATAGTTTGAACATGATAGTTGTTTACAATACGTGGGTGCTTTAGTGTGAGTTTTAGTACTAAAAGTAGTGTAGTTTTTTTATATACTAATAGAGTAATGTTGACCCCTGATAGTTTAAGCAATAATGATCTTATTCTGGAAACTTAAAAATGGTACAGAATAAATGTTTCAAATTATCAAATTCATCTCGGTGCTGATTATATTTGAGAAAAATTCATTCATTCAACAGATTTTATGTAGCTGGCTTGCATTGTTAAAAAAATCCTACTATTAATATTATAAGTATTATAAAATTGATGGTAATATTTATTAAGAAACAGGGCTAGGCTTTTTTTGCTTTTTGAACTGATTTTTTTTATGTCATCAAATTTGTTTTGATAAAAAATAAAGAATATTGTGAATTCCAAAAATCCCATTCAGACAATTTGTTGCCATTTCTACCAAATTTCAGAAAAGAGTTCCACTATAAAAGGGACAGGTTCGCCATTTTAGGGGTTGATTTGGGTTTTCAGAAATGCTAGAAATGTACGATAATCACAATTTCTTCAAAAATATCATAAGTAGGAATTTCACTGTATATCGTTTCTATTTATTGAAGAGCGAACTTGTCCCTTTAAGACTAGAAATAGTTTGCCCCTTCACTTTTATTGAACTCATCTATTCAGGCATATCTTATTGTAGTTAAAGTTCAGTTGAATTTGTATATTTAGATAGATGATATTCAATTTTGTAAATTAACCCATTTGATCCCTTTCATATTGTATATTTTCTCATCAGCTAAATCTTATGATAAGAAGAGTTATCTTTTCCTGAAATCATCTTTCAAGGTTGTGTTTGACCTAAACCTATTATACTGGTAACGCTCGATTGGTTAGCTCTGAACATGTTCTGCCTGTTCAAAATTCTGCCTTCAATTAAACAGACCCATCAACATTCAAAATTTACCGCTTCACCATTTTGAATTCTGTCTACACCTACTTTTTGGGTGGAACAGGTGAACATTAATCCTGAACATGCAGAACTAACTAATTGATTGCTCAGTTAAGCTCATTCACAGCTATCTCCATTACTCTTCAAAATGGAAAGTCTACAATTCAATGTTTGTATTTGTCTGTAGAGAAACTGAACTTCAGTTTTTCATTCTGAAAAGTTATATAAATAGTATGAAATCAACTGATAAAAGCAAACATCTAGAGGACTGTTTTTATTTAAAGCTATATAATGTAGTTATTTATAATTACCACTTAACTTTAATCAATTTCATTCAACCTGAACTCTGTAATTTATAATGATGCCATGTGTAGATCATTTTATAGATATGAAATATTCGCCTGAACCTTGCTCTCCATTATGAAAGTTAAGAGTGTTTCTTAATTATAATTAGAATCTCCTGTTTGAATCAGATCTGACTAATAGTTTTTATAATGTATTATTTAAGTTTTATTATTTTTAGTGTATTCACTCTTTAAAATAGTATTAACATATACATATATTTAAATTATTTTATGAATAAAAACCGATGTTTTTCAACTATTTTTTTAATATAGGGTATTTTGAAGGTAATTCAATGTCTTACCTCTATTAAATTAGGACACACTTAATTTTCACATTCAGGTTTTATACCACATTCGAATTTTATACCACCTACTTACAGTCAATCTGCCAGTCGCTCAATTATCATAGGGACAAGTTGAACCAAGCCCACAGGCCCCAATTTTAAGAAAGAAATATGCAAAAATTGTTCCAAAGTAAGTATCTTAAACGTTCACACAATATAAATTGTTTCACAACTTTGCTCTGCCAAGATCTCCGAATGTCGGAGAGTAGGCCTAAAAATATGTCGAGAAAACGAATTCCCCAGGGAGGGCCCCAACTCATTAAGTCCACATGGGTCAGAATTAGTTCCAATACACCAGGACGTGGTCCTGTCCACAGATACCGGTCCCTGTGGCCCTATCTAACATTCATCTCATGGGGACGAATATTTTTACTTCTTCAATTAAGAGTTTATATTTGTAAGGAATTACTTAATAGTCGTTCTGGCATGTGGCGTAGACTTTTCTAATTCAAAGTCAGATTTATGTGTGGCATTTGTCCAAACAGCAATCTCAAAATACTGTTGGTAATGCTGTCTTGCCTTTTTCATCAGGAATATATTATAACGTCCATTGAATGTACCACACCAGAGCTTAGTTTCTTATAGACTGAAACATATGCCTATGATAGCTATTTTGAAAGTTGTCGGCTAAATGTAGCTCCAGCCAATAACAGTCGAAATATCTATCAGAGGCTCGAATAGAGGCAAATAAAATGTTATGTTAAAACTGCGGCCTCTAAAAAGTATTGGTATTGTAAGTTTAGAATATCTTACTGATCTCAAATGGTTTCTCAACATTAAATCTTATGAAGGAATTGATCTGAAACAAATAATAATTTGACATAATACTATTTATTTGTTTTCATTTTAGTGTTGATATTAAATTGCTTTTTCTAATAAACTTGAAAACACCTTTATATTCTGTTTTTTTCTGGCTTTTATACCCTCAAAGAGAAATGTGGACACCATTGACGTCGTATCTGATAGTCATTTCTTCTGTCCACTGAAAGCTGGTGCTCAATCAATATCGTCAATAAATTTGGCTAAAGTTTTGCTTGGAAACTTGCACCGTGTCAAGGTTGATGCTTATCTTATAATATTGATTGATGCTTATCCAATATTTGGTTGATGCTTGTCCCTGAACAACATAGAACCTAGTCAAATTCGTTGACAGTAGGCTGCATTATTATATTATAATCGGCGGGGAAGTGACAGTCCCCCAGTCGAACATTCACTTCCACGCTATGCCAATGCCCATGTGCTCCATCTATGTTGATGTCTTTCAATGTTACTGAAGTTACAAAGCATTAAGGACTCGATATGCTGGAGAAATTGATATAGATCCCGAAGAGGATGATTGGTTGGATATAGAATCACATTTTTATTATGACGTCACAATAACGTTAGCATCATTTCTAAGTATTTCTGAGAAATATTTAGACGTATAGCGTTAGTTTACTACAAAAAATACAAGTTTTCATCTTAAACACATCAAAGCGTTTCAACACCTTATCTGGTAAGTCACCTTGAATAAGATTTTCCTGCCCTGACACCTTTCCATCCGTTTAATGGACTGCCGGTCCACAACTTACTACACAGTAGACAGATGAATTCCTGTGACAGATCCTTCTGAAGATCTTTTGTGTAGGTCTATACACGTCACACGAAATGTGAAACCGATAGGGCTTGGTTCTGATTTTTTGAACTTCAGCTGAACAGTTGTCCCTCCATTCTGTCAGTCTGGCCCCCATTTGAACTCCCAATCTCGGGAGGCTGGCGCCACCACTGAGTTGGAGCTCCATCCAATAATGAGTATTGGTTTAAAAAATTAGACAAATTTCGAGGGCTTGCTGATTATTGATAATGCCGATCAGTGCACTATATTTATATGTTAAAATGACAAGTTTAATAATATCCATCAAGATTTGAATTTCAAAAAGTGGTTTTACTTACTTATACTAGATCTTATAAATAATTAGAAAACTCAATAACCTAAGATGCAATTTTTATATTCATTGTGTATTCCAGAATTGCCCAACAATGGAACATCTTCGAGAACAGACGTTGGTCCCAAAGAAACGGATTTCTCGGCAAGAAAAAGGTAAATGCATTTGTCAGAGGATGAATGTCTCTCCTCATTATTCCATTCAAACCTATAGCTGATGGTTCAGCATGCTACTCGTAAGATCGCTGTCAATAAGCTTTAGGACCAACATTTAACATGGGTGTGAGTCGTCGAAAATGCAAAATATTGCTACAGCATTAGAATTAGAAATATACATTAGATTGTAAAATTTGAGGATAAATGGGGTGGGGAGTCCATTATCCAATCAGCGTGAAGCATTCTGCAAACCATTATTGCTTATGACGTCATAATAACGTTAGGTAATAATGCTTTCATAATTCAACAATTCGTTGAAATTTTAAGACGCTTAGATTTAATTTACTTGAAATTAGTCTTAAATTTACACTTCAAAACTGTTTGATACATCAAACATTCAAGTAAGTATCATTATTGTACTCTAACTTTTGTCAAATGTGACAGTTTTACCTAAATCGTCGTAGCTTTCACCGAATTCACTGTTATTTGTTATTTCATAATTGATGATTTGGTTTCCTTTTTGCAGTAATGGGTGATGTTGCAAAAACACGCGAAAATATCCCGAAACATGGATCATTTGCTGCTCCTGGAGAACTTAATTTGGCTAAAAAGAAAAGAGTGGTGAAACTTGACGACAAAGTTACTGTCAAAACTGGAAAAAAGACGCGACAATATGTTAAACAAGGTAAGATCATTAAAAAATTACACTGAGAAACAAAAACAGTTCATGTAGGAAACTTTATGGATTTTATATATAAAAAAATAGCCATCAGGAATTCCTTTTTTCATTTACTGGAAATATCAACGAATTTTTCTCAAAACGCTCGGTCTCATGTATCTGTCTCAAAAATGCATAGAGCAATATTCACCCCAGATTTTAATGAAATTGTAGACAAACTGGTCTTCGGATTTTTGTCCTGAAAAAGTCAAAAGGAATGCATAGGGATTTATGGTACTTATCATTTCAGAAAAATCTTCAAGGAAAACCAAACGACACGATCCAATAATCAACAATCTAGTTGAACAAGGATGGACTGTTATAAACACTAGTCGTTACCAGATCACAGTGGTCAAACTTCCCGAAGATCAAGCATCGCCTCAAAAAGCTACACCAAACAAAAAGGGAAGCGAAAACCGTTCAGAGATGTTCGACAATCAAGTTGGTAAGTGGGTTTCTTCTTTCGATTTACAGTATGAATGAGCTGATTTTGACATGGAACTATATGTACAGTTGGTGGAACTTTAAACTTATTCCAAATAATGAACCCCCCTAAATATACAATTGGAAAAGGAAAAAAAACGGACGAAAAACTCTTTGCATTTCCCTTTATTGATTCTTTTTATTTCTATTTAGGAGTGTCTCATGAGAAAAACACTTTATTACGAAGATTTATAAAAAGATCTCAGAGAGTTATTGGGAGATTTTTTATTTGCGGAAAGAAGGAAGTTTGAAGAACAGAAATTGGATACAAATGTCTTTCAAACAGCTCATAATATGTCAAATATCTATTATTCATAATTATATATTTCATATATTGTATAATATTATATTATTTATTAGAAATATACATTTTGACGTTTCAAAAGCTATCTTTTTTTCGTGGAGTTTATTTTAGAAACGTTGCACATCATCGAACTTTTTTGTTCTAAGTTCCGTCAGCGTGCCATAGTACTCTTCGATGTGTTTTTTGTACCTGGGTACTGGTCTTCTAAGTTGCTATAAGGCTGTGGGGCATTTAATACCTTACGAAGTGGGGTGGAGGCGGAAGGCTACCTCAATATGTTAAACGCAAAACTAAAATATAAAATGGCACCACATAATTTCACCAATTTTGCTGATAATCACTTGAAATTGTAGTAAAATTCACAAATGCCAATTACAGATATCATTGTCTTTTCAATATAACAATCCCCCTTCCCCTCTCCCAAACACATAAGCCCTCGCATTCACACACTATAAGGGCATATACGCTTAATCTTTACAAAATATTCAGTACTTGACTTTCGCTTGCCAAGTTCAGGTTAATGTAACATGATCTCGTAATAATACACCTTTGTCAGTGAAATAGATCGAAGGACGTCTAGTCGTTTGAATAGGATAATAAATACAGGCTATGCCCGTATATGATCAATCGACAGTTGAGAATCGAAAAAAAGTAGCATTATTCCTCTTGTTGGATACACCATAGCGTTGTTTTGTTTAGCCCAATCAGGTGCAGAGAAGTAAGACATGAAGGTGTGTGTGTACACATTTAATATTTACAAGTTTCGCGCGTGTGCAGATATTAACAAAACAAACCGTCTGTAGAACCGTGTTAATTGGCCAGTTTGAAAATCACGTAAACAAATTGTGTATCTTAGTTCCTAAGATAAGGATTACCTATGATAGCAATATATGCAATACGATGCGATCTTGAATACGTTCGACAGAAAAGCCAAGGCTATTAAATCCCTATAACTTTTTCTCTTTGACTATCACAAAATGCGGTCAAACCGTTATAATATTTCAAGAAAGAAAAGATCTCGACCAAACGTGTGCAGGCATATGGATAATTGTAACGATAACTATTGATAAGAATGATAACGATTAAGATATGTTGAGTATTCTTATACATTTTGGACCTTGGAACATTTCTTAAGGAGATAACTATTGTATTTCGAGGACTATATATATTTACCTTTACTGTTTCGTATCGGATATCGACTTCATTGATAATAGTGCAATTTAATGCCGAATTTAATTTTCTTTTTGACTCATTATTAGTTGAAATGAAACCAGCAAGTGGTTAGGTTGGGTCAACTAGGTCATATTATCTTCTGTATAACACCACGTGTTTTTCATATGTTAATCCAATCGAAATCCGACTATTATCAGAAAATTTTATTGTCAAATATTCTGTGTTTACATCAAATATAAAACTCTATTGAATTTCAAATCTAAATGGATTCGGTGATTTTTTTCATTGTTGTTATTTACGGTCGTAAATCATCACTGAAGTCAAGTTCATAATATTGTTGTAAATAACACCACTTCAATACCACCAATAGAAAACATCTGTTGTCAGCCATGTTGAATCAGTTCTTAACCCTCTTAATCTCGTGGAACTTATATGTGTGTGTAGCAGCTAGATCGCAGACGTACAACGAAGCGTGCAACGTTAAAAATGAAACTGCCTTACTCGTCAAGGAAATTTTAACAAAGTATGGTGAAGGAGGAACGCTGACAAATCCCCAGTTTAGGAATCTGTGGAAACAATTACGAAATTCTCATACTGATAGCCACGTGGTCTTACAGGAACTCAATATATATGATAATGGCATACCGGAAGTGACATCAAATTCATCGTCTGAGAAGGTAACTTATGAATTATTCACTGGGCAGGGTTCGATTTAAGTGGTATCGCATCGCAGTTTGTCCCCTTTTATGACCCAATATTTCCAATGATGAGCCAAAATCAAATTGATCACGACTATATGCGAATTAAATCAAAATTTAAATATTTTTCATAAGAATTTTCAGCAAAATCTAGAAATATATACAGCAACCTTAAGACGGGGTGAGCTCATGAAAATTATTCCAAACCGTGGTGTAATGACTATTGCAGATATCATATTCACGGTTTAGTTTTAGAATGTCTAGAATCAGAAAATGTCAAGTGATATATTAGGCACGACACCCTTACATTGAATAGAACAATTTCTATAGAACTACATGTACTTGACAAGAGCTCATTTCGTAACCGACAATTTTAACTGTTGATTTTGAAATTAACTCGTCCAATGTCATTATCAATTTCTTACCCTTTGTTTCATTTTATAGTGTCTAACGGCAGAGGACATTTATAACATCTATAGCGATGGCGTATCTGGAATCACAGCCAGAAATATACCTCAAGCCGCCTTAGCATTAATCTCCATTACACTGAATGATGCCTGTGAAGATGTTGAAAAGCACCACGAATTGAAACCGTCATCGGCACAAGGTAGGAATTCTATCAAATGCCAAACTAATAACTGGTTGGTCTTTTCAAATAAAGCCGTATGACTAACATGACAGGTTGATATGGCTTTTGGTGACACATTTCCAATAACTCATATGAAACAATCATGATATAAAATTTTCCATATATCAACTAAAAGTATTTTCATGAGATGAGTAATTCCATGACGAAGACTTGTTTAAGACTAACAACGTACTGAGTTGGATAATCTGAAAATACCGAAACTATATATATATATATATATATATATATATATATGATATGCTAACGAATTTCCTTCTTTCAGTATGGGGTTATGGTATAGGATTTGTTACACTGGTGTGTGTAATCTCCAACGTTGGTGGACTTTTAGCACCGTTCATGGAAAAAGCTTTCTTCCAAAAGCTTCTAACATTTTTAGTTGCTATGGCAGTAGGGACCTTAGCAGCAACTGGTTTACTGGTTCTTTTACCAGAGGTAAAGTAATGGATTAAATTGATTTATATAAATACATTATATAGTGCCACTAGGAGGTGACCTTTGTACCCAAAGTATTACTCTGAATGTATGACCTTATACACATCTTATATACTTTATACCTTACAAGAATAAATCAGTCAATATTGAAAGTTGTCGTTTCAAAGCTTTGTCTTAAAGTCATTGTAAAGAAAAGCTTGATTCTTATTATAAGGATATGCCTCAACGTCCGTGTAAAGATGTGTCTCAAGGTCCTTGTAAAGAGGGTTTCAAAGACCTTGGAAAGAGGGTCTCAAAGACCTAGTAAAGAGAGGTCTCAAAGACATTGTAAAGAGAGGTCTCAAAGACCTTGCAAAGAGAGGTCTCAAATACCTTGCAAAGAGAGGTCTCAAAGACCTTGTAAAGAGTGTGTCAAAGACCTTGTAAAGAGTGTCTCAAAGTCCCTGTAAGATGGACTCAAAGCCATTGTAAAGAGTGTCTCAAAGTCCTTGTAAAGAGGGTCTCAAAGTCCACGAAAAGGGGGTCTCAAATCAAAATTAAAAGAGGAATCTTAAAATGCTTTTAAGTCTCAAAGTCCTTATAAATCAAATTCGTAAATTGACAGTCATGATATTTAGACAATATATTATGCAGATTTACATGTCATTTTGAAACTGACGTATAGACCTTCTTAAAATTAATTTATATATACTATTATTTACTTGTTTCAGGCGTTTGATATCATGTCATGTGAAGAGTTAGCTGATGATTATTTATGGAAGGCAGCAACTGCTATGGCAGGAATTTACATATTTTATATGTCAGAAAGAATACTGAAAATTATATTTTATAAACCAAAGGTAACCATTGATTCATATTCTTGCTGTTCGCACAAATTCAGAATATTTAGAGAGGTTGATTGCAGTAATTTTCGAATTTTAACCCCCATTTACTTTCTGAATGATAATTTAGGGATTTCATGCCCACATCACTTATTAGCAAGTATGATGTAAGCCTACCATTTATTTACTTTTCTGAGAAATTTTTGGAAAACAAAGACAAGTACTAACAATCCAAACCACAAAAACAAAACCCGAAATCCAAAAGAAGAGTTCGGCAATACATTGGTAGCAGCAAGTGAACTATTCACACAGAAAGTAAGGATTTGTCGGAGAGTAAAGAAGACCCGTGAAAAGTTCGCTAGAAAGTTTGTAATGATGGATGCTGTATGACATTACACTTTCATACGTTTGCCTTTATATCTTTCAGCAGCCATCCGACCAAGCATTAGAAGTAAAACTTCCTCTCGCATCAGAGAATGAACATAGTCACAGTCATCTACCAGCAAATATTGAGAGTGAAATACAGAGTGGAAACAGATCGGTGTCCACTGTTGCTTGGATGGTACTCATCGGTGATGCTCTACATAATTTTGTGGATGGTTTATCTATCGGTGCTGCCTTTACAGAGAATATATTTACTGGTGTTAGTGTCTCTATTGCTGTTGTTTGTGAGGAATTGCCACATGAACTTGGTAAGTTTTGGCGTCCGTGAGTTCAGCGTCGTCTTAAAGGGTGGGTCAATGGGTCATACCCCGCTTCTTCAGGCCTATGAAGGTCTTATTTTAAGGTGAAAGTTTAGCCCTTTAAATGCTCAAAATTCCTATCAGGCCATTTGAAATCTGGTAGCTTAACAATAGGGGGCATTGGCATCCCCTAGACCAGGCTCTGAGGGGCCAAGCGTTTTCATAGCTATCGTTATGATGTCAGAAAAAGCTAATTCAAACTAAACATAATGGTTTGTTCTAATTCAGTGTTATTTTGGTTATTTTGTAGGAGATGTAGCTATATTATTACATAGTGGACTATCTATGAAGAGAGCGTTATTATATAACTTTCTAGCGGCGGTTATATGTTATATAGGTTTGATAATAGGTATATTGTTAGGTGAAAATACATCTGCTAACAGATGGATATTCGCAATTGCTGGAGGATTGTTTCTTTATGTATCATTAGTGGACATGGTAAGTAGATTAGTTATATTAGTTTACCATATTAGTTTGTTTAAAGTTTACTAATCAGTAGTTAATGAGTCTATTTTTTTTTATGTAATTACTACATGTATTACTAACACAGATGGAGATTATTTCTTATGTATCTTTAGTTGATTAAATTTTTGTTGTTGTTGTTGATCAATTTCATTCAACAATGCTGCGATGGAAGAGACTGGAGCATGTTATAGCAATCTTAATGCTTCTTTTTCAGTTACCAGAACTAAACCACACAGCAGACGAATTTCAACGTCAGAATTCGAATCCATGGAAAATCATGGCGCTACAAAGCTTTGGGTTGATTGTGGGCTTCGCCATTATATTGATAGTGGCTTTTTATGCCGGGCAAATTGTGATTGAATAATAGCATCATATTGGATATTGAAGATACAATCCCCCGAAGAATTACAAGGATATAAAACCGGTTTTTAAACTGAATCAAGTTATTTCCAAACCATTAATGAATGTAAAAGCATCTCAATCTGAAGACATTCCTACCAGAGATAGTTCAACCTTATGCAAATCATTATTCGTCCAATCAATTGTCTTGCCCATTAAATTCAATAAGAAAAGGCGTGTTATAAAGCGAGGAGTTTCGATATAAGAGCCCCCATTCGGCAATCCTCTGCAGTTTCGACAAAGCTGGTGTTGCAGAGCGATAGAACGGAAGGATAAAAACAACATATTGTATTATATAAAAAAAACTATTTTATTATAAAACTTTGATTAATAAAAATGTTATCATCACAGTTTTTCTTTGTCTTTAGACAATTTGTGTTATTTATCTACAATATTGGATAAAATATCATCTATTTAATACAAACAATATGCTATATTAATAATGGAAAAATTGCTTTTTTTTTCTTTTTGTATCATTTTTTCAATCTTATTCATTTTTATATCAGTTTTCTGTATTTTTAAGATTTTTTAAAAATCATTTTTCGTTTGCAAAATGAAGAAAAAGAGAAGGCTTTTGCAAATGTAATGTAACATATTTTAATCTTATGTTTTGATAATTTTTTTGTTTTTTCCTATATTGTCATAAATTTTTCACTTTTTCATATTTTTTGTCAATCATTTTTCTTTTTCAAATAAAAATTGGAATGTTAAAAAAAAATCTTCAATCATATCAATTATCAATGTGTGTATTGTAAATCTACGACCATTTTAAGTAAACCACTACCAACACATCTTAGTTTGGAAGACTTTTAACAGGGCTTCCACATCGCTAACCATTTGTCATAACAACGTTCAAAATACAAAAACAAATACAAATACTAATACATAGAGCTGTTGTATTTACAAGAAAAAAGGATTGTAAAGGGGTTTTCTAAAAAAAATTATGTTTATCGGAGATAGCATCAATTCCTCATTCCAATTTCTGTTGTCCTACAACTCAAATAAAGTTTGAGTTTGATGACGTCACTAATCTCGAAGAGATATATGTTATATTTTGCAATTAGTTAAATCATAAAACGCTTACTTTTTGTAGATTTGCAGGAACCAGAGATGTCTGATTGAAAATTGGAATGGCTCAATCAAATTGATGCTATCAGTGTCTCCGATACATATAAATATTTTTAAAAGCCTGTGTACATTTTTCTTCATCTCATTGGTCAATCACTAGCGTTGAACTTAAAATTCGTTGTTGAAATCTTAATTTAATCTAACGCAAGTTTAAAGAATGAGACCTCTGATTGGCTGATATCATAACCATAAAAATATTAACCAATCGGATATTTGCAAATTCAATTAGGATTAGGATAAGAAAATACACTGCACCACTACAAATCAACTACATGTATATGATCATTCTAATGAAAGCAATGTTCTCTTTTCTAAAAAAAATAATGAAAGCAACTGTTTGTTTTAAATGTAAAAGCCATTTACAAGAGAAATACGGCAAATGTTAATAGTAATTGTTTTGAGATAAAATGCACATTGCTTATAGCAAGATGAAATAATAATAATAATAAAAAAAACGGTTTGTGATTTTAAAAATGAAATAAAATGATAAAATACTGAAAGTTATTATACTGTCGTACGAACTCAAGTAGGAACTGAACAATACTGCTCTATACAACTACTGCGAAATATACTTTTAGTCAAGAATGGATTTAAAGGTATATTACCTATTATTTGAATGACAAAAAAATTGAAATTTTTAAACCTGGCCTAAATTTGTTTTACCTGGTGTGAAATCGCTATACAATCCAATAAATCCATAAAACTAAGTAATAATTCATTAGTTGTTTTGAAATAAGCTTAGAAGCGTGATTCAATAATAACTTAGTTTAATGGATATATTGTCGTGTAGAGTCTATTCTTTAGTCATCCAACAGATGAATATATACACTTCAAATTGACCTAAGTTCTAAATTTGATGTCCATTCTAAGAGGTAATAATCCTTTAAAAGTGTGTAAGATTACCGAGAAACTAGCCCCGGGTCCCCCCCTTTCAGTATATCAGTGTGTTCAATAAGGTATATATAGTTCTATGAAGCCCAATTACACGATGAATAAGTTTTAGATGTATCATAATATTGCTTATAAAGTGTTAACAATAAATAGAAGCAGTTTCTAATAAATTCTTAAATTTCCTATGCTGAGATGATCTGAAATTTTTCTGTCCGTTGATATTGCATGATAAAAAGGATTTCACATCACGTTTCATCCATCATCAATATACATTACATCTTTTCTCCGCCACCATATCGTCACCGGCTTTACATTGGAATGTTTCCTGGAATTCTTTAGACTGACTTACAGCTAAATTTATTCTGAAAGAGTACAATAACATATATAAAAAGAAAAATAGAGCGTAAAACTCCATTCGTTTTAATTGATATAGACAATTGATACAAGGTAACGTCAACTGAGAAAAACTCCAAAACAAAAGAAACAGAAAAATAGTTTATATACCCACAATTGTACCCCCACTTTATTTGTAACAAAGTCAAAAATATAATTTTTATACGTTTTGTGTCAGATTGCACCAATTCAATTAAATTCAATTTTTCGATAATTGTTTTGGCAAAACCCTCTCAAACACTTCATGAGACACTTGTGTCTATGATGTATGTTGTTGCATATTGAATTCAACCTAGACAGACAGTTGTCTCCCTATTGAGTCAGTATGTTTCTGATTTTGTACCTCGGGTCCTGAGTGGCTGTATAATACAAGTACACCAGACATATTGCTTAATACACACATAAATATATAGATAAAACGTCGCATTAAATGATGATAGAAATGAGTAAACTTGGTACGGTTACCTACCGTGTATCTTCAAAAACTGTTCCACCGTAAGCCTTACTCAACGCATATTGAGGTTCTCTGTTAAAACATTTGGCCTAAAATAAGTAATTCAATAGTATTTATAATTCAAAATATAAAGGTATTTTATTTCGCATATTGTTACAGAAAGTTTCCTGTGTACTTTCTGGCAAGAAGTCATAAGATTTTACAATTTGTTTAACGTAAGCGACTGTTATGTAGTCCTATCACCTGGTAATTATAAATCACTTAGCAAAAATACTCCTATTACGTTAGATATGATATATTTACCTGGGCATATGATATAAAGAACAATTGGTCATTAGTACTTTTTGATCCTGCCATTTTCTTTTCCATTCCATTTTTATCACTCCATTTTTTGTAGGCCTGGAACAAAAATACAAGGTAACAAATAACAGTCTATCTATAAGGTGTGTCTGTTAGTGTTACGAATGGTTCCCTAAGTGCCATTTTAAATTTGGAAAATATGTATTCAAATGTCTGATCTTTATCGACATAACTTTTGTTGCTATACATGAGTTGAACAACTTCCTGTTGATATTAAAGATAAACTACCTCTTTAGATGACAAAAAAATTTAAATGTTAAAAGAGTCAGTCTTGAATCATTAATATACAACATAAATTTGAAAAGTGTGTTTCAATAATTATTCAGTTTGGAGGATATAATATTGTCTTGTATGGCACCTGGTAAGTCCAACTGATGAATATATACACTTGTTAAGTTTGAGACTTTCAATTTTATCTTCATCTTAAGAGATTGTATTCCTTTAATAAAGTGAAAGAGTTTACTGTAAGGGTAACAGTCGGCATTTTCAAGGATTGATTTGAAACGTCTTGGTAACAATGTAGGATGGTTACAGAGATAGAAACTTCCGGTTTCAAATAATTTGTGCCTTTCTCGACAAAGACAACAACTTCCGATTGTAATATATTATACATGCAGTATGCTTTGGGGGGTGTAAATGTTATCCCATTCGGTTGCAAGCTCCGATGTGAACAAAAAGAGGAATCTGTCCGAACACACTGTTGTGTTTTTGATTAACATGATATTTAACTTACATTAAAAGCTACCTTCAACCCTGCAGCCTCTGCCATGGCTTCTGGCGAATATCTCTGAGCATTTAAGTTTACCTGAAAATATGGCAAGTTAATTGTTAGATTTCCATTGTAACTAAATTGTTGCTGCCCAAGGTCGTATTGAATTTTGATCAAATCATCATATTAATTGTGTTTTGTTGTTTAAAACTACCATAGGAACTGGTTGACGTAAGTCCACGGGCTCCCAACCCTTAAGGAAGCCCCCCCCCCCACCAAGGTTCTATAATGCAGGAGAGCCTTTGCCCGGGGGAGGGGTCCCAACCCTCTTCAGTCCACGAACCCCACGCTTTTAGTTGAGCCACATTGGAAGTTTAGTTTATACCGTCGTTGCCTCAAGGTTTCAAACTGAAATTTAGGTAAAGAAAATTTGTATAACTATATCTCTATTCTTATCAAACTTACTCTCTGTGGTGTCCCCATAAAATCATATGGTCCTTGTGTTCTGTCAGATCCAATAGCATCGACGACACATTGCTTACGTTTGACAAATTCATCAGCGGTTGTGTTGGTCCACCATGTACCATACCATGATCCGTCTAATTTATACAATTTACCTATAAATTAGTATAAATAGATTTATATCAATTGTTTATCAATGAATGACAAAATGAAATGAAATGAATGACAAAATGAAATGAAATGAATGAAAAATGAAATGAAATGAAATGAATGGCACACTGAAATGAAATGAATGACAAAATTAAATGGTGTTAATGACAAAATGGAATGAAATGAATGACAAAATGAATTGGTGTTCATGACAAAATGGAATGAAATGATTGACAAAATGAAATAAAATGAATGACAAAATGAAATGAAATGAATGGCAAACTGAAATGAAATTAATGACAAAATGAAATGGTGTTAATGACAAAATGGAATGAAATGATTGACAAAGGGATTGAATGATTGACAAAATGAAATGAATGAATGGAGTTTTACTTCCGACTGTCTGCACCTTATGGGCTAATGAAGACGGGAAACGCCATACAGGAGGCAAATTTTGCCAGAACAGCGGCATTAACCTACTAAACTCAACTCAACTGTCGCGGGATCAGTTTTGTTAGAATATTTTTCCATGTCAGTCCCTATGACCTGCATCACTGGAGCTTTACGTCATATCTTTCTTATTGAAAGAATATTTGAAGAAGATTGATATTGTCGTGTCAGAATTGACAGAATTATTTCATGCATTGTTAATAGGTGATAATCATCCTACAGATTCTTGGTTCCCATTCTGGGTTGCTGGTGAGAGATACCTCTAGTTAAGTAGATATTAAGGACTTTTTATTTATATCATTCAAAGCACTCCAAGATACTATTATATTAAAAAGCTTACCAAATTCATCAATGGCATGTACCAATTGATGTCCTATCAATGTACCAATAGATCCAAAGTTTATATAATGTGGTAATGTATAATCATAGATCGGGAACTGCAGCATACCAGCTGGTACTATCAGTTCACTCCAAGGATTGTAATATTCGGCAGCAACAGCGTATGTTTGATAGTTCCATACATTCCTATCTGTACCCATCTTGAGATTTTTATTCAATCTTTCTTTCCAGAAGATATTGAAGGCTAGGGTGTTACTGAAGTGGTCACCTGGTGTGATGGTTAACTGAAATTATATTTGTTCTTAAAGTTCTTCTTTCCCCTATTAAGGCTAAAACGCGTGTCATGCCATGTATTGTGCCATGTTGCACGGCAATCCAATCCCATTTAACAGATACTCTCTCTGTGTCAACCGACTTCTATATATGTCCAATTAGAAGATCGCATGCTGAGCCACTTCTTTACTAAAAAAGTAGCTGGAATAAACTACGTCAGATCCCACAATCAGGTTAAATATCATCGTATCGTATCATATCATATCATATCATCGAAATCATCAATTAGAAAACATATAAAGATACCTACCGATTCATAATAATTATCGAGTTTCGAGTCATCCATAATAAAATCTGGATATCCTAATTTATATTGTGAGTTCTCTAACTAAAAATATAATTACATTCGAGTAAAATTATAATAACATTCCAGTAAAAGTGTAAAAACATTCCAATAACAAAAGTCCATGATGAACGAAAGGTGGCTATTGCAGTCAAGGTATGAGACGCAGTTCGTAATAGTTTGACGCTGTGAAGATGATTTAAGTATTAATAAATAAGTATTGTAAACGAACCTTTTGCTTTGCTTTGTCTTTTGTACTTTGTTCCATCCAAGTATTGTCCATAAGTCTATCAATCATAGATTCTTTAAGAAAATCAATAATTTCAATAGCCTGAAAAATACAGATTGAGTATGCAATTTATATGTGGGAAACTAAATCTATAAAGGGACTGGATCCCCCCGACCCCTACCCCTAACCCTACCCCACCCCAAAAAATCATCGGAGAAGACAATCAGAAACACGCATATGAAGGTATGTAATTAGTCGTTTACTTCATTTGAATGTTAAGGATCCAAAAATGTTCATAATCTTGAAGAAAAAAAGTGTCATATTGAATTGTCGATAGCTCCAATATATGAGGGGGTGTAGCTCAGTCGGTAAATGCGTGTGGAATCCTGTGATGTTTTTGAAGGATACAGGGTCAAATGGACTTGATTTTGTTCGGCGGTCAAAATTAAGATTTGGTTATGTGTTCTCATTATTCCAGTCAATCCAGACGGAATTGATACAACAAATTTTTCAAAGACCAATAAGTTTGGACAAGGATTTGTGGTAAGCATTGTTGAATTTCATTGATAGAACAGATATCATTTGTGTATGGTTTGGTTACCGAAGTTTTGCCCTACCTTCTGTTTGTTTTTGTCCACAAAATGATCCCTGACAAACAATGAGCTGACAGCTTGACTCATCTGAGTGGTTACTAACTGCAAACAATATCGCTGTGATCCCAGAAACTGGTTGTTGTTGTGGGCATTTACATAAAAGTTTCTGTTAGCGTGAATATAGTCCCAGGATAACTCTTGTACATATTTCTGCGCCAATCTCCATGTAAAATAGTTGTTCATTATTCTGAATAAAAAATAGACCTAGTGTAACAGTCAGCAGATATACGCCAGCATGAAATGGCACGTCAAAAGCAAACAATATCAGTCCACATGAACCCTGATTGTAAGTGGACGGTCAACAATATTGCAGCTCGAGAATTGGTTATCTCCGAACTTAAATATACGATCAAGCGATTACTTTTGCATAATCGATACCATTCACAGATAGGGTTTGTCGATAATCGTAGCCATTCTGCTCAAGGCTTCTGTAACATTCCATTGGACTGTGTGAAGCAGACGCGATGTAGACTCGCTCGTTACCACTCTTAGATTGAGTTTGTCAACGCGTACAAAAAAATCATTAACAAACCTTTGTTTGTCAACACCTAAGTTGTTGACGAGTTTAGTTAATCCTATAATATACTGTTTTTCAATAATAACAACTTTAGTATTACCATCAACATTAGCCTCGTCAAACATATATGTAAACAGGTCAATATAATCTATCTATAACGAAAATTAACATAATAAATAAGTGACAATAACATAGATTTTCATTGTTAAAATAGTGCTCTATTTATGAATTGCAGGGCGATATAGAAATATTAAAAGAGAAACAGTCGGAATAGGTCAGTTGTTTGAAGATGGTGCAGCGTGAAACTCTGAGTAACAACATGTTTAAGGTTGTTTTTTAATATTTCTAACAAATAAGTGATTTAAAAGGAATTTCTAGTCGTATGTGTAAACTGGAAACCCACCCGGAATCATGCATAGAGATTTAGAACAGACAAAAATAAAAACCTCCTTTGAATCACTTCAATATCATTGCATGATAGACATTTGTCTGTCACCTTTGTAAACAATTTCTAAATTTCTGCTATTTTCAATTTGTGAAGGATTCTTTTTTTTAAAAATAGAATGGGTCATAATTTAAACTTTAAGGTGGATTTATCCAAGGAAATAGATAATATTAATATTTTCATCTTAATGAGCGATTTATTAATATACTTAATGAGTAATTCTGAAGTGATTTTTCCAGGTTATTTTAATATGACGCGCGACTATCCAAATTTTTAATCATAAATTTCTTCTGATTGGGAGATATTTTCAAAGTAGTTAGTTCAGATAGTGGACTACTCAGTTGTAAGACCTGAATACAAAAAAACTTTCCATGGACAAAAACTTCAAAATATATTATATAAAATATGTGCATTTCTGGCACGGTTTAAATTTAGAGGTACCGCATTGCAGTTTGTGAGTCAAAATAGCCAATATTTTTATGATTAGCCAAATTTTATCATAACCATCTGCGAATCCCATCAAGTTCTGTTTTTCATGAGAATTGTCTGCCAAGCTAAAATACACGTAATTCGCGGCAACTCTTGATGATATCTACAACCTGAAGACACGGGGAACTAACGAGAAGATTGATCTGATGTCTGCAAAACTTTACAGTTGGAATTGCTACCGAATTCTTTGGAAAAGCGAATGAAAATTGATTTGATTAGCCAGAACAGAGGTTTAATGTGATAAATTGCTATTTTTCAATCTAAATTGAACCCTGGTTACTCTTCTTGTATTTGTAAATGAGCATGAAACTTACTGCTGATCCACCTCCAGTCTGTGTATTCAATTCATTTAATGACACTCTTTCTTCATCATTGTGTGGGTTTAGTGTAGAATTTGTGCTGTTGGTTAACTGTATATAAATGTAAAAGACATTGATTACAAATGGTCAGTCAGACTTATCTGCATCAAAAGTAGATTGTAACTGACGTTTTAATCGAAAATCCAAAGCTCTTGAAAGGTAAGAAGCTAAAATGCTTGTAAGAGATCGATATTTTCAAACGTTTCACGCAAAATTGTACGACTGGTAGACAAAATGATATTTCATCAAAGAACGCCTCAAATCAATTCTTTGTTTCATCATCGTAATATGTACTATACTAGAATTGACCTGTGTTTCAAGTTGTCTTTGGTTTATCAAGAGACGCGATCACACATCAAGTTGTGCTGGTATTTCAAGAGATGCGGTGATTTTTAAAATGATGCGCTGGTATTTTGAATGATGCACTGGTATTTCAATGCGTAAGTGAAACGGAAGTTTTTCTAGAGATGAGCTGGTATTTCAAATGATGCGCTGGTATTTCAAGAGATACCTAATCTTTTTAAGAGACGCGCAATCTTTTCAAGAGATGCATTGGAATTTCAAGAGATGAGCTGGTATATCAAGTTGCGATCACACATGAAAAGACGCTATCAAGACTTGTATTTCTAGAAAAGTTCTTGCCTTTTCAAAAGGTGTGCAAATATTTCAGAAGATGCGCTCGTATTGCAACAGATGAGACTTACCAAAGCAAGCTGTTGTTCTACTTTGAACGCATCATCAACAAACATGTCGACCCTCTCCTTAATTTTAGCATCACTAAAATTAGTTTTTGCATCTACAACAAGCTGTGTACCAACATCCCGGATAAATTGTTTGTAAACTGTTAATTTCTGAAAATAAATACGTAATTGCATGAAGTGACATTCTGACATTCTTCGCTTGAAAATCATCTATTCTTCAAGAAAAGTTGGCTAGGACTTAATGTGCGGTGGCTTGTAACCTACGTATTTTCTGAATTACAATCTCGGTAAAATGTTTGAGATCTTTTCCAAGACATGTATTTTCTAGAGGGTTTCACAGTGGTTCAGTCCACGGGTCCACAACTAAAAATTAAAAAACAAAATATACAAAAGAAAGTACCTAGTAACTAAAAAGTTAACACACGATATAAAATGGTTGACAAATGGGGCATTACCAAGGCCTCAGAATGTAGGAGAGCATGAAAAATTCCGAGGGAAGGGCCCAACCCACTTCAGTCCACGGCCTCTAATCATCCCCGGGTTGTCCAAAGACTCTTAAGGATGTTTTTGTTTTCGGTGCAGGTATTTTGATGAACAATATTGATTTATGACTAGCTAGATACTTAGAAAATGTGGAGACATCATAGAGTACCATAGTTTACAATGCATCAGTGAACGCAATTGAGCTCCAGTGAACGGCATCAGGTTTATTAAGTGTGAACGTATATTTGATCTTAATGCAGGTATGTATTGTTAATCATTTCAATACTGTACGATCATGCTGTGAATATCAATACAAGGAAATATTTGAAACCTATTCATGTTAATGGCGATTTGAAAGATTACAAAAGGGTTTTGTTGAATCAACAAATCAAAACAATAACCCTACAACAATCAAATACATTTCACCGCAGGCATTTCCACTAAAGCTTATTGTCTCTTTAAATATTATGTGTTTACACGTCGTTAAATGGCTAACAAAAAACATTAACCTCTGGTACACTTTTGGTGTTCTTTCCTGGTCTATTCAACCATGTGAAAACGGGTGCATTACAGGAATGCAATAGCGTATATAGTTCACTGCGCATAACGCCCGGGCTGACACTGAAATAGCGTCCAGTCGTTCGGCTTGAACATAAAACCGAGGCCCCGTGTGCTACAGACTGCGCACGATAATTGGCAATCGAAAAAGAGTAAGCTAATACCACTGTCCCTCATTGCACACTACATGGCCTTGTCTGTCTTTAACCTAATTAAGTACACAGGGTTGGACGTAAAACTCCGTTCATTTCATTTCATTGACTCATAACGATAGTTGAGTTCGTTTAATCGTAAAAGATAGGACTATACTCACCTCCGAAAACTCTTTTTTGACAAAATATGTCCATGGCAAACCCATTCCAGATAAATCAATCTGTAAAAAAACTAAATACTTCAGTAATGGTGCAAAATTAGGATAGTTTTGTACTTTACATTCATTTTTATATATATTGCAAATCCTCCTATCTTGCCCTAGCCCCACTATGTGAAATAATGATCGTATCGTATATTCGTATTATCAAAATGTCAAAGAGCTGATTAAGAGTATATTTTCCCTATCCCGTATGCAAAATACCATTTGTATAGGTTTTTCAACGAGTCAATAGCATGTTGTGCTGGTGGGGTATAATTTTTAACAGAATCCGGTCATCTAGCACTTTGTATTATAGGCAAATTCTTTAAACAAACTGACATACTCTTTAGAAAATAAGTAGAGCGTTATATAATTTTTTATTCGAGTTGTGTTTATAATTTTCGACACCTCTTTTAAAACATCACTATTTTTACACTTTATGTAAAAAAGAACGATTATAGAAATCCTAGTCCGAAACATCTACCTCTATTTCATCCTCTGGTAGGTATTCCAACACCTGTCGACAACAAAATAAAGGCTGGAATATAGGCAGATGTTTCGGTCTAACGAAATCCGCGAAAAATAGTAAATAAAGAAATGTCATTTAATTCATATTATTCAGAGTACACTCTATGGTGGTTGGTACATCAACTATGGTTTTGAACAAGGCTGTAGCGAATACTTCGAGATACTGTAATGCTGCATTGGGCATACCCATTAGACATACCAATTCCAAAAACACTGTAATATAAAGTACTCCATCGTACTATACATTGCATCGGAAAATCTCCTTTTTTTAACTCTCTATCAGACATACAGATTATCAGTGTTAATCTCTTGAAATATATTTTAGTGGGTGAAATCGTTACGACGATTGGATAATTGAAATTTACATCCAAGGAAATTTTATTGTGGACATAGTACATAGTACATAGAACTAGTATAAAGGATGACTATTCTGACTTAAGGTAACTACCAAACCAACAGCACTGCTTCCTCCAAACCAATTAACCCACAGGCACTATGACTACCAACGACTATACCTAGTTTGCGATATCAGCATGATAGACAAATGTAAAGCCAATTTAAGATCAAAGTGGTGCCCAGTTGCCCTTGTTGTTGATACGCCCAACAAATATTGACCTTTTGAAATTTACATTACAATTCTTCTGCAGAGAAGAAAATAACCATTTGCATTTGAAATGATCAAATTACTTAACAAACCTGACTGTATAAATAACCTACCACAGGTAGACCTACAATATTATTCAGATGAACTCTAATTAAAATGTAGACCTACATAACAGTACCTATTTGTTTTTGTAACTCTAAATGTTGCATACTAAAATTTTATTTCTTTAATCTCAATTAATTGTTAAAATGTTCTCTTTTCATTGGATGACATTCTACCAACATCGCCAGACATGATCTAATCAATTTGTACACTTATTTAATAACATTACGATTGTCATTTTTGGTCTACTTTTCTAATAATAAGACGTGGGTATCTATTTTTCATCATCCAGTTTTGTGGGAATTATCCAATTCCAAGGTCTACGCCTTATCTTGGCTAATTGCAGAAATGTACCACTGAGCTTTGGGACTCTCGATACAATGCAAAATAATACCACACAACCAGTTTCGTACGCTTTACCCATTACAAGTGTAGAGATAGTCATCTTGAACAGCTATAACGGCTCACTGCAAATTTATGGTAAAAGGGGCGTTTTTGCAGTATAAAAAAAAAAACATTTAAGCTCGAATTTACTAAACCTATATTTTATACTGCACTGCGTACCATGATAACATGTGTATATAACTAAAAAGTTATTTTAGATTATCCTGAACCCTCTTTTATTTAGTTCCAATTCACTAAATTCTATTTTTAACATATATAATGACATACAATAATTTTTTTTTGTCATAAATAGGTTTAGGATTGAATGCTATTGCATAAACAGTAACCCAGTATCAGCCAAGTGATCAACCATAAATGGCAATGTCAAATCGTCTGTCATTGTAACACCCTTTTACCAGATTAAATTTAAACAAATCTGCCAGCGAAGAATGTTACTTTGCCTGGTAAGATATGCTTTTTATATGTCTACACATGTAACAAACCAGGCAATTGTGAAGTGCTTAAATAGAGGATCCTAAACGAGTGCTTATATCAAATGAAATTTATAAAATGAGTTTCCATATATAAAATAAGTTTTCATAAATTTTATATAACATAAGCACATAACATAACATAAGATTGTATTTATCACACAACTATCCTTCGAGTTCGTATAGTTTTTATGAATCCGTGTTATGAATCTGAGCACATTACTGTTGTGTGATTAAAACGCTTAATGTGTTTCATCTTAACTTGAATTTGACTTGACGTTTTCACCTTAGCTATAGAGCTTTATTACGCTTAGTACAAATAGGCAATTAAAAAAGGCGTAATAAAATATATTTCAGTTGGTTAAAAAGAGATTATAGAGATGTTGATATTTATCAACAACCAACCGACCGTAACAAAATATTCATTTTGTACCAGTTAGGTACTGGCACAATTATAATATAAGTACGCTTTTATAATCAGTTTTATAACGGACCGTAAACTAGTTTAACCGAATTGGGGCATACAAGATAGTTATTTGCACAAGCAGAGACTCTCGCTACCAACATGTCGTCAATTAAAAGGGGCGCACTTGAGCATGAAAAAAACCCCATTAAATATTGCTACAAATCTGCCTTTATTGGCTAATAAACTTTACATGTTATATGTTCGTACTCTTTCTAATCAGATCGAATTTAATACTATAACGGACCGACATTCATACTACATCGGACTGACATTCATACTCTATCGGACCGACATTCATAATCTATCGGACCGACACTACTACTATATCGGAATGACTTTCATACTATATATCGGATTGACATTCATACTTTATTGGACCGCATTCATTCTATATCGGATTGACATTAATACTATATCGGAATGACTTTCATACTATATCGGATTGACATTCATACTTTATTGGACCGCATTCATACTCTATCGGACCGACATTACTACTATATCGGATTGACATTCATACTTTATCGGACAGACATACTAGGTAAGAAATGGTTGAACATAGTCTTCACAATGTCCAGCAAATACGAACTTTTCCTTATGCCTTGCCTGCAATAGCCACCATTCTTGTATCACGTTATGCAGCATGTAATTTTATTGTACACCAGCGAATACAGCCAATCAGGGCCCTGGACAGAAAGGCTGTAACCATTATGGCTTAGTATTTACAGTCTTTCGATGCTCCGATTGGCTGTATTCGCTAGCATACAATCCAAGCAAATCGCTGCATTTACAAACTTCTGAGACACAAGAAAGCTGGATATTGAAGTCAAAGTATAAGACGAAGTTCGCAAGAGGTTGACATTGTGAAGATGGGACAAGACATAACTTGACAATTTTCTATTCGGTGATGTCCATTTGTTCAAATATGTTTCTAGTCCTTCTTTGGAAGATTGCAAACTTGATTATACCCGAAACACAAACAAGAGAAACACGGGTGGGAAACCTTTTTGACCACCTCCACAAAACTTCACTTCCTGAAAATTCCGTGACTAGGCCAGATGTGTTACAAAAATGACAGAAACTATTTCTGCCGTACGGTAAATGCTAATTTGCATGGTTTTAGTGAAGAGAAAGCATCGGTTGGCTGTTCGGCTATTGCTTTTTCAGTCGATAGAACATATTACCGCTACTCAAAATATCACTCAGAAAGAAAATCCATCTATCAAAATGCTTTAACCGGTGGGAGTGACCCCAGTTTAGGTTTACATGGTCTTTACTATCATAAGCCCTATCAGAAATTATTCACATTGTTGGCTAAAATTTATTATCAAGAAAAAATAAATAAGACTGACTGTTCGCCATTAGATCGCCATATTTATTACTATAAGTCGCCATACTGAAGCATGAATAGCTTTAATTACAAGCGAACTCGATGTCGAGTTTATATCTTGCAAAGACACTGATACGTGTTGACCAAATTTAATTGCATTAGTCGGAAAAGTGAAATTTAGATGACTACATCCCTTATATGCAACATAGTATAATGTAGCTATCTTTTCATATAGGTTTCATAGTTCATATTTACAATATCAATTTCTTATAAGTAACAAAACATTCTTAATCTAGATTTTTCTTAAATTGAATATATGGGTAAATAAATATGAATATATAGGTAAACAAATATTGCCCACTTCAAAACCTTTACTATTGTTTAGTTTGATACATGATGGTGTACAATATTTACTTTTTCCATTCAAAATCTGCTCAAGAAAGGAGACCTGTAATTTGATAAAATTTTTCAGTGGAAAGAAAACTGTATTGTTCAGACACTATACGAGTGACCTACATCAGTTTCTCTTGTCTGACTATAATATGGGATATCCTGTTTCCAGACAGTCATTTATAGGGACAGATTTGCCATCCGTTTAAGCCTAATCAGTAATAGTGTTCACAGCTCAACGTCGAAATTCAAGCCTTCATATCCACGTATGCCCAGATTTATCCGCGTTTGAAAATGACGATTCGTCTTTTCTTAAGACTCTCGTATATTTCGTAACACTCATAGAATTTTCAAAATTTAGATTTAAAGTTAGTAATTACTACTATCAATAAAGGGCATGATGGGGATGGAATTATAAAAGCATACCCGTACAGAAAGTTCATCTGTCTGTTGGTAAACCATAGAAATTTATCCTTACCTGAATAGATGTTTTCAGCCAGTTGAGCCAATCAGTTTTGACATTAAAAGTAAACAAAACATCAGTCCAAAAGTCAACGTGCACCTTCTTTAACATATTTTTATAATCATAGGAATCTTCCATGGTGTCTATAACATACCAACCACCAACTTTACTGATAACTTTCTCTAGAAATGGATTCCCTCCTACCTTCGTTCTACCATAATCATCCAAACAGGAAAGGTAAAACTGTTTCGCCTTCTGTTCAGCAGATGTGGAACCAAGACGCTGGATTGAGGTACTCAAAGTTGATATGAGTTTTGCTTGGTTTCGGTTATAAATATCACCAAGTACATTCCTAACATAAGAGTCCGGATGACGAGGGTGGTTGAATGGATATGATCCGCAGGCATACTTATAGAAATCTGTACATGGATTGAAGCTTCTGTTTAAACTGGCTTGTATGTACGCAGCACCTAGCAAACAGTTAGGAGTTTCACAGATTTCAGGTTCAGGAGTTGTAGCAATTGTTGTTGTTCCTACAGTCGTTGTTGTTGTCCCGACAGTTGTTGTGCCAAATGTTCTATTATCACCAGTTTGCAATGCAGCTTTTGGTGCTGTACCAGACGAACCACTACTCCTTGAACCCAAAACTGCTGCCATAATGACGATAACTACTAGAGCTACTATTAGTCCAATTCCTAACAGAATTTCTCGCTTTTTAAAGGTATGACCTCTGATGCTTACACCAGTAGTTGTCGATATGATGGATGCCTTGTCGAATTCCTTATAATTATCTGCCATTTTCGCGGTTTATAAACAGCAAATATGTTTAAATTCCAACAGAAATAAAGCAATGTCTCAAAATTTGTACAGGAAATCTTTCAAAAGTATACAGTATACATAACGATACAACCATGTACACAATGTAAGATGAAGTTTCATAGTGGAATAGAGTAAAGAATCAGTTATATAAAACCGAAATAATCACGTGATAAGCCCGTTAAGGCCCGTGTATTAAGGGTCGACCACACTTGAATGATTTAGCTTTTATTCAAGGGAATGAAACGATGCATTTCATATAAAATGGGTCAATAAAATAGAAAATGAACAGAGACACAAGATCTTACACTTAAAGGGGTTGTAATCATGTTTCTAAACTTTTCATACGTTAGCATAAATTTACTTATCACTTTTAGACAGCTAATATTCATGATTCTAGATTGTTATTACTCCATGTTCTAGATTGTTATCATTCATTATTCTAGATTGTTATCACTCAATATTCTAGACTGGAATCATTCAATATTCTAGATTGTTATCACTCAATGTTCTAGACTGGAATCATTCATTATTCTAGATTGTTATCACTCATTATTCTAGATTGTTATCATTCAATATTTTAGATTGTTATCACTCATTATTCTAGATTGTTATTACTCAATGTTCTAGATTGTTATCATTCATTATTCTAGATTGTTATTACTCAATGTTCTAGACTGGAATCATTCATTATTCTAGATTGTTATTACTCAATGTTCTAGATTGTTATCATTCAATATTTTAGATTGTTATCACTCATTATTCTAGATTGTTATTACTCAATGTTCTAGATTGTTATCATTCATTATTCTAGATTGTTATTACTCAATGTTCTAGATTGTTATCATTCATTATTCTAGATTGTTATCACTCATTATTCTAGATTGTTATTACTCAAAGTTCTAGATTGTTATATCACTCTATGTTCTAGACTGGAATCATTCAATATTCTAGTTTGTTATCACTCAATGTTCTAGACTGGAATCATTCATTATTCTAGATTGGAATCATTCAATGTTCTAGATTGGCAATTTGATTTGCAGAAACCACAATCCGTTGAAAATTTCTATCAGTGTCTCTGACACACAATTTTTTTTTTGACAACCTCGTGAAAATCTCTTTAATATAAAGATGAAGTAATATAAGCGTTGAGAATAGTATATTAGCGACAAACAGAAAGTAAAATTTTCATTTTGTAATGAGTAAAACATAATATGATAGTATCCCTTTCAGTAAACTAGAATTATTTTGCTTTATCTTATGATCCAAATTAAAACGTTGAAAGTATTACATCTAAAAGCTGACTTTAGGATTTCTGTTTTCTCGACTCTGACTGGATAACATCTGAAACATATATCTTACTGCTGCCACAAGTCTTTCAGCATTATAGATAATGATTTTCAGTATGTGAGTGAAAATAACAGCTATGATCATTTCTCAAAGTGAAGTTTCGAATCAATTGTAATTCAAAATATTAAGTAGATCAATTTAAAGAAAGACGATTCAATACTAAAATATGCGCAACCACAAACAGTTTATCTAGTTCATATAAAAAGAAATGTATAGATTTTTTTCTTTCATATGTACTTTAAAGTTGTATTCCCGTTGGTGCATTTATTAATTCAATAATTAAACCTGAAGAAAACGCCAGAAAAAGTCCCTTAAAAATACAAATTCTACAATAGTTGTTATCAACATCCGATATAATATGAAACCATATATCTGATAAATGCATTTCATTTTTATTTCGTTTATAGAGATGTTACGAGGCTTGTCTAATGACTTTCTTGATATCTGACGCTTCCTTCACGACCTTAACAAGCTCTGAGTTAATTTTCCATCGCCGTAGAAGCTCGATAAGGACGCATTCCTATTCTCCATCTGTAATAAGATAGGTTCTTATAGCTATTTACAAAAGCAACAAAATCACACAGGGAGCAGGATTCAATTTAGGTTGACACATATGTGATTAGCAATTCATAATACAAAATTCCAGTTTTGGCGGGTCAATAAAATTGTGATTCGCATTGCAAAATAAAATCGGTAACAATTCAAAATGTTGCTGCTGTAGACTCCATGTCGGTCTCAATAATGAAGATTTATTCAATAATCATTGTAAAATAGTATATAAAGCTATCTAGCTATTTAAGTTAAAACAGGTCAATCCTAATATTACATTTATGGTGATAAATGTGAATTTTTGCTAATCTAGACTAATAAATATGAGGAAGAAAAGCCAGCGCAAATGAAATGAAAGTATAGATGTATGAGATGATATACGAACATTAATGAAGTATAGAAGACGGGTGTTAAATTATTAATGAAGATTAAAAAGGGAGAACCAAGAGATGTATTTAGAAAGGGTGATAAGAGGATAGTAGAGTTTAAAAACAGGATTCAAAGGAAATAGGGTTAATAAGTAGATGGTTGTAGGTATAGAAGTGAGTATGTAGAGAATAAACGGTGTGTATGTTATGAATGGAACTTCAGGGGTTACTAAAGTATTGATAGGTAGATGGGCGGGAGGGAAGATTGCGAAACGTTTAAAAGAAGAGGAGATCGCCTAGGGTGTTCTCTTATATTGAGAGATACTCATTGTACCTCCGTGCAATGCTTCGAATAACAGTACTCCGAAGACTTATTATTGACTGACGTCTTCTCCACCTACATTTCAACGATCTGATCCTGTCTACTACAAAATCTAAAATTGGTTTTAAACAAAATCCATAAGTAGCCACAATGGTCAATTGCATTGAGTTACTCCCCTTGAAGTAAAACGTCACTTTTTAATTAACAATAAGTGTAAACTAATTGTATTAATTTGATTTGATTAATTCGTCGTGATAAATTTTTATTTTTGCTAATAGTAAGAAATATTGGATGACGAAAAGAGTTACTTTGACACTCAAAGATGTGACCATGTTTAGATTTAAATATCTTTGTGTTATAAAATATTGTGGATAATGCGAAGAGGGAAATGTTTCGTTTTCTTCAAAGAGAACCACAATAACCACAAGTACTTTCCAAAGTCAAACAAGTCATTATAGTGTGTATGAACTAGCTATAATCTTTGATAATTCGATAATTAACAACACAGTTAAAACATTAACATAAGAGAAAGGGTCCAGGCAGAAGGAATGCCACCTGGTTGTAAGTATAATGTGTATAGTACAAAACAGAACATCAGAGACGATCTAAACAGAAGATTCATCATCTGAAAAGTAAGATGAGGTTCTGATAAATTAGATCATCAGAGAGGTTCTTAACAGTTAACAAAGGATTTAGACAGGACACCGATTTGACCTCAACTGAGAATTATATCTGAACTTTGAGCAAATTAGATCATGTCTGAACAATGAGATTTTTAGAAAGTATATGAACATCCAAATCATTCAATTAATTCATCATTGGTGAACTCTGAACAGCAACATATCAGATAGACTCTGGACTACAAAGAACAGATGAACAACGAGAAATTCTAGAGTTTAACATCTAAATCAAATTTGTAATAAATTCACCTTGTTCAGGTCATGCAAATTAATTTCCATCATAAGTGAAGAACTATATCACTTTAATTATCATGACATCTCTAAGTTTAATGTAGACACAAACAAATATTTTTAAAACAACACATTATGTGTTATATTACAAGTCCAAACTGTCCAATTTTTGTCTTTAACCGCAATCTGACCTCAGATAATCTTAACCGCAGGGCTAATCTACGGACACAATCACCAAGGTCAGGTAAATTATTTTCAGGCAAGCATTTGTCTGACATAGTATACGGTGTTACCTGCAAATATAGCCTTGTAATATTAAATATGGTTGGTCTGTTTTGTATACAACCCATTAGAATAAAAAGAAATAATTTGGAGTCAAATTTTCAAAAGTTGGACTTGTCGAGACACCAGTTTTAAAATATACGATTCATAATGGAATTTTACAATAGATCATATATGAATCTTATTTGTAATAGCTTATATTGTATTGCTGATCACAATTTGTTCCTTTTTTCAATACTAAAACACACACAGAGTAAAAACACACTTAAAACAGTAGGTATATTTTTCTAAGCTCATCACTAAAAGGTAAAAATGTAAAGTGTGACCCTCTACAATTTGTTTATTGAAATGTGTTTGTATTTCATCAAAGCCTTCAAATCACAATCAAAACCATTTCTAAGACTTTAAATGCGCCCGTCTTCATTAGCTCACATGCAGAAAAGTAGGACGTAAAACTCCATTCATTTCATTTAAATGTGAGCGAAATATTCGAATTCTGACACGATAAAGTTTCTGTAGTAAAAAATGTTGTAAATCATAGAAATCCATTGTATTTATCTTGAAAATATTTCTATAACGGAAGATTAAGGAAGTTAAAGATAATTCAGAAAAAAAAACTATTAAACAATTAATTTTATTATAAAAATTTTTCTTTTTTTTTGTATTATTATAATTTATAATAAAAGATTCTTTATATAAATAGTATGATACATGATATTGAAAGGAAGTTTTTATGAAGTTAAATACATTCGTTCTAATAATTTATACATTTTTTATTTTTCTACTCTACTCCTCTACAAACTGAACGTTTCAGCAAGGTTTCGCTTCAAAAATCAACGTAAGTTGAACGTGTTTGCTTGAATATGGGTTTTGGTCTTTGGGGTTCATAATCAAAACACATTAATGATAGATTCATTTGATGTGATATAGCTAAAAATCGAATGGGTTAATTGTTCATTTTTAGGTGAAGATATATGCCATGCACATTCTGAAAGTGTATCTAACCTAGCATGTACAAACAATGTCCAACCAGGAAAGTCACTCTTTAACTTAACTAGTCAAACTTCAAGAATCTCTTTCTTTGAGAGTCAGAAATAAAATCCTTGCAAGCAAGACAATCCCGTAACACAAAAATCTTGTCCAAAGAACGGCAAAATCGGCGGCTGTTATTTTTTGATCTTATAGAGTGTAAATGGTTTTCGAAAATCCCAGAAAGGCCATGAGACTTGACCTAGAACCAAATGGTAGGAAAGATCTTGTGAATTCGTGGTAATTCTGTCTGTTGGTAAACCATAGAAATTTATCCTTACCTGAATAGATGTTTTCAGCCAGTTGAGCCAATCAGTTCTGACATTAAAAGTAAACAAAGCATCAGTCCAAAAGTCAACGTGCACCTTCTTAAACATCTTTTTATAATCATAGGAATCTTCCATGGTGTCTAAAACATACCAACCACCAACTTTACTGATAACTTTCTCTAGAAATGGATTGCCACCAAGCTTCATTTTACCATAATCATCCAAACAACCATTATGATAGTCTTTGGCCTTCTGTTCAGCAGAATTTATACCTTTGCGTTGGACGGGAACATCTAATACCCTTTTCAGCTTTTGTTGGTTGCTATCGTAAATTTCAGAGACCACGGTTCTGTAAGTGCTGCCCGGTTCTAGTGGATGAGTCTCTTTGAATGATCCACAGGCATAATTATAAAAGTCCTGACATGGATCTACGCTAATATTCAAGCTGTTTTGAATGAAAGCACCACTTTTAAGACAGTCCGGAGTAATACAGAAGTTGTCAAATACACCATCAACTTTAGGTTCCCTCGATCGTCTTCTGTTTACTGAACCTAACACTGCTGCAAGAATGACGATGACTATTACTGCCACTAACAGAGTTCCCGCTAAAGCAACCTCACGTTTTCTAACAGCAAAACCTTTGAAGCTAAACTCGGAAGGAGCTCTGCTTATAATTGATGCCTTGTCGAATTCCTTATAATTGTCAGCCATTTTTTAATTTAATTCGATTCGAACACTGTCTTAAATATCCAAGTCACGAAAATAAGTATGTCCTTTCTACATGTAAACAATATGCCTTGTGAATTGAAGCTCAATGTAGTGTAAAGATCTCTTTCACCCGAGACACAATTCAGTTGGTCAAGCAACGAGACAATATTATTCAAGTTGATATATCGCTATGTATTTATATTTTAACCAAGGTAGAATGCAGATATCACGTGACCTACCTAACATGTCTGAATTAAAGTGTATTTAGTAAGACAATAATAAACCATTGAGAAAGAAACTTATTAAATTTCTTTTCATTAAAAACAAAGCAATTTCCTTAATCATATTATCTGACACATAATTGAAATAGTCTGACTGTTTGTAAATGACGTAACGAGCATCAGACAATACAGAAAATTATTATTTATTGATCAAAAACACATGTAAAGATATAATCCACTCACTGACAACAATACAATAGTACAAGTCATTGTTTTTTTGCATGGAAGAGTTGTAAGATATATTACGTACCATTTCATTTTATGCTCTTATTACCAAAAACAGAAACAGAACCTTAGCCAAAATAAAAGGCAACAATCGGTAATTTAATGGCTTGATTTGGGCCTTGAATATGATTATGAATAGTCTCCAAAGAAACTGTACGATTCCTTCAAATATACCTGAAACTAGTAATTTCACTGTCTATTTCTACTTATATATTTAGTACGTCGTATCGTCAAGGTCTATAAAACGAAATGGAATGAATGCTACAAATCTCAAAAGAGAATTAGTGATTCCCAAATACTGCGTCAATCATTTTGACAATTTGTAAAAAATAAATTGATTAATTTTTTTAACTTTATTTTCAATTAATCACCTATTTTATAGGCGAGCAAGAGACTCCTTAAAATAGAAAAAAAACAGAAAAATAGAAAATGCTTTGAAGGTAATACTAATTGCGCCTCTAAGCTAAAAGTTTAATTTTATTGCCTAGGTAACGGTTATTGACGAATTCAGATATAGAATTCAGATAACATAAAGTGAGATAACATCTCAACTACAATGACTAAGGTAAATCATATTTTGAACATTTATTATAAATATTTTACGCCTGGTTAAATTCGTAAAGTGTTTTTCTATCTCTTTATACAAAGTTCAATCTATAATTTTCTCTCTTTACTTTGATTTTACACTGATTTGCCGAAATAACACATACCGGAAATGACAGGGGTTGGGTGGCACGGCACGTGCAGTTAGTGATTGTTGATTGCAATCTTTTCTTGCAACCTTTAATGACTTGAGCTTTCATAAAATTTACGACTTTTAACAAAAATATATGCTTATGACAGTGCACTTTGGACTCGCCTAAAATTTGGGTCCAGAACTCGTTAGGGAAACCACAACGTTTGATGCGAAGAAAGTATACTACATATTTCAGAAGCAAAATTCGTACACGGTGTATTTGATTCATGTACCATATAGCGATCTATTGTAATTATCAAATTGGGTGGACTTCCGTCTACCAATATTCAGACCAATGACCATACCACTGGCCTATCTATGCAAGTCGGTTACAATTTTTGTCGCTATTATTGCATCAATCGGATTTCATACGCAATTAAGGGTTTGAATGGCCAACCCAGTTTTTGATTTCTGTGGTTTATTTTACGTACTGCCGGCATAAATTTGTACTTTAATATAGGCTACACTTTTTTATGAAAATGTTTGACTCTTTAAAGTGTTTATCTGGGCTTTCAATCGTATTTCGTTTACTCTCTGCTTCGTTCATCCGAAACGAACATTTCACTTAATGACACTTATTGCGAAGGAATATATACAGCGACATCACAGGATACCTGTTAATTTTTTAAGGTTTGATGTTGGTTAAGAAAGAGGTATGGGGTTGTTTATGTGATGATGCTGATAAACGTGTACACTAACATCAAGTCGATCTCTTTCAAATGATTGCTTATATAAAATACAGATTAATTGCACCAAAACATACAATATATCAGCAGACGTTAACCTTAACACCTCACGCCAATCTCGTTTGCAAGGAATGCTTAAATCATGTTTAATGCAAGAATTGGTATTTCTATTAATGTGCACTAATACATCCTCACAATGGTCAAGGGATTACGACTTCATCGTATACCTTGACTTTAATGTACCACTTTCTTGTTTCACCGAAGTTTGTGAATGCTGCAATTTGATTGGATTGTACTCCAACGAATACAGCTAATCCAAGTCCTCGGCAGAAAGACTGTAAAAAATAATTGCGCATGAAATCGTGGGCTCTGATTGGCTGTATTCGTAGAATCAAAAAAATGTGGGCCAATGCAGTCAAGGTATAAGCGGAATCATAATGTGAAAAGCTAATACTCCGACCCTGACGGAAAATAAATCAAAAATACTTCATGACGTAGTAATACAATAAACAAAAGAATTTACTAACATTGAACATTTGTATATAAAAACCTCGATTTTATTCTTCTTTGTTTTTTAATTCTTTTTTTAGACAACATATTTTAGTTCAAAGCTTTCTCAATTATTTGTTAAATATTTTTTCATAATCAACTTTTAAATCGTTTAGACCGCAAGATGTTTAAAAGTGTAAAAATATTTTTTTTTTAAAATTAATCGCTTCTCACTTTCTTGTTATTTTGTTAAGACTTTAAAAAATGAAACAATCAAAAAGGAAAGGAAATCACTGAAAAAAATACGCTATTCGAATGTGATCGAAACAATTCTTGATTAAAATCACAAGTTTAAAGGTCAAATTCATTAGGTTTGGGGGTCAAGTAGTTCAATGATTAAAGACATCACTATCTAAGATATTTTCGATTTTTTTGTCGTGTTTGTAAAACGTCATCTTCACAATGTCAATCTATTATAAATAGTTCGTAATTATTACGAACTACACCTTGACTGCATTAGCTGTGATAGATTTGATTGGATTGTACACTAGTGAATACAGCCAATCATAGCCTCGGACAGAAAAACTGTAAACATTATGGCTTATTGTTTACAGGCTTTCTGCAATTTCAAACTACTGTGACACAAGAAAGGTGGCTATGTCAAAAGGAATATCTGAATATTTAAGATAAATTATCACTTGATTTGCGGGTAATCATATTGCCACGACACCTACAGAAACCAAACAATCTCGGTTTTTAGAAAAAAAAAGTCTTAAAAGCATTTTCATCACGTGAATCAAACACAATTGGTGAAGAAAAGTATGACACAGTCGTTTAAGACATAAAAATCATTATGTAGATAAAATTTACTGGATTTTTGCATCCTATTTTTCTGCACCTGATTAGACATATGATAAGTGCAACGCTAGACAGTGGGAAGATTTAACAAACACGGCAACATTAGCCTTCTTTAATTACATTTCAAACTTACTGTCGAAGGATCGTCAACGTGCAAAACCTGTAGCACACATTCTTTTCTATATGGTTGCGATAATGGTTATGTTATTGAAAACTATAGCCCAAAATAAAAAAGGGTGTAACAATGGATCATGAAGATCTATTAGACCCAAGACTTAACTCTATAGAGTATTTTAGCATAGCATAGAATGTCATAATATGGCATAATATGTTTGTACATAGATAAGTCGGTATTGTAGTCATATGCCATTAACCTTATATAAAATGTCAACATGCTTTCATGGATAGCCCACTTTCTTTATTATTATGTAAATAAGTATACGGTTTAACACAACAGCGATAAAAGATAGCTTGTGACTATTACCAATAGATCCCCAAAACAAATTTATTTGAAAACAATTTTATTAGCAATGACGATCCCTTTTAAGACGATATTTAATGTGGTTTTTATGACTACACGTACATAATAAGATCAGACTTTCATAAGAGTGTTCTAATTGTTACATAAACAGTATTTTCAATATGAAATTAGTATTCAATTCACAACCACATATTGAGCGTATTTAGAAAATTCCTGAGGCCAGGGATCTGCCAGGGGCCAAAGGATTTCAGATGGCCTGTGATAATTTTGATAATGAAGATTTTCTCTTCAAAATTTACCTCCACGAACTGAAGAGGGGTAAACCCCCTTTTTACATCACTGATTATGACAGGTATTTGGGGAAAGGAAAGGAACCTTACTGGTTCATTTCAAACTATTTTTATATTGCCACATGATGTATGAAGAGTATATTTTCGTTAGCCATGTACGTCGATTCGTCTGTCCGTCTACGATTGGTTGGAAAGACTCCAGAGGCACAATTCTTGGCAGATTTTGACTACACTTGGTGAAGTTGTACTTTATCATCCAAGGTTAAACCCCATAAAAATTGGAAAAAATTGATATTGTCTCTATTCTTTGTAGATTCTTTCTTCGTCTAATTACCATACTATTAAACAAAAACATGTCCTGAAGACAGTGACAGAAATCACTTCCGGGTCGTCAAAACCCGGCTCAGGGCAGCTAAAAGAGATAAAAGAAAATTGCATAACCATGAAAGTAAATTTGAAATATCACAGGCCTCGAAAAGGCATCTTCACAATGCCAAGCTTCGTCTTATACGTTGACTGCAATAGCCATTATTCTTGTATCAAGGAAGTTTGTAAATGAAGCGATTTGATTGGATTGTTCGCTAGCAAATACAGTGAATCAGGGCTCTGATTGGCCGTATTCGCTGGCTTACAATAGCTTTAAATCGCTGCGTTCCGTGATACAAGCTATGCCGTCAATGTTTAAGTACGAAGTTCGTAATAGCTTGACATTGTGAAGATGCGAGCAGGGAACTTTATGATTTTAGTTGGTGAACCTTAAACACATCCACATAAGCTTGTGTCCAGAAATTGAATTACACCGTATCGACTTCCGGATAGTAAATATGTGATGTGGTGTCTTTAATACTTGAAATATACCGGTAACTATATCAATATGTATGCCACACATAATATAATAACATAATGATATACAATATGACCTTGTAGAGTGTAAAATATTATAAAAAGTAACACGTACATATATCGTGAAGCTGATCTTTACAATAAATAACCCTTTATCCCTTTTTACTTACATACTTTTACAAGGGTCAATAGGTCATATTTATTCGTCTTTTCAATCAAAAAATGAATGCAGGTTACAATTTTGAGCAGATACAAATAAGTGGGTTAATTGGAAAATAAACCCCTACAAATGAAATAGTTAACACAATCGGGGCTATGACATTGATCGAAAACGAAAAGATTTGTAACAGCTCCGCGAGATAGACAATATTGATTTCTAATATATGGAAAGTGACATGGAAAAGGCACAAGTTGTAAAACAATAAAATATATATAGACATAAACCGCTGCCCTGTAGTGGCAGCCCCAGTCGCCCTAGATTGGGTTGCAAAAAGGGGACAGGGGGTCAACTTAAGGTGCATTCTGACATATTTTGGTGCAGAAACGTATAAAATTACATTTTTAAATTTGTAAGAAATGATTCGGGGTACCACTGCAGTCTGAAGAAAATTTCCCTATACATGTACTGCAGAGCTTTCTCCGATATATTGGTGAAATCTAGACGAGATTGTGAGGTACTGCTTAAAACTGACTAATCAAGTTCGTTCACTCTGGTCTGCATTATATGAACTAAGGAATGACTTGCTTTATCATATATTTAGTGCTTTGTTTTAATATGCTGGCATTTCTATTTAAATGATCATATAATATTATATGAAATAGGGCGAACGAACCCAGGGCGAATATGAAGAGGGGCGAACAGGTTTCAGATTCATGTGGTACACCTATGTTAGTGAGCAAAAAATTCCACATAATCGTTGAAAATAAATGATAATGTGGACGTATCAAAAATATGATGTTTCACGTTCAGGAACGACATGAACACCATAGGACCCCCAATAATCTAGTAAAGCCATTGCGTCAGGATTGACAGATGATAGTCTTACTTCCTTATTCATTCATTCAAGTTCTAACAAGCCAACGAACACTATTAACTATTTTTAGACACTCTGAATATTAATCTGAATTAAAATAGGACATGGTGTTCTATCCTATTCTTCACTATTTAGATTATTGCGCAATGTACACAAAACGCATAACATATAGGTTAAGAAATGAAGTCAAAAAACAGTCGGCAATCCTTGACAGTTTCCTTAATCTCTTAAAATATTAATCCCTCAAGTACTAAGCCTAATACGAGAGTACGAAACCTGACTTTTCAAGGTAAGGCTATGTCTGTCAGATAACGGGAGACAACTCGTTTTAAAACGGCTTCATTACTGAATGTTTACGGTATTTAAGCTGTAATTAGGGCTTTAATATCATTGTTTATATAGAAATAACTAACTTTATATCATAATTTCTTTAATGGTGAATGACTGTATCTTGGAATGCAATTCATCAGAGCTTATGAGTTCTCCATCTGAATTAAAGAAGTTTTCTTTTCGCTTTTTTGACAATTGCTCATGGCTTGGAACCCTTTTCTCTGTAAGAATCTCTGTACGATTCTCTGTAAGATGCAGCTTGGAATTTTGCAATAAAGCATAATAAACGTTGTTTAGAAAAACACAGAACTTTTTATGCAATATATTTTAATTTAACTGTTATAAGAGATCTAACAAGAATGGTTACTTTAAAGAGACAGATTCGGCATTTTTTTACCAATTGTATCAACAGAAACGAGCTAATCCTTAATAGTGTTCACAGCATAATTGTCAAAATTTGGGCCTTCAAATCCGTGTGTGTCCAGAATTTTGCAAGTTTGAAAGTTAAAATGCGACTCATCTTTTCTTGAACCTCTGCCATAAATTTCTAGTTTGAGGTATATTTGGAGATATTGTCCTGCAGTTCTAGTACTTCTGAAGACTATTTACATACATCGGTGTCACAAATAAAAACGTCCCAATATTCGACTGGTAGTATCTCAGATGTTGGTAAACTGGTGGGCGAAGGAGATGGAAGGAACAGGTTGAAATAGGCAAGTTGCCTTGATATTGCATTTTTGACATGTTATTTTGTTGGACAATGAGAACTTGAAGTATATCTGTGAAAATTTTGATAGAGATCAGTTTACCTACAGTTATCATACTACCTGTTGAACTTGGGGACGTTTTTTTTTTTGGACACCATATAATAGTTCAAGACCCAAATCAACGAATTTTCCTATTCGCTCTTTTGGCAATTGCTCCAGACTTAGATCCCTTTTTTCTCTGTACGATTCTCCGTAAGATTATCTCTAAGATTCTCTGTAAGATTCTCTGTAAGATTCTCCGTAAGATTATCTGTAAGATTCTCTGTAAGATTCTCTGTAAGATTCTCCGTAAGATTCTCTGTAAGATTCTCTCTAAGATTCTCTCTAAGATTCTCCGTAAGATTCTCTGTAAGATTCTCTGTAAGATTCTCTGTAAGATTCTCTGTAAGATTCTCCGTAAGATTCTCTGTAAGATTCTCTCTAAGATTATCTCTAAGATGCAGATTGAAATATTGTCACAAAGCTTAATAAACTTTGTTTATAACAACAATGAACTATTTATGCCGTATATTTTAATTTAACTATTATGAAATCTAACTGGGAGGGTTACTTTAAGGATTACCTTATCAGAAGACAAAAGTTAATTCTAATGGGGATGCTAGTCGCTACCATGTATATTAGGTGTCAGTTTATACCTGTTGTATATCTTAATGAGATTCAATATTAATATCCCTTAAAGCATTTTATCAGTTAATATTTAGGGGGCGTTATTCTCATTTCTGATGTTGTATCTGGTGGGACTGTGCGCTTTCTAACCAACCCAGAGCCTGTAACAGTTCGATTATAGAGTTGGAATTCGGTAGACATATATCAAGATGACGGATAATAAAGAGGACAATCTAAAAGAATTCAATCCGAATTCGAAATTCGGGAATCTAAGTGTTCCATCGTTTAATTTTTCAAGTATGAACTGGACGAGAAGGGAGTATATTTTAGGTGGTGTTTTAACTGCTACGCTATTGATAATGTTCATTTTAGCAGGATTTCTCGGTGCAGCACATAATAAAACGGTCCCCAAAACCTGTAATAACGCAAGATGTCTGGAAATGGCAGCCTATGTAGCCTATACAATGAATTCTTCAGTCGATCCTTGTACAGATTTCTACCAATATGCTTGTGGTACCTATTCATCCTTCAAATATCTCGAACCAGATCATACCTCCAGGACAGTTATGGACGATGTTTACCATAGAAACGAAGACAAGTTAAGAAATCTTTTGGAAGCTCCAACAAAACGTTCTACTGAGTGGGCAGCTGAACTTAAGTTAAAAGACTTATTTAATTCTTGTTTGGATGATTATCTCAAAGAACGGCGTCGTGGGCGTCCATTTATTGAGAAGATTTTACCTAAAATGGGTGGTTGGTATGTTTTAAATAGTTGGGATTCCAATCAATTCGACCTCAACAGCAACTTAAAGACAGTGCAGACAGATTTGTGGGTAGCAGCTTTTTGGACCAACAGTGTTGGTTTTGATTGGAAAGACTGGGACAAAAATGTTGTTCAGGTACTTCTATTTTTCACTTCTACACCTTAGTACAGCTTTGCAAGATATTCGATTTAAAAACAAACTATTTTCCTTTAAAAAGAAGTCATAAAGTTCCAGCTGTCGTATATCTTCGGCAGTTTGGTCATTTGAAAATTTTACTTTATGGCCCTGCGAACACCAACCCAATACACAATAACCTTTCCTTTCGCTATATTTTTGTAATTTAGAGTAATGAAAAGTTTATATCTCCGTTATGGTTCCACACTTTCAAATCGTATCCCAAAATTCTACATTTTTCACAATACGCAATCGTATTAACTTCTGTACACGCTTTGAGTTTATCTGATAATTCGGAGTGTTCATTTGAAAATAAAATGTCTGTTCCAGCTGTACCCAGCAGGATCCGGAAAATATATGAGTTGGAGTTATTATACCAGAACTGATAACCAAAAGGTAAGATTATAAATGGGAACATAATCAACAAGTTTTGGACAGAAACAAATGTTTCCAAACAAAACACATTTTTTGGTAAAGTTCTGAAATTAAGCATGATTATTAATTTTCCACATGAAAGATGATTAATATTCCACATGAAACATGATCAATTCCAAATGAAACATGATCGATTTTCCACATGAAACATGATCAATTCCAAATGAAACATGATCAATTTTTTCACTTGAAGCATGATCAATTTTCCACATAAAGCATGCTATTTATGCTTGAAACATGACCAATTTTCCAAGGGAAATATCTACACACCTGTTGAGTCAAAGTTTATTTCTTGATTTCTAAATGAAACATGATTATCAAGTTTCCATATGAAACATGATGAATACAAGAACGAGTTTCTAATTAAACGTAATAATGAATTTTCCAAATGAAACCTAATACACAAGTTTCTACATGAAACATGATGAATTAATTACTTTATGAAACATGATATGCAAGTTTCTCAATGGTCGTCTTATCACATAACTTAAAGTGACGTTCCATTAACATATTTCTTTTTCTTTAACAGGTAAAAGATGATTATAAGAAATTCATGAGAAGACTAGCAAATTTAATAGCCCGAGATTCTAAACTGAACATACCAGATATAGACTCTAGAATAGAAGATTTTGTTAGTGATGCTTTTACTATGGAAACCAAGTTAGCTGAGGTGAGGACATCCTCGTAATATCGGTCTATTACAACACACGTCTAATACCTTGACATCATAGGTTACTTTTCTTGTTTTGGATTGCACACTAGCAAACAGAGCCAGTCAGAATCCTCAACAGAAACAATATGGTTGCACAGGCTATAATTGGCTGTATTTACGAAACAAACTTCCGAAATATAGGAACAATGGGTAATCGAATATCCGACACGAAATTTTCAAATTTCTAACTCAACCTAATCGTAGAGTTGCACCAGATTGTGCTGAAGGACGAGCAGGTCATGCTTTTTTTTATCGACATCCACCCACCGGTAAACCAACGCCTACGTCCAATACTATAATCTTGAAATAACTTTTCCAACCACTACCCGGAACTATATTGATCGAACTTACTTGAACATATCTATTACAGTTATATAAAAGATCAGCAGTCAACAGAGACAGATTTGAAACATCAAGTAGAATAACATTAAATGATTTAAAAATTAATTCAGGCAATGTGGTAAGTAAAGAATGTTTTTTTCACGTCATCCTTACCAATGTACCCCTAAATGTCTCTTTAGGATTTTTTCCAGCAATTTTTCTCTTTGTTGGTGATCCGGGTTGACGAAATTGGTATGGAAGAAGTACCTCATCGTTTAGATTGGTCCCATGAATCTAAGGGTACAACGTACACAGCTGTCTTGGAACATTGCCCTAATGGTGTAGTAAGGCTTGGAACAAATGAAGTCTCTTGTAACTGCTCTGGTATAAAAAATCCATTTATCCTCTAATGATATTTCACCGACAAAAAGATAAGATTGTATTGGTAGTAGAATCTGTCATTATATTTTGTTCTTTTTCAGATTGATTGGGTGGCTCAGATGCAGTATGAATTTCCTAATGCTTTAACTAAAGACTCGTCAGTTATTCTATATAAGAAAGATTTTATTTTCGGTTTGGGTAGTTTGGTTAATAATTTAGATAGTGGCACCAAAAATAGGTATATTTATTTGGAGGTCATTTTAAAGAATTATTAAGTTAAGTGAACGTTCATTCATGAGCGCCATTCTAATTCCAAGAACCTTGACATACCACCAGAGGTGTAGGGTCCAAATTCATCGCCCCCGCGGAAGACATGCACCTCTCCGAATCTGGTTAATTTACTCGTATCCGTGATATCTCGATGTGTAATAACTTTGTTGTAGTGGTATCACCCAATATGATAGCTTAATGGTTAATTTTACCATTTAAATATGAAATAAAAAAGAAGTAGATTTTGTCCACAAAATTCAAGATATAAATATGATATGATGTCTACTGAAAGGGGGGTTACCCAAAGCGGCGCAAGACCCCCCACTGAGATCCTTCTCTCTTTTTTGGGCGAAAAGGATTTTTGCCTCATGGAAAACGATCCCTGCAATCTGCTGTCTAATCTACACCTTATTCCTTTTTTAGAATGTTACATAATTATTTCATCTGGAGATTATTGGAATCCTATGCGACACATCTATCATGGGAATATGTACATGCTAACAGAGAGTACTATGTTGATATCCGAGGACAAACTGAATTCCTCGGCACATGGAAATACTGTTACCAATATATCGACAAGAAAATGCCAGAAGCTTTAAGTTCTCTTTTTGTTAGAGATCATTTTGCTGATAAAAATCGTGATAAGGTAAAGTTAATGCTAATTCCTAGAGGGGCGTTTCAAAATTTTGTAAAAGTAAGCAATGGTATCTTTTGGTCATTAGAGGCGGGGTTGGTATCAAATACCAACCATCCAAACACTCAAACTAACACTTCCGGACGTACAAAATTCAACGGATTTGGAACTTTGGATAATGGATGTTCACATAACGCATGGAAACTACTGATCCAAATGTAATGAAGCTCTTTCAATTCAATAAGTCTTTCGTCCAGAGTCGATTTGATCACATTAATTCGGTACCTTCTTATCATTATCTGAGGTTACGTCACTGTAAGAGCATTTTGATTTCTTTTAATATGTTTAGTTTTATGTTAATTTGTCTAAATTCTAAGGCAAAAGAAATAACAGACTATGTAACTAAGGCATTGATATCAGAAATAGATGATAACAAATTCCTGGATAGCGCCACTAAAAAGATAGCAAAATCAAAGGTAACTTCTCTCTTTTTTCATATCAGATCATTTGATTTTCCTGGTTTATACAGCTTCTGGGGTCAATTACAAAGGCTTTTTATCCAAGTCCTTGGAAATTAACAATTCTTGAAAGGCTTACAACAATAACTCGTTTCCAAAGACGAAAAAAAAGGAACAGCCATAATTTACAAGACTCTCCAGAAAACTCATCAGTTAGTCATTGACAAGATCTATTGGCAATCAGCTCTTCTAATTGACGATGTGAAAAATAACCCATTGGATAGCAATAGATCAAGAGAAAATGATAAACAAAGCCATTTTGGAACGCCAATAACCACTAGATATATTAAATTGTATATTGTATAGATTCCGGTTCATCCTCTTTTGGCCTCTCTACTTACCCTTGAAACATAGAGATCATCCCCGGTATTGTGTGATGAAGCAACGCCTTAATGGGAAAAATATTTCTGATGTTCCTTATTCTTTTCTTGTTTTACAGTTAGCAAAAACAGTGTATAAAATTGGTTATCCTGATTTTATGTTGAGTGCGGATAAACTTGATAAAATATATTCTTCGGTAGGTACCTGTGTATATAAATATATGTATAATAGTTCATTTGGATTTAAAATAGACTGTTGAGCTTTTGCATGTTTATCGAGTACGATTTCAGCTTCTATTTGGTCCATTCTCTTTTTCGTCCTAAGGCTGTAGTTTCTGCAGAAATTTATCTTGAATGGCATTTAATGTGCCCGTGGGGGTTGATTTGGACCTTAAGTATATGTACAAATAAATTCAGAATTAATAAAAACTGTATGAAAATCACCTCAAACTAAATATTTAACTCTCTATTTCTATCTTCACTGCATGGTTTCTTCCCTGTCTGAATATTGTAGCCTACGTCTTGTTGACACAGTCTATAATAGGAAATGTGTTGTTTGACGTTTAGACGCCTTTTTCTCTTATCACCATCATAATGTGTATATTTCAGTTAGCTATCAACAGAACAGATTATTTCCAGAACATTATGAATGTTAATCAGTTTGAAAAAGTCCATTATGATAATGAGTTAGCTGGCGACGTAGATAGAACTAAATGGGTTTACAATGTGTACGATACCAGTATGGCGGTCTTATTTTACTGGAACGAAATAATAGTCCCAGCGGGATTTTTACAGTCGCCATTATACGACTATAAGAATCCTCATTACGCTAATTTTGGATCGATGGGTTCTCTTATAGGACATTTTATGACTAATATGATTGACGAGAGAGGTAAGACGTTGTTCATAGTGTTTTATGTTGCTGATCCGTTTTTTAGGTTCCACAGTTCCACAAAACAACGATCAGAAGCACCGGAAATGGATGTTTTATCAATACCCTAACTTTGATCATCTTTTTGAGTCTAGGTTTCCTTATTTTTTAGTCCCCCTTTTCCCATTTCCAAACCAACTGACCTAATAAGGATATTTGTATTCGAAAAACGGATCAGGCTATTTTCTACCACCTGCAAATGGAAAATCTAAGAAACTAGAATCAAGAAATAGTAACTATAAGGGGAACAGGAATAATGCAATCTAGTTAGAATCCTGAAAGGGTAATAGAAAGAAAGAAGTTTGAAAACCCCTGGCTGACCATTAGTTTTATTCATGTAGGTCGGTATTGGTCAGAAAAAGGAAAATGGACGCCACAGACTTGGTGGACTAATGGTACTAAAACTAACTATGCTTCTGTGAAACAGTGTGTTTTGAACTACTATACTAATAAAACACAGGGACCCTATATAGCTCCAGATGGTACTTCAGAAATGGTATTTGTTCTTATTATTTTGTTTTTGAAAAATTATTATTATAGGGAGTGCATTTTTCCATTAATCACTGCCAAGGTCTCACATCTTTAAACCGTCAACAGTTTTGCAACGGAAAATACCCCCATATTTTTTGTCGCAAACATCGAATGACCTTTACTTGCACAGCCGTAGCGGAGAGGATCTCCGACATCGGGTAATTGTCTCATCCGAACGTTTAAAGGTTTTGTATTTGTGAGTCGCTCTGGTATCCATCAATCATAATCGACTGGTAAATCTGTTTTAAAAATCCATCAATCTCGTATGCCACATTGACCATCAATAAATGTATGAAAATGCTCCCAAGCGAATGTGCGCCAACGTAGTCAATTGAAAACCAAACATGTTTCAAGGCCTACAAAATTTAATAGATTTTGTCATGTTTTTTTAGATTCCAATTAAAGCTAAGTGGTATGCTAGACGAGCTATATCCTATACTACTGGTATTAAATTAGCTTTGAAGGTAAGTTAGCATCACATGGTCCTTTTTGGCCCTTTTTTCAACATTACTAGAAAGTTTTTCTGTTGTTAAAACATTGTCACTTCTGATTGGATTTGTATGAACAACTTGTTTTGAACCCGCTCATTAAATCTGTTATATCTATAGGCATATAGGAAATGGGAAAGTGATAATGGTGTAGAGCCACTTTCTCCGGTTCTAGGTTTAACAAACGATCAGATGTTCTTTGTGGCCCAAGCACAGGTAGGAAAATCTTTACTTTTTGATTTATAATACTCACCCCTTTCCAGCGTTAAGCATGGTTTATTAAAACTATGGATTATAAATGCTACTTAACCTATAATGCTAATATGACAAACTAATACTTTCAACATAAACAAAAACGAATTGATCCACCGTCTGGGCATTATTTGTAAGTTGCAGACACTACATATGAAATGTTTTAGAAATTTTTGCTCAAGATGTGAAATGTAGTTCATAATAGCACCCGTTCATCAATTACACTTTTATTTCAATATTTTTGTTGATACTTTTTTTCCTTTGCAGTCATATTGCTATAATAGAAAAAATGCAGCGGCATATTCCAATGCGGTTAGAGGTCGTGTTGAAGAAGACGTTAGAACCAACTTAGCTATGAGTCAAATATCTGAATTTACTAGAGCTTTTAAATGTAAACCTGGTAGCCAAATGAATGCCCCTAGCAAATGTGCATATTATTAGTTGAAATATTTCTGTTTTCGTTCATTTTTTATTTTCATTTGAAACACCATGCTTGTATTATATTGTCCCAGATAGACCTGTGTAACTGGATACGATCACAGGACATTTTGTCAGAAGGATTATCGGAAAGAAACTGTTGAACACGGATTGGTTGATGTTTTTGCATGATAAGAGAAACAAATTAAGAGAATCGTACGTTGAGAAGCTGGTGCTGAGTTAGCCCGAATCATCTGCCTCTATTTTAACCTCTGATAGCTATTTTTACAGTTATCGAAATACTTTCGAAATAGCTACGAGAGACTGAAGTAATACAGGCAGAAGTATCGGACTAATGTAGATTATGATCCATTGTACCCTAATGTTATTCTGCGCATACACAACTTGTATAAGTATAAATTATAAAGTGATCAACTGTTTATACCACCATTTGATTCTTTTAACTTTTAAGATTTGAAACCTGAGGCATTTGTGGATATCATCACATTTTGTACAACTATAAACGTATATATTTTGTTAATCAAGCAGTATTATATATTAATTTCACATAGGTCAATGTGGCACATTTTTAATTGAAATACGAGCAAGCTATATATTGTAATCAGATGTTTATTAAATCCATATTTTTTTAATAAAATATTTGGCGTATTTGGTGTATTTTGCTATCTTCTAACATCATCTAGGTGTAAATTGAATAAAAACCTCACCATCAACTTGTAGTAGAGTAGAGTTCCGGAACTTTAGAGGTATCTGAAAAATACATTTGAAGGTTTTAAAGTATCGTGGTTAATCTACATCTGGAAAAACCGAGGACAACGCCTTAAAGCTAAGAACCAAAACATACCAACCGGAAGTAACAATTGTGCGAAAAATGGTATTGCTAATAATATGGATCATGCATTTTGGTACTACAAACCAAAATTTGAGGAACAGTTTTTGAAACAAAAAGGGAATAGGGCCAATTTGCTTCGGTAATTTTGATACAAAAATGTTGACAGACCATTTCTGTGGTAGTTTTTACTTCCGACATGGTCGAACGAGTGGTTGAGTCTTATCCCTGTAAAACGATCGAACGTATATAGTGTTTCGACTTAGCGCCAAAAGGAACAAACTTATCAAAAAGCCATCGACTACATTGTGCATAACGCCCTTTTGTAAGATACCTAGTTTTCATACGTACCATGGTTTTATCACAGGTAGAAAACTTGTATTTTTGAAGAAGACCAACCATTCCTAATTTAACTTCTAATATAGCCATCCTCATGCCAATACAACTTCTAGGTCCTAGACCAAATGGGAAATAACAATACGATGGAATCTTACTTTTGTTTAGGTCACTAAACCTGAAATTTAAAAACAAAACAGCGAAATACAAAGAAGACAAAAAAGATGTCGGTGCACATCATATGACAGTGGCTCATCTACATGCTTGAACCACGAATTAAGAATTTGATAAACTCCATTGATTTAGATTAGTTTTTTAGATTGATTTTTCATAAAAAATGTGACTTTGTTGAGGGCATGATGATGTTTTTATCAGACGAGGTGACGAGGTGTTCTCTTCTGCATGCTCTTTAATTTGGGTTTTTCGTGATAACAGCTGAAATTGTTGTGTGGGTACTTTGTAGACCTACCTTTCAGGATTAAACTGTCCAGGATCAGGAAATATTGTCTCATCTCTATGTATAGTATATGTTGGTATTACTATTATGGTATCTTTAGGTATTGTTATCTCTCCAATAGTTACATCATTACAGGCTTGTCTTTCTAGTCTAAGATATAAACAGAATTACGGAGGGGCCAAGTGTGTTTAGAAAGCAAACAAAAATGATCGAAAATTGTCCGATTGTCTCGATAAGTTTTTGCAAAAGCAAAACTTTTGGCAATGACATACAATTTTCAGAAAATCGAGCAAGTTCAGCATATGTTCATAACACCACCGGATACATTACACAAACAATAAAGCTGTAAGCACTACACTTTTAGGCAACATCAATAGGAATTGTGACTTCTTCTCCGCGAACAAACAAATCACAAACGTACCTTATAGATGGTGGATAAAGCCTTAAACTTTCTGATAAACACATATCAAGATACTCTAATTTCTGTATATTTTCGTAGTTGGCTTTCTCCTGTAAAATCAATACCGTAGTTAACTATATTTCAGTACACAATCTGTATAGTGATTTATGATTTTCAGATTTCGGTATAAAAATTCAATTTAACCGTCGTTCTGTTTTATATGTGCTTTTGTTTTTAATATATCCACTTAAGTAAGGGTCCTCTAGAACATTCGTCAAAATAACCTTTTGACCTTACCTGATGAACCCTGCTTTAACCAATCAAACCTCTCTCCTCTCCAGCGCTGGGAATATGAAATCATTAGCCAAAGGAGCTCTGCATTCTCATACCGCGAACTGTTAGTTCATCATAATTCGTGAGTCCGCGTCGTAACCTGTTCAACTTGATACCAAAGCTAAAAGGCGGTACTAACCTTCTTCAGAACTTTGTCAATTTCTTCCAAAACCTTTTGCTGTATGTCCGTATGTAGAGCTAAATTATAAGCTAGATATGTCATGGCTGCCGCAGTAGTTTCGTGTCCAGCCAAGAAGAACGTTACAGAATGTCCTAATATCTCAGAGTTGGTAAAACCTAAACAATGACAACATAATATATTATTTCACACTCAGTCCACCTCTTCCTGGGACATGCAATATCTTGAAGATACGAACATTATGCTTTTGGAGATAGAAGATATGAATCGATGGCCGAATCGGTTCAAATGGTTTTAAATTTAAAAAGGGACCCTACGTCAATCCTTTCGAACAAGAACGGGATTTTGAAAGAAATTGATAAGCCCATCTGCTTAGTCTGGAGTATTAATCTGAGAATATGCAATTGGAGTTTTTGTGAGAACACGCTAAAGGTTGATGTTTGTATAGCGAATTTTTAATACCCTCGGCAACTGGAATTTGGGATCCATTGCAACTCCTTACTATTGACGACAATTTCAAGATATCGACAGTTCCTCGTGTCTTTCTGAATGTGCATTACCTTTTCTTACAAACCTGTTTCTAGAATCTACCATCTTACTCATCAATCCATCATCTTCTACAGGTTCTACTGATTCTTTATGTGTATTTAACATAGCTTGTAATAAATCCATCCTTGGCTATTGTAATCGAATCAGAGGTTTAAAATAAGTTGGGAAAAATACTAAAATAGATCAGGATCGGGGTCGGTTTGGATAATAATATATACAATTTGAATATTAAATAATGACCAATGATCAGTGGCGGCGCCAGTGGAGGTATACAGGGGGGCCCATAGAAAAGTGGTTTTCATTTTTACCCCCACTTTATTTTTAACAAAACTAAATGTCTACTTTTTTCTCCACAATATGCGTCAGAATGCACAAAATCAGTTGCGACTATGACACCACCACAGAGTAGCCAAAATTTGAATTCAGCCAAAACAGTTGTCTGGTTTTCAAATTCATTCCAGTTTACAGTTTTGAAACTTCAACTTACATTAGAGTCTGATTTTCTAGCTTCTATCGCTCCATTGATAGTTTGTATAAAGAATTGTAATGGTTTTTGGGGTACAACTGTTATATTTAATCTTAATAAAACAGGAAGAAACCACGGAGCTAAAACTATACAAATAAAAAAAAATCACATAAAAGACAAATCTGCAAATCATTAGTATGGTCATAGGTAGCCCAATCTGGACAATGTCAAGGTATTACGAACTGTGTCTTATACCTTGACTACAACAGGGTAGTATATCACGGAATGTAGCTAGTTGATTGTATTGTACGCCAGAGAATACAGACAGTCATAGCCCTCGACAGATAGACTGTAAATATTATAACTCCCCCCCTTCGCAGATCCGAAAGCAAGAAAGGCAAAAATCTCATAACTAGGTTAGATATTCTGACATTCTCAGACATTTCGCCCCCCTCGGACGTAAACCTGGCTCGGCCACTGGCTGTATTCGCTAACGTACAATCTTAGCTAATGACTGCAAATATAAACTTCCGTGATGCAAGCAAGGGGAGCAATTGCAGTCAAGCTACAGGACGAAGTTCGTAATAGCTTGACACTGTAAAGATGAGCTGGACAAAGGTCAGTAGGGGCTGGAATTTCTCAAGGGGAGGGAGAGCTCAATTATTTTAATCGACGGGTATAAAAGGCATAAAAGCATACTGCCAAATTCATCTCTGATATGTGGAACAGAGACACTAAAAATTCGTGCTTTCGTAAACTGCAAGACAAAAATACAAATGGTAACTTACAGTATGTCATAAACATAAGACCAGCGAAATTTAATTTTGTAAAAGCTTGGGCGTTCTTCAAGAAAGGATCTTCTGGGTTGTACGCATTTATTTTCACACCAAAAGCAGTACATGCTATTACATCCATCGTATATGCAGAAAGGTGACTGAAACATTAAACTAGTGCTTGACGCATGCGTTTACAATTTCAAAACAGACATTAACTTGACTTACAGAGGAGTCTCAGAATACAGGAAGGCCTACGTTAAAAGCCTCGATTTGGGAGGGGGGGGGGGCCTACTTAAGTCTATGTGCCCCCACTCATCTATTTCAGCCACTGTGGGCTTGTCTCCTTAATTCACTTGGCGGGATGCTCATACTTTTTTTTCATTGATTTTTAGAAACGAAATGAAATTAATGAAATAAAAACCTCATTCTTTCACCGAAATTTTCGTATAATGATTAGAGCTTTACATTACTAGGAAGCGTAAAAACATTATGACGTCATGGTCAATTCAAATAATTCTGGTTGACGTCGCAACGCAGAACAGAAGCAACTCTACTAGAAGTGCAATTTCAGGAATTTCTCCAATATTTCCAAAGAAAATTGAATTTGGCAGGAATTTTATTGATATTTTATTGAAGGATTGATCAAGTGACATTCAGGTAAACTATTTTCTACTGTTAAGTCGGTAACTTTGCTGGTTTGAAAAATAGATTCTTAGCCTGTCGACATTTTTAATGCGCTTTGCAAACGACAAGATTCTAGGCGGTCGATCAAGTTGCCTTATATTCTATATAATGATATGAACCCCGGCTTTCGGCTTTGCGTAGACTATGGCTAGTTCATCAATGACCATCTTGTAGCCTATGACTTTTTCAGATAATGCCCATCTCAAAGAGAAGCATATTATAAGGAGCAGAAATTTGTCGGTAGGCTATAGAGGAATGAGGATATTTATACAATATTATAGTCGTTCCTGAAAACAGAAATTCACAGAGTAAGAAGAGCATAATAAGAGACCAATCTAGCTGTAACTGGAACTGGTAGAGAAGTTTATCATAACAATGGATAGGCAACAAGAAAACTGTGACGGGTCAAACAAGGATTTCATCACGGAATTTAAAGACTTTTTAACACAATGTCGCCGAGATGGAATAAAAAGACGCCGCGAGTCCAGGAAGACCCTCGACGAACTGAAAGCTCTTGCAGAAAGACTAAAAAAACAGGCAGAAAGATATAGACATGTTTGGGAAGGGCGCGCTTCTGTTCTGGATAATCGGAGTTCAGAAAGAGAACGACGAAGGGTGGACATCGCTAGGATAGATAGACCCAAAAACAGATTGACTACTAACAAGGAACTACTTCCTGATAGAAGGGAAGGTAATTACAAGGTGGTCGAACTGAATGTTCAAGGTAAGATATCAAAAATAAAAGCGTACAAATGTACATGTAGATGCAAAGAAAGGGGAGGCTGGTCCGAACCAAGATATTTAAAAAATAAAACGGATGAAAGGCAAGAAAGATTACAGAACATTGACAGAAACAAAAAAAAGACCACCGAAGGAGAATACAAATACACAAAAGAAGGTGCACAAGAATGTCAAAAGAAGCAAATCAATACAAACAACACTTTTGACCAAAGTAGTTCAAGAATAATTCAAACTGGAGAAGTCCCTGTCTCGGAAAACCACATGGAAAGAGACACGGTAGCACTCAAGATAGCAGGTCGGTACAGAGGAAGCGAATCTCCTCCTGCCCAAACACCAACAGAAAGTCAAGATTCTAAGCAATTAATACTCAAAACACCTCCAAAATCAACTCCAGAAGTTGGGAATCTAACATCATCAACGTTGCAAAAGAATAGTCAGATTCCTATAGACGAAAAGATCGTCGGAAAAAAAGTGCATGGAGCAGTTAGGAAAGAGTTCGATTGTGTGAAGAGTCAGGAAAAGATTGGAATGAAGAAGAATCGAGTATCTGAAATAGAAGACATGGATAATATAAAAGCTGCCAAAGATGATCTTAATCATGGAAAATTAAGTCATACCTACAAATTGGAATCAGAGTTAAGTGAATCTCTTCAGGCTAAAAGAGAGGACGCCAGTGAGAATTCTTCCAGAAGGTTGGTTTGTGGGGCGGATAACAGACTAGAAAAAAAAGGCGGAAACAAAGCCTCTGTAAGTGAGAGGCATAAATCAGAAACCAAATTAGAAATGGGAAGCTCTAGTTATATAGAGAAGATGCATACAGGGAAAGTCTCTGATAAGATAGCGAGACATGTAGAAAATAAAGATATCAAAATAGCACAAGACAAAGATCTCGATTACAAGACTGGTGCAGAAGAGCTGAAGAAATCACAAACTAATTTGAAGATGGAAAGCCCTGGTTTCGAAAAAGAGTCAGAAATTCCTACCGAAAAAATTTCCAAGACAAACGAAGGGTTGAAACACAAAGAAACCAAAAGGGTTATCCCCCAATTGAAAGAAAGCTATTGTACACAGTGGCGCTTTTAGAGAACGGCAGATGAGGGGAATAA
>NW_008708752.1:2805868-2816904 GCF_000327385.1 Lottia gigantea | reverse complement strand
GGGGGGGGGGGGGGGGGGGGGTAATTAAATAAACAAGCAAAACAAATATCTTACTTTTTTAGATTGATATTCTGACCTGCTTCTACCAGTTTGTCTGAATTTTGTATCAGATCATCAACACAGTCTTCTATAATTCTGGACATCTGAAATACATATTGCTTTCAATATATCGTAAAAAGCATGCCAAATAACCAAGATTCGTCTATTGATACATGCAAAAGATTATTCAACATGCTTTATCCGACCTATCAGTGTTGCTATTCGAAGGGGGTGGCATGTTTCGTATGGGACAAGCGCGTTAAAGTTCTTCTTTCCCCAATTCACAATCATCATTTCTCATTCACAAGTCCCCGATTGCCCGAATTTCTAACCTAGTTGTGAGATTTTTGCCCTGCCCTCTTGAGTTCGCCACTGCCCCGTCACACCGAATTGCGATCATTTGCGATCTGATGGAGGTCGAGAAGAGGACACGAGGGAAAAGTCCCATCAAATAACAAGTTCTATAACAGTCGCACTAAAATTACTACATATACAACCATATTGCGTTCCCAATGCATGTTTCTAATACAATCTATGGGCTACCATAAGAATGGTATCTGCCCGGAAAGAACAGAGTCGTGCAGACTCACCTGTTTTAACTTAGACGAACTAAATGTTGGTGTTAAAGTTGTTCTAGTGTTTTTCCACTGATTGTCTGTTTGTTGTAAAATACCATCATCCATAGGATAACCAGCTATTTTTAAAACCTGTTGGTAGATCATTCAGAATTAAAGGAGATTTCTGCATATCAAAAATCAACAAGTGAACAAGGACTAGATGGTATCTGGATCTTCTTGAAACTATGTTTTTATCTTTTGGGGAAAAAATGGCAGTTTCTTTGTTCTGAAAATTTTCCGGCAAAGTTCCATTTTCCTTCTGAAAGAATTGGAACGTTAGTACAGATCTGCACTCGTATTAAAGCTGGATATCTACCTCAGTATATTACAATCATAAATTATTCGTACCCTTCTGTTTCGAAATGAATTAAATTTCTTGACTAGAATCTCTTTTAACATTGCAGGATCTGATATCAATAAACACGGATGTCGTCCTTCATAATATCTGTAACGAAAAAAACGTTATAGGCCTATGGTATTTCACTTCACTGAATTTTGAGTCTTAAAATCTTAAAATGCGTTTCATTTCAGAAATCTAAACATAGTTTGAGGCATTATACTTAATATAAGATGATTTTAGTGTTCCAGTCATCTGATTGGTTAATCACTCAAATTGATTTTATATGTGTTTTTTTATATAAACCAATTCGATTACTGTATATCTTTAAATCTTGATGGAGCTGTGGTGGCTTTAGACGCTTGCTCACTAACCTGAAGGTCCAGGGTTCGATCCCGGCATAGGTCGAGATAATACCTTCGGATTTTTCAACGCGGTTTCCCCCTGTCAGTGATGCAGGTAAGAGGGGCTGACATGGAAAAAGCGTCTAGTCGTTCGGATGGGACAATAAACCGAGGCCCCGTGTGCTACAGGCTGTGCACGTTAAAGATACCTCGACAGTTGGAAATCGAAAAAGAGCAGGCTTATGCCGCTGTCCTGGCAAAATTTCCCTCATTGCACCCTGCATGGCGTTGCCCGTCTTCATTATCCCACATGGTGCAAAAAAGTAGGAGGTAAAACTCCATTCATTTCATTTCATTTTTTTTAAATCTTGATGTGTAGTTAAATTAAGTCACTTATTGATCTGGGTGATTTGTGTAAGAACATCTTGACAATGGTCAAGGTATTGCGTACTTATACCACCAGAGAGTCTTTAAACAATAATCCCTAATGTATTTCTGTTGAGAGCTCTGGTTTGGGTCCAACCCAATCAAATCGCAGCATTCCGTCATACAAAATAAAAATAATACATACGAAGTATAAGACGAAGTTCGTAATAGCTTAAAGATAGTGTTAGCGATACTTCAACTTTTATCTATCAAAACTACAGCTTACAATATTCTACTAGAATAGGCCAATATGCCAAGAGTTTACTTACCCAACAACTTTACCAAATTCTTTCACCCATTTTCCATGCACCACATGCATACCCTATTAAAAAGAAGATGGTAAAAGGCTCTGACAATTTGAATGGTTAAAGAATGTCCGTCAATAATTTACAATGCGCCTTTACACTTGGAAATGTTTCCCGCATCTCTGACTTAGTTGAATATTCTACTGACGAAGCAAGACATAGAAATCGTGGTACTTTTTCACATCATGGATGGCCTACAAAAATACAAACTGCAACATCTGAATCTGTAGGCAGACTTTATAGAATAATATGTTATTTTCAAATACTCTTCAACTGAGAACGACACATCCTAAAGCACAACCTGACCTAGTTCCCAGAATCAGATTAAGAACTTAGTTGACCGCCATAAAAGGCATCACTCAAACTGTAATACCGTTCTTAAACGTTCAGTATAAAATCATTTGTCTAAATTTAAATACTTACGTTTTATATACGTTTTACTTCAAGGGAAGTAATTCATTGAAATTTTAATTGACCACTGAATCTACTTATGAAATTTGTTCAAATCCGATTCCGTATCTCGAAGATTGTTTCAAATCGTTAAGAGATACTGAACACGACGACCCATGATAAGACTTCGGAGTACTGTAATTCGAAGCATTGCAAGGAGGTACAAGAAGTACCTCTCAATATAAGATAAGACTCCTCTATTTAACTACTCCAACCATTAATTTGATTTGCTAGTTATATGACCTTTCTGGAAAAAAAACCGACTAATTTTGTCTGGTGAAGTGATTTATATGGTGGTCAACTAAGTTTGTGTCTTTTATTTCTATGTAAGCAGCTTACCTGTTTTGTTAAAGTATGGATGTTACCAAGAAATGGAACTGGTTTTGGGCCTGGTATTTTCAGAGATTTGAAAAGTGAATATGGCCATGTTGAATACCTGAAATATTATATAGACATAATGTTGACTGTGTAACATGACCTAAGTCATCTTTATCTTTACTGATAGACTGTCCACAATTAGGGCGTTACTAACCTCTTCACAATTCGGTGGCGCTCGAACCAGTGGCGAACCACCCCCCCCCCCCCCCCCTCCCCTCTTTTACGAAAAATGATTGTCGCCCACAATTGTACCCCCACTTTATTATTTAAAAAATTTGATATTTATACGCTTTGCTCCAAACTATGTTTCCCAATTAATTATATCTAACGAAAAGTTTCTTTCGAGAACGCTCTCAGACGCCCAATTTTTTTATGTGTTCGTCCGTTTCTTCATGCGGCCAGGGACATTTGGTGCATTTGGTGCGGGGACGGAGTTGGAGTCTCAACTTCGCTCCATACACAAATGCGAGTATATTTCATCCCCGCCGCGAGCACGGGGATTTGGACTAAAAGTGGTCGGCGAGCACCAATTTCGTCCTCGCCTTCCCTTCCCCGAGAAAGGGGATAATTCCAGTCTCAGGATTCAGGCGCTATCGACTCCATTGAAGAGTTCTGAGCAAGTTCTCTAGCCAAATCTGAATGGTAAAGAATCGGATATGTCACTTGCAGAACTTGCCAATACTGCGACCCCTAAGTTATAACCACAGACGTCACAAACCCAGTAACATCTGCACGTGGGGATGTCAATATGTCAAGATCAAGAAGTGATAATATCGGTATCGGTATCAGCTGATAAAGAAAATATTTTGTATTTTGACGACCATATCCCTTTAAGGTAATATTATATCTTTTCATTCTTACTTTGATTTAGACAGACAATGCCCTTAACTTTATGTGTTTTTTTATTTATCCAGTCACATTTCATAATCCATTGGATCAAATGTAAGAATGGCTGTGCTCCACACCTGATTAGACTCTGGGATAGGGGTTGTCGAGTCAGCATGATCTTAAGAAGACCATGTAATGTAATCAATAGTCATTGCGGACTGTAGTAAATAATGCAATTGTATCTGTGATACTTACAAATAAATAGACAATATTGTAGAAGACGTTACTAATATCCATGTCGGTATATGTACACTGTTAGGAAACTCCATGTTCATTCAAAGTGTCTAGGCCAGTCATAACTTGCCCTAGTATATATAGTTTAAACTAATAATGGTGAAATATCTTATCAATATGACTGAATAAAGGACGACGATTTCTACAGACAGAGGTCATTGTTTATAACATTTACTATAATATACAATATTCAGTCAATATTCAGGCAGGTATATTCGTTGAGAAGATCAAGATAAATGTAATTAAAGGGAGACAATCTAGTATCTAAGTACCACAACGGTTTATTCTCAAAAGAAAAATAAGTTATTGCAAAGGGCTTGCAATTGATGCGCTTTGGGGTTTTGATTTGCACTAATCCAACTTTAAGCTAGTCGTACATTCCCTTTAATAGTTCTGAATTTCCCTTCAGAACGTAGGCCTACACCTGACACAATGTTTAGCATTTTTTATAACGTGCACGTGCTATATAAATAAATATTTCTTGGTTAAGATGGATCGTATTGCCTAATGTTTTTATTCTTCTCAGCCACTTTGAATGCAGTTGCCTAACAGAGTCCGGTACACAAGGAGAACAGAGATACTATTTCGCAATGTGCACAATCACCACAAATTACACCGTCGTAGGCCTATGACATACATGAAGTGAAGAACAAAACATTTTTAAAGTGTGACACAGTTAATGAACCCCATTGCACCACTAAGTGTAACCTACACGCATAACCATGTAATATAAATGAAGACTCTCAACGTTCAACGACATTCAACGTGAAAAGATATTATTAGAGCATGATGGTTACGTGGTCAATCTATTTTGGTTATATTTTGGTTATATTACTCATCTTGGTATTAGCTGGTTATTTGTGAGTATAGTTATCTATGTTATATTGATATAACAGTAAAATAGTGTAGTTGACATTCTCATTCTTTATCGGTATAATATTTACATGACTTATATTTGTTGATACACTTAATAATTGTATGGTGGACTAAATTAGCCAAAATATATATAACTTAATTACGGTCGATACCCTTAACTTAAAAAAAAAACACAAGTTCCATAAGCCTCTCTAAACCGGTATATTTGAAATGTCTAGGCCAAATCACAATATAATCAGTAAATGAAAAACTCCAAAAATCTACTATGCGGCATAAAAAAAAACATGTATAACTAAAGCACTAGTAGCCCTACCATATATTATAGACCTAATGCAAATTCATCTTATAAATGAATGCATATTCAATACAGTATGTCAATATCTATTTTTTACCTGGATAATAATTACAATGGATATTACAGCATCAAATGTCTCCCCCTTCTCCTCCATTTTTCTTAAGAAGACATGCATTGTCAGTAATGTTTGGCCTTCAAAACAGTCCGCTTTAGAAAGTTTTTTGTCTTCTCAGGTACGCAACATGGACACACCACATTTTCAAAAAGATGGGGGTACCGGCACCAAAACCAGGATTTCTTGGAATGTTACCACTTTATGCCAAAAAGGTCTGTATTATTCTTACCATTTATATATCATACGCGCAGATCTATATAAAAAATAAGAATATAAAAAAAATGTTTAAAAAATCACGATGCAATCGATCCTGCAATTCAGCGAATAAACTTGTGAGATATATATATATATATATATATATGTATTTACAGGGAATAATTGGAATGGATTTAGAAATGACAGAGAAATATGGAAGAGTTTCTGGGTAAAAACTTAATTCACATTCATATTTACAACCACGTGCGTTTCTATTATACCCAATATTGACAGGATTATAAACGTCAGCTGATAAACTTATTTTATGTTTTACAGTATATTCCATGGTAGAATCCCAGCATTATTGATATCAGACGCTGAGATGATCAAACAAATATTTGTGGAAGATTTTTCCAAGTTTGTTAATAGAAACGTGAGTATTCCAGAGTTTTAGATTTGGAGGGCCCATTGCCAAAGTTTTTTCGAGGCTCAGGGGACGGGGAATTTTGATAATAAATGGCTTAAATCCGACATTTTATGGCTTTGGAAGAATATCAAATCAATATTATTACATTGTTACAAAGAAAAATTCTTCGAATTAGATTGAACATTCTTAGATTTAGATCGAACATTCTTAGATTTAGATCGACCATTCTTAGATTTAGATCGAACATTCTTAGATTTAGATCGACCATTCTTAGATTTAGATCGACCAATCTACGATTTAGATCGAACATTCTTTGAATTAGATTGAACATTCTTAGATTTAGATCGAACATTCTTAGATATAGATCGAACATTCTTAGATTTAGATCGAACATTCTTATATTTAGATCGAACATTCTTAGATTTAGATCGAACATTTTACGATTTAGATCGAACATTCTTAGATTTAGATCGAACATTCTTAGATTTAGATTGAGCATACTTAGATTTAGATCGACGATTCTTAGATTTAGATCGACGATTCTTAGATTTAGATCGAACATTCTTAGATTTAGATCGACTTTCTTCGATTTGAATATTTTAGAGATTTGTTCCAAGTGTAAATATGATGAAGAAAGCTGTATCAAATGTGGAGAATGAAGAATGGAAATATATGAGAAGTATTATTACCCCGACTTTTAGCTCAGCTAAAATGAGAGAGGTAAGTCTGTAATTACTATGGTTACGCAAAGGTAACGCTTGCATGCTCACCGCTAGAAAAATATGATCGATCGTAAAAAAGTGCAACCAAAAAACCAGGGTATGAATAATGTACCGCCCCAATTTTGTTTGTTTTGCAAAATGTTTCTTTGGATTCGGGTTGCAAATCTGCTTTAAACAATATGTTGCTTAATAAACGCTTTGCATGGTTAACCGAACGACAACGTCTATGCTCGATGTGTTTTTGTAGATGTGTTCCAGTATTAATTTATGTTGTGATAGATTGGTAAAGAAGTTAGCATCTAAAATAGATCCTGATAAGGCTATCAAACTGGATGAGTAAGTACGATTATTATTAAAATATATCTCCATCTATACGACAAGAGTCGAGATCGCATCTCTTAACCTATACTATTTGCTGAGTTATCCAACTGAGTGTACCACTAAAGCCTGTGCCTATATTCATATACATGATACATTATTAACAATTTCCCTTTGGTATCTTCACACTTTAATCAATCAAAAAGATATCTTGAAATGTAGGCTACCATAAGATAGATTCCCTAATCATAGAATATTCTGATTCATTACAGTTTATGCCATATACTATGTAAACTTTTTCAGTGTTGGAGTCACTGACAGAATCGTTTTGCACCATTCCAATTTTCAGTCAGATGTCTGTGGTTCTTGCACTTTCCCATGACGCAATCGTTAGATATTATTTGCAACTTTTGCGACAGTGACGTCATAAAAAGTTTAGTTTAAGTAGAGTTGCATGAATCTCTTTAAATCTTTGATAATCAGATAATGCCTAGAGATGCAGTTGCACTTGATCATTGATGCCTGTAGTAATTAAATTATTGTTTATTTTTTGTAGATTGTGTCAGAGTTATACTATGGATGTGATTGCTGCAACATCATTTGGTTTAGATATAGACAGTCATAATAACCCCGACAATTCATTTTTCAAGAATGCTAAACGTACTCTCAACTTCAGTTTTTCTCTTAACATAATCGTTTTGTGTAGTAAGTAGACATTTTGTTAGTCATTTATTTCAGACACACAAAGAAACATATTATGGATGCGTCCATGAAACTCCTTTTTGTCATCGTGTTTCCTTGGTACACTGGATTTCTGTAGAAGAAGACGAGCTTAAGAGTGCAATACTACAAAGGGAATTTATATCATCGTCACAGTGGAACAAAATTTCATTGTTTGGTCCCTTCTGACAAAGGCTTCTTGATTGTAATTTGACAAAGAGAAAGAATCCGACGAGGAATCATTGGATTTGAAGAGCATTACAGTTTAAGCTTCAGCTAATTCAAAATTCGCTTTTCTTTTTCTTTTCAGTGATGTTTCCATTTCTGACTGATATTTTGGATTATTTGAATATTGGTCATATACCTAAAGATAGTGCTGAATATTTTATTAATGTTGTTAACCAAGCGTTAGACGATAGAAAAGCTGACTCATCGGTGAGTGAAATTTAATAGGTTCAATCTGCATAACCAGTGAGATCTGAGTAGCAGTCGGGGTCGAGTTTTTCAACGACGCAATATACTTCACGAAACACTTCATACATCCTTCGTTTGCGGTTGTCAACTTGGACTTTAATCGATGTAGATAGATAAATGAGTTATTCGGTTTATCATTGACATAACGTCCGGGCTTTGATACTTAAGACACACACTAATAGGCTGCACAGGACCCTTTGAGTCTTAAACCGGACATCGCCGTGGCTCAGTGAGTCGGGCGTTTGCTCATCAACCTAAAGGTCTGGGGTTCAATCCTAGCATGGGCTGAGATAATATCTCTTTGCTAGTAATGCGTCTTGCTAGTCGTTCGGATGGAACACTAAACCATGTTCCCATGTGTTAAGGCTGCGCACGTTAAAGATTCGACCACAGTTTGAAATGAAAACATAGTAGGCCCATGCCGCTGTCCTGTGCATTTAATTTCATTTGTGTTTTGTATAAACCATATCAGAAACTTTGTCGAATCCCCAGCAATCTTTGTGTGGCAATAACTGACTATCTAACTTGTTGTTTTCAGACAAGAAGAGATTTCCTGCAATTAATGATGAATGCTCAAAAAGAAAATTCTGAGAATAGTGGCCGAGGGTTGACAAAAGATGAAGTTCTAGCAAACAGTTTATTTTTCATAATGGCTGGGTTCGATACCACGTCCCTGACCATCGCCTTCACTCTACACTGTATAGCTATTCACCCTGAGGTTCAAGAACGTGCCTTTAGAGAAATCCAATCGAAATTAGGAGAGGTAAGACCTTAAAATCGTTGATCATTTAATTGATATGAGGATTCTATAATTCAAGATGAAGGTCAAGGTCAAACAAACGTTAAGGTATTATTTTTGAAAGCTAGTAATTCCTTGTTTTCTTGCAGAGAAAACCAAATTATGACAACGTGAAAGAATTGGAATATCTGGATATGATTATATCAGAAACATTACGACTTTATCCACCAGCCACAAGGTTAGATACAATAATGTGAATTGCTCCAAACGTTAGCTATTGTATGCAGTGTCAGGAGTTTGCGCTGGGGCACCGTCTTATGATACGTAGAACACCTATTCCGGAATAGGGTGATGTTGAATAACTAAGTGCTTCCTTCGCCCCTCACTAATGGGTGTTACGGATCCTTCATAATATCAAATTCTTACGAACTTCGTACTTATACTGCAATAGCAAATATACTTGTATGACGGAATGCTGCGGTTTGATTGAATATTGCGCCAGCAATTACAGCCAATCGGGGCCCTCGACAGAAAGGCTGCAAACATTATGACTTTCTGCTCACATACTTTCTGTCGATGCCTCTGAATGGCTGTATTCACACGCGTACGATCCAATCTAATCGCATCATTTACAAACTTCCTTTTAACAAAAAAGGTAACTCTATTGCAGTCAATGTTTAAGTACGAAGTTTGTAATAGCTTGACATTTTGAATGATTGCCCTCCGTCGTTCTGCATTTTCTAGGTTCAAGCACAGAGAAATGCAGATTGTTCATTGGAATTTTAGTCATATTCCATCTAACGTCCTTCAAATTGATTGACAAAAACGTAAATATATAAAAGCACTAAAAATCTCGTATTTTTTCCTGAATCCTTGACCCGATTCCATTCCAGATTAAACAGACGTGCTAATTGTGATACCACTGTTAAAGGGTTGTTTATACCTAAATCTATGGTCATAATGATTCCACTGTATACTTTACACAGAGATCCTGAATACTGGATTGATCCTGAAGACTTCAATCCTGAAAGGTCAGATAATGTATGCTCTATGTGCGAGTAGTGGCGCCAGTCTCTCCAGACTGGAAATACTACTAGAGGTCAGAGTGATATGGACAAATTTCGAGGTTGAGATTTAAAATGAAACAGCTCTTTGGAAACTCATAGGCACATGTGCGAAACATTGTGGAACACGATTACAACTACCCCTAGTGCTCTTAGGAACTGATAACTGAACAAATCAAATGGCAAGTGGGTCCAATATTTGATTTTCCATTTCAGATTTTCTCCGGAAAATAAGCATACTATCAATCCATATGCTTATATGCCGTTCGGTGCCGGACCTAGAAACTGTGTAGGGATACGGCTAGCCAACCTGGTAACTAAGATAGCTATTGTAACTTTATTACAGAATTTTCAATTCATACAAACACCTGAAACAGAGGTGAGTAGTTCTTTTAGCAATTTTTATAATTCCAGATGCTCATCCAGGATACAAACCGAAATTTCGTCACAACCACTCTGAAGTTTGTCATATATGAGTGTGCATCTTAAAGGCCATAGAAGGCTGTCCAGATTTTACTCTCTTGAATTATACCTTTTCTGGTATAATTAAGTCACAAGTTTTACGATTTCATCGAATTTGTACAAGATCTTCTGATTTCAACCAAGCCTGTACGATTGTTTTCTCAAAACTGAAAGAGCGTGGGTACTCTAAACGATTTTTACGAAACATAAAAAATTCCACCTTAGCACAGATAGCAGCTAAAAACAGACTTTATGCCGAAGTACCTCCAGGTTTAAGAAGTGCTCCATGTTTGTCCAGTAGATGCAAAACATGTCCCTTTATATCAGAAACTCATTATTTTGTAAGCAACTCTACGAATAAAAGGTACCCGATCCAGGAACATCTAACATGTGAACATTCGAATGTAATATACTTAATTTCATGCAAGAAATGCCCCAAACAATATGTAGGAGAAACTAAGAATAATTTACGAACTCGCTTTAATGCTCATAGGTCAGACATCAAATTAAAGAAAGACAAGCCTGTTTCTAATCATTTCAACCTCGACGACCATTCAATAGACGATCTCACCCTAATCCCAATTGAGCGTATAGAAATTGACTTGCCCGAA
>NW_008708752.1:2678694-2805818 GCF_000327385.1 Lottia gigantea | reverse complement strand
AAGAAAACCCAATATCAAGACCCTTAATCCTAATTTCTAAATAAAGTGTCTGCTCCACCCTAGGCCTGTACATTTGGGAGAATCAAACCCTCCCTTCCCCGAAATGTAAAATATTTAGACATTGGGGACATCCGATTGGGTACCCTGTCCATATGAAAATGACAAAGCCTCCACACTCAAATCCTTCACGTATGAACCAAAGATATTGGTGAACCAAACAATACTGTAAGAGTGTCCTCTTTGGATAATTTATATTGTAGTGGGATATAGGTGTAATGCACAGCCACCGGATTCTGGTAGAAGAATTGCATTCTTTCGAACAGAAACAGGTGCCTGTTATGTAGTGTAATGTGAGCCACCACTAAGGACGCAAAATTTTACCGAATGTCTAACAAATATTTTCTATTATTTACAGGTGAAACCAAAACTGGCCACGGGGGGATTTGTGAGACCACAAAATGGTACATGGTTACAAGTTAGATCACGCTAATTCATATACGCACTTAAAAGGGTAACACGACAATAGAATCTAGAGCAACTGGTTCAACGACTGCTCTATGACTGTTCAACTTACTTGCATCTGGCTGTTTTTGAATCATTAGTTGAGGGGGAGGGGGGGGGAGTTGGGTACGGGGCTGAAGAGAGGCCGAAAACCTGTCAAAGCTGGCTTACAGGCAAATTGCAAGAAATTTGATTTAGTAACGGGTGGGGGTAAAGCTGCTAGTCTAGTTCTGGGCATGCCCTCGGGTAAACGCAACTGATGCAATTCTGTATTTTTAGAAATCGTGTCCTCATGCTACTGCGCTGGGTAGAATCATCCCTGCGAATAAATGTAAACAAGATGTCATAATTTGGAAACCATTGTGTAGATGCGAACATTAGGAAATTGGTCTAAAAATAAGCTCATAAAATGACTTATGAATGAGATTTTTGTGTGGTTTATTGGTGTACGGCGACCCAATTAATCGTATTTCCTTTAACTCAAAGGATGTCTTCAAAAAATCATTAAAGGTGGGTGAAAAAAAGGCGACGATGTGCGTGATATAATGTAAAAAATCGTCTATTTGATGAAGAAATTTATTGTTAATTTTAATAAACATTCAATATTGCATACTTTAAAATACTTCTTGTATGTGTTAGTTGTATTAAAATTTTCCATTTCAAGTCAATATTTTGTTGTGCATATCTCAATCTTCACCGTTTTGGTGATAGGGGGTGAACGCCGACACTGGTTCAACTCCCGGGAGCACTGATGTGGGCTATGATATAACCAATTCGACTTCGGTATTGACAATTTCTGTTCTCACATGTATATTTTTAATTGGATTTTAATACCATTTTATCAGCAATGAGTTAAGGGCGCAATATTATTGGAGGTATGATTTATTGTGCAGACATGAAAAGGTAAGCAAATTAATTTGAGTGAAAGTTCTTCGAAGGTTCGTATGTGGAGGGTATATTGACAGCTCAACTTTTTCAAGATAATATATTCACGGGCCTGGTCGCCAAAGAACCGGAAATTGTGCCCATTGCGATAGAATAGATTTGGGATGATAATGTAATATGGACGTAAACGGGTTGTAAAGAGCAAAAAAGCATATTTTGCGATTAGTGACATCATCAATCTTTTAGTTTGAGTGGAATTACAGGTACCACAGACATTCGATCGAATCTGGTTGTGCAAATTGATGCTATCAGTGTCCCTGATGCATATAGAAAAGTTATAAAACTTCTTTATAACCACTATAAATCATGTCACGTAACATCTATAGGCCTGTCTGCATTTGTTTTTACCTTTACCAGTTCACTTATTTTTGATTGAATATCAAATTGGACAACAAACCAGCTCTGGACAGGTTAGGGTGGATACTGTAGAATGCCTCATAATTTGAGCATTGCTATTTTAATTCAAGATGGATGCCATTTAAATTAAATGTAGTTTGTAATCTCTGTACACAATGGTACACGACCAAGATGTTCATAATAGGATTAAACATATACAAAAGAAACTGATATCAAAAAATGTGTCCAGTTATCTCAACAATATAACGAGAATGTTTGACAATGAAATGACTTCGGGGGAGAAGGTGAGACTGGAAATGTAGATTGGTTTTATTTTCCCTTTAAATCTTATGTCCTTGGGTGAAAATATAGGTTAATGGTTGGTTAATGGAGTATGAACAACTTGTAATGATGATATAGGTAAAGACACTTTAGAAACCCAATCTTCAAGCTATTACGAGCTATAACTAAATCCTTGACTATAGTTGCCACCTTGTATCACAGAAGTTTGTAAATGAAGAGATTCATCGGATCAAATCTATGCATTGTATTAACAAATTTCTGTGGTACAAACAAGTGACAATAACAGTGAAGGCATTAGTCCCAATTCATAATAGTCTGACATTGAGAAGATACCTAAACCCATGATATATCGAAATAGTGAGTTAAATTCCTACTTTGAAGTATTTTAAAGGAATTATGCGATTTTCGAACATAGCCTATATTCAAGACTAAAATAAACCCATGGCAACCCGGTCTGTATCTCTTATTTAAGCAACCGAACTTACTGAACACTGAATTCACTCACTCAGGAAGAACATTTCGGACTCATATTCGTAATTGGGTATAGTCAGGGGAGTCATGTAGACATAGAATTGAGATGTTACCTAATATAGTGGAAGTTGACAGCTGTCCTAGCCTATAGGGCCTATATCCGAACGGTTTTAGATCTTTTGACAATGTCGGTTAATCCCATTCGTTCCCTTTGTTTGATTTCGTACAATTTTCTTTTCGTGGCAATTAACATCTTCACAACGTCAAGGTAATACGAAATTGGTCTTATACCTTGACTTTTTAAGGAACTTGTATCATGTTTGTTAGCAAGTATCAATTTGATTGGATTATAAGCTAGCAAATACAGCCAATCAGTGCCCTCGACTAAAAGCCTGTAAAAAAATAGGGCTGCTCGTGTAGTTGAATAAAAAATAAAAAGCAATTGGTATAATAAATTGCAGTACATTTACACTAAAACAGAAAAAAAAAGAAATGCGTAGTTCTATGAAACAATTTTTAAAGTGATTATCTTATTATGCTCATTAACATTTTCATTTATATTTTGAAGCATGTGTATCAACTAAAAATAATCAGCAAAAGAAAATAAAACAGTAGGCAGCAGAATATTTCAGGCAATCCTGTATATTTCACCAAGCAGTTATTGGTAATGATGCAACATGACGTGATGAAAAAAAGGAATTAACATGACGATGTGGTTAAAAATAGTTCTTGTGCAACACTCATTAAATACTGATCTCTACTTTCAATCAAGTCAAGCGTTTTAAATACACATTTGTCCTCTGTTTCTTTTAAAACTGTATCCCCAGTTTTGAATGGTTGAACGATTTTTGTTATTTAACTGTAAAATCACCTTTACCGACCGGTATTAATTTATAGTCTTCTGATCTTCCGGTAAGGTTGGTTCTTACCAGTTGTGGAAATTTAATATTTTGTGCTTAACTGGACAAGGTGAGGTTTATATTTTTGTTACCCACAAGATCTTACAACCAAAGTGTCTTGTCACTATACTCTCGAGGCTAATCATGGACTTAAGTTTCTATTCTAGCGACTCAATGAAAAAATTATTCCCGAGGTCTTCGAAAGTTGAGAATAAAGTAACATACGGTACGAGTTATGTCATTGTCTGTGTTGATTGTCAGAGTTTGGTTTTGTAGACTATTTTTAAGGAATGTAGGCCAAATATCAATTATGTCATAATGGAGAAATATTGGCCCATTTCAGCTATAGAGTTTGATTTATTGAAATTAGGAACTACAACAACGAAGAGGTGTTCTAAATTTTGTATGTGTAGCCTATATGGGACAATGATAGCATCAATTTGCACCATTCCTATTTTCAATCAGACGTCTTTGGTCAGAGCCTGTATAAACATAAACAAGTCTGGTCACTCTGATTGGCATAGGCCTACAATGGTTTCCTATGGTGACGCCATTTTTATTTAGCGCCTTTAGTGACTGGATGCTACATGGACCACAAATCGCCTATTACACCGCTAAATGCCAAACTTAGGAGACCCCTAGCCCAGTCCCTAAATTGCATAGAATAAAACTGTTTAAACTCAAATACTCCATCCATTTGGTCCCACTCTCATGTGGCCATGACCTTCAAATTTTGAGTAAAAGCCTTTGGCAGAAATCATATAAAATCAACCACTTTCGCTGTTTCCGTAACTCAGCTGATGTTTCTTTGGCACGTTATTTATGTGCGGGTAAACAGATTTGTCCCCGATAAGCTTAAAAAATTTAGAAATCCTCTTTACAATCCTTTTAAGCAATGAATGAGCAAATTATCCTTTTAATTTGCATTTCAATTGAAAATTGATCCAACAGAAAGAAAAACTTGTAGAGTTTCAAATTATATTACTAAAGATATTTGTGCACATCCTCTTTAGGTTGTCATGACTTTTCACTTTAATTACTGTTAACATTTTATTCTATCCATAAATAAAAAAAAACTTAGTCGCAAAAGCACTGGCCTAGCTCATAATTAAAGATTTATAATAAAACAAAGTGCAAGTTAAAGGAACCGTCAATTTTATAAGAAGTAAAAAGAGAGCAATTTTGACAGAAAATTTGTCACTGTATGAGTCTTGAAGCTGTTTTCTTTAGTAAATAAACATCTTTATTGATTGAATGATGGAGATTAATAAATAAAGATAGGTAAGATAGGGTATCAATTATCAATAACGATTTTTTGATATAGTTTTTGACTAATTACTCATTCTGTTTAATCGTCATGATGGTCTTAGTTTGTCGATAGTCGCGGTGTAAACTGTTATGTTAATTAGGAAACAAATAAGCACTGTAGCACTGTAATCATTATCAGACGTTGGGGACGTGCCACGGTTCATTGAATCTTGTTATTATTTTTATTGTATTGCGGAAATGTAACACAATGTTTTTTAAGCATGTTCTAGTGTTTTAATAAGTTTTTAAAGATTGTATTTTTTTTTTTATTTACTCTCCTCTAATTGGCTGTTTGTTTCTTCTTGCCTGTTAATCAGCTTCAAGCTTATTAATATTCATGAGTACGGATTTATTGAGACAATAGTTACCAGTGTTGTGGAACCAGTATACCGATTCGATGCGACTTCAATGAGATACACTTATTACACTGACCCCACAACCGGTATAAAAACCTTTGATCTGTTAGAGACTGTAGCAAGGAGTGACAATGGTGCTGGTCCGTCTAAACTCTGTCAGGTCCGCTGGTAATCTTACATTGAAGCAGACGCTTCAATAGGTTGTTTGGTATCTGTCGATTTGTACCGACAACTCGCAGGGAACTAGCCAAAATCTGATTTACACTTACTCTAGTTTAATTAATGGTGAGTTGCCGCCGCAAATGCGGTTTTTGACTCCTTTTATAATCTTTAGTAATTAACCGGGATTACCCGGGTAACAAACGGTTATTGCCGACGATTAACTGGTTTGTAAAATTCACTAACCGTTTCAACACTACTGTGGTAGTATCATTTCTTTAGCTGAAATAGCTGAAAATATAAGAATCAGCATTCTTCTGATATCAATAATCATCTAAAGATAAATCTGTATTGTGAAACAAAATCTTTTCATATAGGCCTACCTTTAAGGATTGTATTTCTTCTGTAAGCTGTAACAAATCTGTTACTGTAGACATGAGGATATTGGTCTTGGAGATTCTGGTAGTGGCTCTGATGATATGAGAGGCATTAGTGGTAGTATGATTGTAGTTGGTAACGAAGGGTATTATCTGGTTGTAGTGTTGAATATTTAAACCATTGTAGTCTTCTGTGCTTTGGCTTGATATTGGACATATTGTATCTGTTCCAATGGGCAGAATCTGTCTGTTGAGTACAAATCTTAAGTCCGGCGCACACACTGCGCATGCGTACATAAAATCACCTCTAAGCAGATAGCTTTAGTTACACGCACACACAAGCATTTGTTCATTCAACACATTTAATTTTCAACTTTTTCGTCACGAATGACCAAAATCTTACATAAATTTACCCGCACACGGAAGCTATCGCCTTAAGGAGAAGTGCACGAATGAATTCTGCCTGAGCTGATGGCTCGTGTGTGTGCCGGACTTTAAGGAACTGTAGGATTTGTGATTTGATAAACGTACAGAATGTATGCATCAGATGAAACAAGCTGTGTACAAAAGTTGGTGTGTATCAGTCTCTTTACGAAATACTTAGACCCATACTATTGTCGCTAATGTTGGCCTTTAACTTAACTGAAGGATGGTGACTGTACACAGCCCACTGTTGAAATTTGAGCCATTAAATTCATGTTTGTCCAGAATTATCCGCGTTTGAAAGTGAAATAAATGAATTGTCTTTTCTCTAGACTCTACCATATACAGAAGAGACATATTTAGAAATAGAAAGTGAAATCCTATTTAGAGGTTTATATTTCTATTTATTCTTGTAGATTTCTAGTACTTCTAGAACTAGTTTAACAAAAATTGAAGACCCAAATCAACCTCCAAAAAAACCTGTCTCTTTAAGCTTACTGTAATGAATTATACCAAATAATTGTGAATGGTTGAATGGCTTGTATGAATATTTATTTCGGTTCTACTGACTAATCATTTGAAAGGGTTTAAGTGGAACAAAAATAAGATACTGGTAATAGATAAATTTTATGAGCGAACAGAAATAATAGTAGTAAATAGTAAATAATTGATTGATGTTTCGTTTTGATAAGTGATACAGGTCTCTGAAACTGCTTCTTCATTATCTTATTATAACTAACTAACTCTCGCAGTATAATAGTTTTGAAACTCACATTATAATGTGTATTTCAAAACTATTGTACTCAAAAAGCAGACTTTTGCAACACAATTGTGTGGCATTACCTATCATTACTAAAAAGTTCTAATGATCTATTAATCCACAATTAAGATCTAACAGACAAATTTTTACTGATTTATGAAATAACAAGACTCATACTGAAGTATGCATACTTAGCAGATGGCTAATTTGGAGTAAGCAGCCAAGTGATGTATTTGACTCATCACTCATTAGATAATTATAAGCAGTTTTAGAGACCTGTAGTACTTTCCAAAACGAAACATCAATCAATGGTTTACTATCAAGTCTAACTCATTATTTCTGTCAGCTTATAGACTTTGACTTGTGGCTTGCGATTAGGATAGGTATGTGTTTTATCTTAGTTAAAAAAGGAATATAACAATTTAATTTTTTTTAAAAGATTTTGTAGATAAAATAAGTCTGCACAATATGTCATGGTGGTCTATTAGGTGCAAGGACATAATTTTTACTAATATCTGGGTAACGTGCTGATAAAACCGAACACGTACAACATTATTATCAGTCCAAAGAGGAGTCAAGTGGTAATGAGGTACATTTTGATTATGTCAATTGATATTATTTTATTGTAAAGGAACCTGATTCAGGATCTGCAGCTTGAAAAGAGATGCAGGTCACTGAGCTTCAATACTAATCAATATACACATTAGCAATGATCACTAACTATGAATGGATAGTGTTAAAGGAATACTACTCTTAGAATGGATATGAAATTTGAAGTCTCAAACTTGGTAAACAAGTGTATATATTCATCAATTGGACTAACTTGGTACCATGACTAAAGAATAGAATATCTATCTAAGATGATATATCCATTAAACTAAATAATTATTGAAAAATGCTTCTTAGCAGTAATGGATTACTACTTAATTTATGGATTTATTGTATTATAGAGAGATTATGTTGTATAGTTATGACACCAGGTAAGTCCACCGATGAACAAAGACTCAATTTTGCCACGTTTAAACATTTCAATTTTGTTGTCATTCTAAGAGGTAGTATATCTTTAATGATCTTAATTAAAATAGGAATATGATGTTAATATCATACATCTAAAAAAAAAATCTACATATGTGACACATGTGAATCAATACATGTAAAATTTGAAAGAAAATTTCTACTGGACTGAACACAAATTCATGTTTTGTATAATTACTAATACCAAGTTACTGTCTTCTTACTGTCAGAATTTTGGTGATAAATCAAATTTTCTGATTAATTCTGAATATCAGCTTCAAAACAGTTTGGAATCATAAAGTTTGTATGTTTATCATATCTTATATTCTTGTGGTTTCCAAATACTAGTCAGTAAAGTGACTTAGTCGGTAGCAAGTTTGATTATCGTCTGCTAGGCAATTAGGTGCTTCTCAGGTAGACTATTTCTGATACCAGTTGACCTAGTGTTGACATTCACCCCTTGGACTATTTTGAAGTTGATTCTAATTCAAAGAAATAACTAGAGCCACTCGTGGCACAGAGTGGGACTTTGCAAATGTAGCAAATTGCAAAAGACCCCGAAAAAATCATCCTTCCACGATAATTAGATCAAGCGCAAGAACAGTCTAAAGTTGAGAAATTTTCATTTTTTAGAAGATTCTAATACCGGAAGTAGACGTCAGACCTCACAAATGAAAGTATCAGCAGATAGCCAAGGTCAATGACCTTTGATCTTGTAAAAGAGAAAGTCTAAAAAGGTCAAGATCAAGAGATATACGTCATCAAAATTTCTAATTGCACACGACTATAAAACCGGAAGTTGACATAGGACAGCAAATATGAAAGTACAAATAGATAGCCAATGCCAATGACGTTTGATCCTACAAAGGTCAAGGTCAACAAAGGTCAAGGTCAAAAATTGAAAATTTTCAATTTCCAAAACCTGTTCCTTTTTTTGAACTAAGAAGCGGAAACAACCGAAATTCTAAGACAAAGTGGCTCACAATATGAGGTAATTGTATGCAAAGTTCCATTTTGAACAAATGTATACTTTGCGAGTTATGCCCCTGGCCAAAAATGTCAATAATGAGTAATTAAGCCCGGAAGTGCCACGCCCAACTCAATTTTTTTTGAATAAGTTAATCAATATTCAAAATGTTACGTTATGTTCCAAATGTCAAGTTCCTACATAATAGAGGTCAAAAGATATAGGTCAACAAAAGTCAACAAAGGTCAAAATCGAAAAATGAAAATATCCAAATGTTAAAACCCGTTCCTTTTTTGAAACTATAAAGCTGAAACAACTGAGCTGTTAATACATACTGGCCAAAAGGATGAGGTAATTGTGTGCAAAGTCTCTTTTTGAACAAATGCATCCTATGCGAGTTATGCCCCAGCCCCAAAATGTAAACAATTAGTAATTCAACCCGGATGTGCCACACCCACATAAGTTTTTTTGTCATAGGTGAATTCATATTCAAAGTGTCTAGTTATATTCCAAATATCAAGGTTCTACATCAAATAGATCATAACATATACATACACTAAGCTCAAAAAGTCGCAAATATTGTAAAAAAAAAACTCAAATTTGAAAAAATCACGAATTTCAATTTTGCTTTAAAAAAACGATTGTTCTATATCTATGTAAAGTACACGAGAAGCACATTAGGAAACCGAAAAAATTTACTCTCTAGGTTAATTAGGTCACGTGCTAGAGCAGTCCAAAGTTGCGAATTTGGATGTTTTTGGACAGCTATAAAAGCGAAAGTAGACGTCAGTGGTCAAATATGAGAGCATAAACTAATAGACAACGTCAATGACCTTCGACCCAATAAAGGTCAAGGTCATCAAAGGTCAAGGTCAAAAATTGAAAATTTTGAATTTCCAAAACCTGTTCCTTTTTTTGAACTAAGAAGCGGAAACAACCGAACTTCTAAGACAAAGTGGCTCAATTCATGAAATAATTGTATGCAAAGTCCCATTTTGAACAAATGTATACTTTGCGAGTTATGCTCCTGGCCAAAAATATCAATAATGAGTAATATTACCCGGATGTGCCACGCCCACCTTAATTTTTTTGCATAGGGTAATTGATATTCCAAATGTTATGTTGTGTTTCAAATTTCAAGCTTCTACATTATTCAAGTCAAAAGATATAGGTCAACAAATGTCAACAAAGGTCAAAATCGAAAAATGAAAATATCCAAATGTTAAAACCCGTTCCTTTTTTGGAACTATAAAGCTGAAACAACTGAGCTGTTAACACAAACTGGCCAAAAGGATGAGGTAATTGTGTGCAAAGTCCCTTTTATAACAAACGTATCCTATGCGAGTTATGCCCCAGCCCCAAAATGTAAACAATTAGTAATTCAACCCGGATGTGCCAGGCCCACCCCAATTTTTTTGCCATAGGTGAATTCATATTCAAAGTGTCGAGTTGTATTCCAAATATCAAGGTTCTCCATAAAATAGGTCATAAGATATACATACACCAAGATCAAAAAGACACAAATATGGTAAAACAAAACTCAAATTTGAAAAAATCACGAATTTCAATTTTGCTTTAAAAAAACCAATTGTTCTATATCTATGTAAAGTGCATGAGAAGAACATTAGGAAACCAAAAAAATTAACCTTCTAGGTTAATTAGGTCACGTGTTAGAGCAGTCCAAAGTTGCGAATTTGGCTTTTTACAGATAGCTATAAAACCGGAAGTACATGTCTGGGGTCAAAGGTCAAAGTATCAAATGATAGCCAAGGTCAATGACCTTTGACCCTAAAAAGGTCAATGTCATCAAAGGTCAAGGTCACGAGATACAAGCCTTCAAAAATTGAAAAAATTCGACCAGAAGTTGCAAAAAAGCAAAAGTCAAATTCAAAAATCCATTTCCAACATTTTTGTCGCCATCGACTAAAGTATACACCAACATAAAAATTTGACCAATCCCATTCTCCCCTGAAGCCCCATTTTGAGTTTTATGAAAAAGTATCAAATCAAGATGGCGGCCGAAGTATTTTTTTCGGACTAAATTTTATTTTAAAATCGGCCATAGAATTAAGATTAATAACGATATACATAATTTCGTTGAAATATTTCAATCACACCGGAAGTTATTCAACCGGAAGTTATTCAACCGGAAGTGAAAATCGATTTTCCACTTTAACCGGAAGTGACGCAAAAATTTTGAATACGTCAAATGGTTTACATTAGTGACATGCATCTTTTATCAAAATTTCAGATTAATCCGAAAAAAACTGAAAAATGGTCCAAAAATTTCGAAAATCGGCCAAAAAATGTCTGCGACAAATTTTGAAATTTTGAAACTGCTATTCTTTCAGATTTTAACAGTAGATTCCAAAAATGCAAACCCAAAGAAAATCGACCGAAAAATACGACTTCTAGAGCCGGTTATCTATTCTTGCACATATTGAACTGTGGCACTTCCGGTTTTGCAAAAAAGATCCAAAATATATTTATGCACATCGTCGCCTATATCTAAGGTTCGTGAATGTTGAATGGTTGCTGAAACTATTGTAGTCTAAGCTCAGGAAGGTGTGTAAATTTCGAAAAAAAAAAAAAAAAAAAAAGAATTGACATTTCGATAACATTTCGATTGCTGAAAGCAAAGTCCCACAATGATCTATAAATTTTATTTACCAACATAATGTAGAGAACAGAAGAATGTTACAAATCATGTATTAAGCCCAGAGCAACTTTACAAGGTCAACAGGTTACAAATTTGTCTTAAACCCCAATTGCAACAGCTACCTTTCTTGTATCACAGAATGCAGCGATTTTATTGGATTGTATGCTAGCAAATACAGTCAATCAGCCCTTGATAGATAGACTGTAAACATTATGGTCTTATGTTTATAGTCTTTTTGTCAAGGAAGCTGCCTGTGATACAAGAAAGGTGGCCATTGTAGATAAGTTAGTAATAACTTGACATTGTGAAGATGGGAGTTCAGGATATATGACGCATTATTATTGATAACTTATAATAGCTGCATATTTTAAAATATTTATATCTTAGTCTAATAGGACTGTCAAAGCTGAATGATATTGAGAATTTTTTGGGTGAATATCTGACTGTATTCTTAAAGGTGTAAGCAATTGCAGTTCTTATAACAATGATGGTATTGATGAAAGAAAACAAGAATGACGATTGATATATTTGTGTATAGTCAAAGATATTCTTTTAAAGCAGGGGTTCATCAATCCATCTCCTTCCCCTTTTAAGTCCAAGTATTATTTTGTGATAAATCTCTTAGTTTTTCCCTGCAATCTCTTTCATGTTGGAGAATACAACCTGACTGAATAGAACAAATTGAATTATAATTGTCCAAATTGTTATTTGCTAAGCTGTTTTAGACCTGTTTTAAAGCACAATTCTTGATATATTTAAGTTGGTGCATACTTCACCTTTAACTAATTAGGTTTTATTTTGTAAAAGACCTAACTTGATGGTGAAAAGTGTTCTTGGTGTAAGTGTATATAGTGGTCAAACTAGTTTAATTTTACAATCTCATGAATATCTGACATCTGTACAGCTAACTTGACCTGTTTTGACCACAAAATTTCATGTTTGTTGAAATTGCAACAAATGACTGTATTTATTTTTGATAGTGTAACTAAAAGATGTTTTTCATGCTATTTATAAGTAGATAAGAATCATAAAAATCTGTACAAGCAATACAATTCTGTTAATCAATATCTTGTCCGACTGTCTTGGTTGGAGATTTTTGTCGCCGATGAAAGTCTTGAGTAAAATCTTGCATGGTCCTGTGCTTCCACAACATGATTATCGCTTCCCTACAGGATTTATAACTGTCTCCAATGATTTTATCAGATTCATTTTCCTTACAATGATTACTGACATGGTGGAAAACAACTGACTGGAGAATTTTGTCCTCTTGTGTGCCTGGGCCAGTTGGTGAAACTCTTGATAAGACTCTAGTCAGCGATAAAAATCTTTCGACCAAGACCTGATGCTTTCTGCTTTCTGTTTAAAATTGTGTTTAGCAAATGAATACACAAAAATTTATATTTTCAGTAAAATGCACAAAGCGAAGTCTCCAGATAACAAGTTGGTCTTTCAAGATATAAATGTTTCCATAAATAAAACAGTTATCTTACAAAATGTCTCTGGGGTGGTTCACAGTAAAGAAGTTTTGGCTGTCATGGGACCTAGCGGTAAGTGTTTGCAAACCCTGGGTTGAAAGAAAGACATGATTTTTCTGCACATGCTAGGCTAATTAGGTAAGGTAATGAAATAGGGTGAAGGTTTTTTAAAAAAAATTAAAGGTAGGATATCAGCTACCCTTGGTTTAAACCTTAAGAGGCTGAACCACCATAGTCTAGGATATCTGAGATTTATAATATCTTTCCACCACTGAAATTGTAAATGTGTAAGCAAATAATCACAGCATCACACCTTTTCTGGCAAATTTTCCTCATTGCACTTATCATAACTTAATAGTTTCTTAACTTAGTTTCTAGGAATTAAAATTCCATCCTTTTTGCTTCCAAAGGTTCTGGGAAAACAACATTACTAAATACAATAGCTGGTAGAACTGGTGCCAAATCAGGAGATATAGAATTAAATGGTCACAGATTGAATAAGCGCTTACGTAGAAAAATGGCTTATGTTTTACAAGAAGATTTATTCTATACCAATCTAACATTATGGGAAACATTATATGTAAGTGTACTCTTTTTTTCTTGTATTGATGATGTATCCAAAAAATGGCAAATATGTACCTTTTCTACAGGAGAACATCATCCATAACTATTTGAATCACTTTTCAAAATGGATATCTGAGATCAGTGTTGTCTGCGGTTGACAAGAATATACAAGGGCAGATGACATACGAAAAATCCATAGCTTTGCATGTATTTATAATTGATTGTACTGGTATTAAGAGTGATAAGTTCCTAAAATCTCCTATGTAAAGCACTGGCCAGGGTCACAAATAAAAGGGATTTGCAAGATATAAAGTAGGGTGGAGTTAACAGAGATAGTATTTAGTTTTGAACATAAGACTGTACTGATAATCTACAATAAAAATATATTGAATATCAAAGTTTTCTTATTATCAGTTCTACAAGATAAGGGAGTATGAGTAGATTCTAAAAAGAACTGGTTTAATACTATTATTGTGGTCTGGGATGAAACTTTCTGTGCAATAATATTCAGTTACATTTGGGTCATAAGAGGTCAACCTTTCCCATTTTGGAATACACCATTCCCCCCAAAAAGTAAAGTGTTGTTGCAGTGTAGCTCTGTACATGAGTTACTCACTCATTCTAGAACTAACATTAATAAGAAAGCTTTCCTCAATAATTTAACCAATCATATAGTCTGTTTGAGTTGAACAGCTCTGCCCTCTATATATGGTCATAAATATCTAAAGATCCAACACTAGACAATGCCTAGCTACAAAGTAAAGATGAGATTATATGTATGCAAACTCAAAATCAATTGAAATCAGACCAGAGAAAATCCTATCCAATAAGTTCTTGTTTAATATGTCCTCAAACTCACCACCTCTGTAATTGCAACGAATGGCTAGACATTTGCAGACGGCTACAGACCGCTAAAATGAGGGAATCGTCTTTATAACATCATTACTGTGGGACATTCTCCTCTTCTCCTTTGTTTCCTGACCCAATATTAGCAGTTTTCCTTTTACGTTAATAGTTTTGCAGACTAAACATACGGATCCTGTTTTTCAGTTTGAGTTCTGCTTACATACAAATGTAATAACTCTTTCATAACTTTTATTATTTTTATAACAAATACAGAAACAACTTTTTATATATTATTTCCACTCTTATTTATAAAAAGTTATTAAAAAAATATCAATTAAAAATTATAATTAATTATAATACATTGCAATACTGTTACAGAAACTGCACTGTAAGATAATGATATTTGCAATTCATCTTTTTAACATACTCTAATATAGAAAAAGTGAGTGAAATTCATAGTTTGAGGTATTTCTAAAGGAATTATGCGGTTTTCTTTCATTTCTAGTACTGAAGACTATTTATATATATATATATATGGTTAAAAATGTTTTTTTTCACAAATTTTGATGTAAAAATGATTGTAATAATGATACAATTACCCGTTTATCCATATATTTCTGTCCAACTGAATCATGATTATTATATTCACAAATCATATCATTGGATGAGTATAATTTACTGTATTTAATTGTAACTTAATGCTATTCTCACATTGTGGGCAACATAAATATTTGAATTTCACGATAACTTCGCTCAAAAATTGCGATTTCCTCTCTGTCACCTGTTGGTGATGATGAAATTGAATTGAAAATTGGGCCTTTTATAACTCTGGACACCTCCCTGGGGTGAAGGCCATGTATATTCCCAATATTTGTGTAAATATTCAGGAAGACATTTAAATTCATTCTTAATGGCTCTTTGAAAATCATTGGTAACCATTCGTAAGAAATCGTAGTCTATTAGGAAGTGTTCACCAATTACTTACCAATGGCTTACCAATGTTTACACAACATTCACTGAATTTCAGGAAGTGCTACCTAAATTGAATGATCTTAGAGGTTTATCATCATTTTCATTCGTGACCACTTTCACTAGTATATTCACCACAATGTGAACTTTTCCTGACTTTTTTGACATTTCTCTCCATTTTTATTACCATAGGAAATTGGATTTCTACTGGGCCAACAATATTAGGGTTCTGAGGATTTTGGAATGTTATTTCAATTGAATGGACCCAATTGAGACAGTATTTGAGTTTGTCATGTTGACCCCTTTATGGGAGGAACAGTGTTATTATTTCCATTATGGAATGTTTTTCACTTATATTTTAAATAATAGCACTTCAGTTTACAAACATACTACATCAGATTCTAAGATTGCAATTCTAACATGTCATTAACATTGGGAATTCACAGACACTATTCACATATAAAATTCATATTTTCAAGGTTATTCAATTCACAAATCACAGAAATGCATTGAAAAACATTATATTTCTACTCCATGCTTGTTTTCCCATAATGCACTAAGAAAGTATTCTCATAAAGACTAGCACTGTTTGATTATGACACATGTAATACAGACCATATTAAAGATCATAAAAATACTATTTTACACAACAAATAATTTTGCACATTAAAAGTTAATCTAAGTTTTCTGCGACCAAGCAGAGCATTGATTTGAACTGGTCTTCCATTCTATCTAAAGCCTTGCACTAAAGGAACTGGTCGTCAACTTGGTATTGATTGGACGAAAATTCACCTGATACACTTGAGTAAAGTTATGCTGTTACCGTAGCGATAAGTGAACACAACAGGGGTCCAGTTTTAGCTGAGAATTGATCATTTGTCACTCTTTAACAATCTTCATCGACTTGACACAGGCACTATTGAAATATTCATTGACAAAGTTGTCATTTTCTTCCAACGTACCACCATTTTGACTAGGGTATTGTTTAATTATATCATCCATGCTATTGTCTTCCAATCTTTTACTTAAATAAAAACACGAATGGGGACCACAGGTCATATTGTTATCATGTTGTAATTTCACTGAGTTAATGGCAATGTACTCAAAATCTGAATTAAAGTGTGTTGGTTTGTTTCCTGTTGAATCGAAGTATTCGCGTCCATTTGACAAGACCATGACTCCAATAGCATGGCACCACACAGCTGAGTTTATATCCTTAGATACCAGGTATCCTCCCTCTTCAAGTTTTCCACTCAAGTCTTGGCTATTTATAAATCCTTTGAATTTTAGATACTTATTCATGACCTGCTCCAGCTCCTTTTTACTACTGCCCCACACTTTATAATTTTTACTATGGGGTGAATTAAGTCGATGAACACAAGCTAGGCTTGTCGGTGATGATGCAGATGGCAACAGACTTGAACTCAAGAAATTTTTATATTCTGGATCATTGGGAACTAACTGAGCCTTGTCAAATTTGAACTGCTCTGCTCCTTTGAAGTCCCTGTATGATGGCTGATTAGAATCTATGCCTTTCAGGGATGAATTGCACAGCAGCTCACTATTTTCAGTTGCTTGAGCCATTTCTGTTACACTTCAGCTGTTGATCTGTTGATCTGTTGATCTGTTAACATCAAAATCTACAAAAAAAGATAAACTATTGAATATTTGCAATCACAAATAGAAAACCAATATTTTCAACTTTGTATCAAGTTCTGAAATACCACAGAATGGAATCCTTGTTGAATATTGTCAGAGCTCGTGTATAGAAAACAAAATTCATACATTTTAGGTTAAGCACGTTTGTATGCATATTTCAGAGGAAAAATTGTAAATGTTTATGTTAAACTTGTGATTTGTAACACCACAAGGCCCTTTATTCTAATGATATTCATTCAAACCCGTGTATAATATTTGATTTGTTAACTTGACATTTTTTATGCATATCTTCTCATGTTAAAACTTAGTTAAAGTTAAAATATTTTGATATATTACCTTGTATTAATGTTTTAATTTATAACCTCAAATCAGTGAATAACCTTATTTCGAGAAATGAACATCCAATGTGTTTTGATAACAATATGGCGGATAAATACTACTTTCAATACCAGTATGGAATTATGGGTAGTGATGCAATAATGTATGATTTCAAATTCCCCGGGAATATATGCCGTATGAATGAATCTATTCACAATAATATGCTAGTCAGTAAAAATGAACTTTGAACTATTAACAGTATATACATATGCATCTTAAACCTTTGCGTGTTAAACTAAGCTCTACTACACTTCTGTTTGTGGAAATGAAATTAGTGGTATTTGTATCTCACCAATCAGATTGCAGTTTAGGTTAAAAGGAAATGAAGAAAGGCTGAAGGTCATGTAAACAAAACAGTAATTGACAAATTTGACTCACTCTGTATCTATGATATATATTCTTAAAGATGGATTCCCTTATTTTCCTTTATGAAAATGAAAATGCTAATACTTATGTGAATAGAAAGTAGAGGTGTTCTAATGACTTGGAAAAATACCAGTTTGTCTCACGTGTCCATAATTGATTCATAATTAACTAAATTAAAAGAGGATTACCAGCAGAATTTCAAAGAGTGACCGATCAAGAAAGGTCAAAAAGTCTTTTTTTGTTTATCCAGACTATACATATATGGACATTTATGATTGGTTGAAACTCTTAATTATATGCAATAAGAACATAATTATATGATTAAGAATACTGATAATTCTTGAGAAATACCAAATCAAATAGTTAGCTTAATTTGACACTAAATAATAATGAAACCCTTCTTTAATTGCCAAAAAGGAATTGTTAATTAAATAGCTTGATATAGTTTGGTGTATAGCTTTGTAACAGCTCAATATTATTAGTTGAAACCTTCAGAATAAGTAGGAGACATATTTCTCTACATTTTGGCGTTTATTTAGCTAAGATTTGTACAGTAGTTTTTAAACATTAACCAGAAAACATAACAAAGTCACAATTTAAACCTTTTAAAGGAAAATGTTTGATGACGTCACTATTGCAAAATATACATCATCAACCACTTAGTTTTAGAGGAATTGCAGGAATCACAGACGTCTAATTGAAAATTAAAACGGTATTATCAGTCTCCCTGATAAACATAAAAAATGTAGAAAAACTATTTTCCTCCAAGAAAAGAGACTGCCCTGTCTTTGCCAATCAACCCCAGTCCCGAATAGCCTTGACCCCTTTTTTGTGACCCTTACTCGGGTCTTTCCCCTTATATTTCCTTGATTCACCCTTGCTAAATATGACAGCAGTATGAAATGAGGTCAAGTCAATTTTATTTGGCTTTTTTCTCTTACACAAACAAATTGTAACCCGATTCTCTTTTATTTGATGGAATTTTGAGTGAAACTTGTGTAAAGGTTGATTGTCTGAATCTCACTTATACCCCTTATACACTGCAATAGTAATTCAGTTATATCCAGGTCTGATTTTCATCCAGATAATTGGCACTGTGAAACCAAACAAAAGTTATAATCCAGTTGTACAGTGCAAAAAGGGTAAAAATGAAAATTTTGCATCATATACCAATAAAAATGGAAAAAGGGAATATAATTTTGTTTCTTTTCTTTCATCAAAAGGACAAATTTTTTTTGTGGGCTAAAATGTTGTAAAACAAACAAACCCTAACCTTTAACCATACAATACATTGTTTCCTATTAATTTCTATTAGTTTCAGAAAACGTTATTTCGGTTCTTAATTTATATAATATTTTTTGCACTTTTTTCTGCATATAACAGTAACTGATGTAACTGAATTTTTTCCTCGGGCTGTGCTTGTTTTTACAACCACTTTCACCTAATCCTAACCCTATCATGTGGCATAGGTCAGAAGTGAGCTGGATTATCATCTACTCTTGGGCCATTAGGTTCTGTGGTTTCAAATCCTCCTTAAAGTAAGAAAAATTCTGATGCCTGTTCTTCCGAGTGTTGGTTTTCACCCACTTATACCTATCCACATATCGAGGATGACCGCTTGAAACCACATAAGTATAAGTGCCATTCTTCTAGCACTCCCATAGAGTACAATGAATCTTACCTATCATATATTTCTTTTTTTTTTCCAGTTCACAGCCATGTTAAACCTGCCAGATAAAATTCCTAGATTTGAAAAACTTCATAGAATAGATGAAATTATAGAAGCATTAGATTTGGAAAAATGTAGAAAAACAAGTAAGTTTGGATTCTGAGTTTGACCAATCATACCTAAAAAGGGTAATTTTTTAAATAAGGTAATCAGTAATAGTGTTCACAGCCCAGCATTGAAATTTGAGCCTTCGAACAGTGGCCTAGGAGCCAAGTGGGGGCCAAATAATTGTCAAGTGGGGCCAATAGCACCAGGCATTTAAGAACACAGTGATATTTGAAACTAGGGGGGCAATCGCCAGGCCAGCCAAATTTCTGTGGGGGCCATAGCCCCCTCTACCTCTCCGTAGAAACTGCATCCAGTTATTGTCATATCCCTCAATTGAATATGAATATTGATCAATTCAAAATGAAATAAAAATGCATGAAACTTGGTTTATTCCCAATAAAGTATGAATTTTAGAATTTGTTATTCAGATGAAAATAAATTGGACAATTTCAAAAATTTGGACAGTATTCTTATAGAGAATTATTATGTTGATGGTATTAAAGATGGTGAAACATGTTGAAATAGTTTGGAAAAAGAGGTGCCCACAATCAGAATCTCTAATTGGAGAGGCCAAATGTTTCTAAAATTAGATATTTAAGAAAAATAAAGAAACGTCATGCTTTAAAGACAGACCTATAATGTACACTGTGTATTTTCTGTTCCATTTAATAGTTCTATGTTCATATACAATAATTAGTCAAACCCTCTTAATGTGTTTATTAATTTTATGCACTAGTTGAGCTTTGATATCTATGGCTGACTATACACAAAAATCTAAATGTGCTTTTTAACAAACATGGATAAAGTAGACAAATCTCAAACCTGAACAATTAAGATTATACTTCACACGCCATTTTCTAATATGTAAACAATACACTATATATAAACACAGTAATGCTTGTGCTTATATCGAGGGGGATTCCTCTAAATGACGTGATTTATAAAGGAATAATGTAACAGTGATCTAGTTTACACTACCAGCTAAACATTATAATCTGAATATGCTTTAAATAACAAACATAGACAAATTTCCCTCCTAAACAATTAAGATAATGCTTTACATGCTTTTTCTAAAGAGAAAACAATAAAACGATACAAAATGAAAATCTGAACACTTAAGGGAATTCCCCTAAACACGCGGTCCATAATTTACTGTAAAGGAATGTAGTAACAGTGTCAAATGAAAATAACACAAAGCTATGCAATTTAATCACTAAATTTGGTTTCTCTTTTTTTGATAAAAACATGTTGTATCTATAAAAAGTAATTGTATGCTTATGACATTTATTATGATAAATTTGAAAAGAACATACCGTCAGGGACAATCCCAGAATGCCTTCTAAAATATAGGGCCGTATAAAATTGGGTCACAGAATTATTAAAAAGTGTAATAATAAGACATGGAATTGTAGCAAGACTTTCGGATGTTATGCTGATCAATTGTGTAAAATTTACATATTTTTACAAAACTAATACTGATTGGTCAGTTACTGAGATTAGTAATAGGAAATCTTTCCCCATGAAAGGCTTGCAACTTAGAGGCTTGTACAGAGTTGCTGGATTTGAATTCAGCTCTGACAGTTGTCCCTGCATTATTTGTACCCCCAGATTCGGGAGTCTTGTCATTTTTTTAGAATGGATATTACAAAATTATTTGCATGTTATTATTTTTTCTAGTGATTGGTGGAATGTTTGAACATGGATTATCTGGTGGTGAAAAGAAAAGATTAAGTATAGGTTGTGAATTATTGACCAATCCCCATGTTATGTTATTAGATGTAAGTTGTCATGGGAAATTCTGTTTTCATGGTCTTGACTGTAAAACGTATTTTGGTGATTATTTGAGGACTATTTGGAATCCCCAGTGTTTAGAATGCCTTTTGTTGGTAAAAATATAGGTCATCTGATCGGTCAGTCACTAAAACAATTTTACTTTAAACACTTAAAGTTATTGTAAAGAGGTTTTCTAAACTTTTGATTTGTATTCCAAACTTTAGTCAGGACGTCTGTGGTTCTCACAATTCAACTAAAACTAAGCATTTTATGTTGTCTCTATCACATAGGACCTTATATTACATAAACAGATTTTGTGATAGTGACATCATCAAACACTCAGACGTCTGACTGAAAATTTGACTGTGCAAATCATTGCTATCAGTGTCCCAGATACACATAAAAGATTATTAGACCTCTTCACAATCTCTTTAAGGATATGAGGATAGTAAAAATCAGTATGAGTACTGTTTAATTATTATTTTAGGAGCCTACATCAGGTTTAGATTCTAGTACAGCTTATAGTTTAATGGTTCAGATGACAGATTATGCTCAGAAAGCTAATAAAGCTATCATTGTTACCATACATCAACCATCCAGCCAAATATATCATCTCTTTTCTAATCTCTTATTATTAACAGATGGTCAGGTAGGACTTCTTTATATTGCTTTGTGGGATACCACGACGACTGCAAACTATGATATGATTTGCTAATAGACATAATATGTTATATTCACATGTCTACCTTCACGTTCACCCAGATTTTTCCTTTTTGTTAATGCATGTCAGCAAGGCCGAAAAGGGAATGTGATTATTGAATGATATGAATAAGAGAGCTCTAATGTGGGAAAATGTAAATGAGCTATTATATATTACAGGTAGCTTATAATGGATCACCACATGATGCTTTAGAGTTTTTTAAAAATATTGATTTAGTTTGTGATGAACATTATAATCCAGCTGACTTTATGTGTAAGTATTTAATATGTTTGAAAGTATATGAAGATAGTGAATATGTCAACTCAAATACCCAAATTATTCAACTCAAACACCTCAGATAGTCATCTTAAACACTGAAGTAAGTCAACTTAACACCTCATTTAGTCATCTTAAACACCGAAATTTGTCAACTCAACACCTCAGTCATCTTAATCATCTAGTTAGTTAACTCAAATGCTCAAGTTTGTCAACTCTAACATTCAGGTTAATCAACTCTAACACCTAGGCCAGTTAACTCTAACACCTAGATAAGTAAAATCAAACACCTATGTTAATCAAATCAAACACTCAGGTCAGTTAAATCAAAAACACAGGTCAGTTAACTCAAACACACAATCTAGTCAACACAAACACTCCAGTTAGTCAACTCAAACATCCAAGTTAATAAACTGAAACAAATAACCCAAGTTAAATCAAAGTTAAAGAAAATAAGTTAAAGAAAAATCAATTTTGTTTTTTATTTTAGTAGAGCTAGCAAAGAGAGATAATGAAACAAAACAGAAAATCATTAATGCTTGGAAGGAGAAACAGTATGTTGCAATTTTTTGAATTTTTACCTAATCTCTAAGATACACTCTGACAGCAACATGAGTCACAGTTACACAAATTTCAAAACTTGTTTTTATTCTTGGAAGCCTAACATGCTTTTTCAAGTTGTGATAATCATTATAGAGCAATTTAAGCTCTCGGTTTTAAAGTTTGAGTCACTGTGACTTGTTTTGCTTTGCCAGCCAGCCTAATTAGAATAAGACCAAATATTCGTTAACCAATCAAATTCCTTCACTCTGTAAAAAAATCCCAGCGCTGGAGAGGGCAGAAGTTGATTGGTTAAAGTAGAGGTCATCACGGTTAAGTCAAAGGGTTATTACGACAATTTTTAATGGTATGGTTACAGGTTTGAATAAAGATTTCTTGTTTTGTTTTAAACCAAGGATTATTTATCATTTAGAGGTGAAAAACAGTACTTAACATATAAAGATGACCAATCAGAACATACAGTAGGAGATAGTAAGAAGACCAATGGTACTTTAGATTTTCAGTCCAATGCTATGGAAGATATAGCTTTAACCAATATAAAAGTCTTAGGTATATTTTTTATGATATCAAAATATATAGAAAAGACATCATTAGAAATAGGATAAGAAATTTTTAGTTCGAGATATTTTGAAGGTCAAAGAATCAAAAAGTCGTTTTTTATCGAAGTATGCTGTCACAATGAACTTAATCCTGTCATTGGCCTGTGGTTTGATGTGGTTTCAAGTAGACAGAACATATTCAACTATTAGAGACAGAATGGGATTTGTAAGGATTTAATAATAGACAGATTCACATATTCAGTAGGAACTTTTAGACCAGCTACAAAAATATCATTTACTATACTTGGCTATGGCGTGCTAATAATTCCTTTATTTCTGATACCTGCTTTTAGATACATCCAATAGTTCCTATATCTCAATTTGATGCTTTTTCAATGTCTGCCCCTCTGAGATGCATCACTAACAGCTTGAAAATCTAAAGGTATTATCTGGCCCTGGATGAAGCCTGGACCTTCAGAATAGCAAGCTAGCATCTAACTCACTGAACCACTACAGCTCCTATAGGCTATTAACTACATCAGGTCCTGCTTTTTTCTGTTTCAGGTATTCTTCGTTGTAGTTTTCTGGGCATTTACCCCAATCACTGATGCTATTTTATGCTGTAAGTTAGAATTTTCTGTTAAAGTTCCTTCACACCATAGTGATTACCAGTTGAGTATGGTTGCAAATAATGAAATTGGTCACGAATTCTGAATTTGATTATAATCTAAGCCCTAATTATGTGGGAGACTAGGGGGAAAACATTGGTACATGTAAATTATGAAGTATTCATTTATTTTAATGTCATTATTAATGAGTTATTTAACAGAATATTCACATAATTAGAACAAGTCAGAACAAATTATTTTGCAGCTACCTGTAGTATTTTTAAATCCTTTTTCGGATGGCATGCAACTAAATATAATCACACTTTACATTACATGATATTAGTCATCATCCAGAATGATGAGGTCTAGAATGTTCAATTAATTTACTCTAGTTTAAGCTGTTTGTAAATATGCCAGACATTGATTTTTTTGTTCTGAAAAGTAATACAGGTAGCTGAAGTTTGTAAAACTAAATAGCTAGATCCAATTCACATAACAGATAGAATGATGTTAAATGATTTGGGTTTTTTTTCAGTTCCCAAAGAAAGAACTATAATGATGAAAGAAAGAGCTGCCGGTTCATACAGATTACTTGCTTACTATTTAGCTAAATCTTGTAGTGAATTACCTTTAATGACAATTATGCCAGTTGCATTTGTAACTATCAGTTATTGGATGGCTGGTTTTAAAGGTGTTCCTGAATTCTTTGCTACTGCAGCAATTGTTCTAGTGTCGTCTCTAGTTGCTCAGGTAAATATTTTCTTCATTTGAATTTCAGAGAGTTTGTTAACTTGAATCGATATGGGACATTTAACCCTCAGTTTCAATTGTCTCTGACATTATATATCTGAACATTACTTCAGATTACTCTTTAGTTGTTGTCATGGCAACAGATTTGTAGTTGTTACCAGAAATACTTAAATGAATGGTTTTCGAAGAGTTTTGCACCTTTGATTAGTTACAGCAATATTTGCAAATTGATGCCATCTGTGTCTCCAACACACATACAAATTTTTAAAAATCATCTTTATAATCCTTTTAAGCTGAAAAATATTGGATGGCTCATTGTATATCTACTTTCACCTTGTTTATATCATATTTATCTGTTTCAGGGAATGGGTTTTGTAATTGGAGCTTCATTTAGAAACTTTCAAACAGCCATGACAACTTCAACTACCCTAATGCTGTGTTCTTTAATATTTGGTGAGTTGATTTCAAATAAACAACTAACTCCATTTTAAGAAATATCAATCTTGTTTCATGTAATAAACATAACAATCCTGCCATGAAAAAGGGTATTGAATTTAAATTTTATGCTTGCTTAAATCAGATTTCAGATCCCAGTTGCCCAATCAATCTCAGTATGAAATATCATAAAATCTGTGCCTTGGTCCATTACAATGAATTTTGTTTATTTGTGAAATATCCCAAAATGCCAAAATATTTTTGGTCTATTTTAAAATAATATGCATTAAAGTATGCATAAGAAAGATATTGCATTAAAGTTTAATTGTTGTGTTCAAGTCAAGTCTGGATGTAAAATCTTTTGTGATCGTATTATTTTCTAATATGCATTGGTTCTAGACCCCACAGAAAAATCTAAATTGCAAAATTGGAAGTTAAAAATTTTGTTTTCTTTGAATTGAGTTCAGATGCATTAAGTTACAATGAAATTTAATATTTTATGGATAACCGTTTCAGATTTTAAATATGATATTTCTTTCTTTATTATAGGTGGTTACTACAGTCAAAAATTTCCTTCTTGGTTGTCATGGTTGAAATATTTTTCATTTTTACATTATCCATTTGCTGCCATTACAATTCTAGAAATGTCAGATACAGAAAATATCATGTAAGTAAAAAGGAATAGAAATGTATGAAAATCACATAATTCCTTCAAAAATATCTCAAACTAAGAATTTCATTTTCTTTTTCTGTAAAATGGCAGATGTCTCAAGAAAAGACAACTCGTCTTTTAAACTTTCTAACGCGGATAATTTTGGAAAGATATGGAATTGAGGGCTCAAATTGTGACAGTGAGCTGTGAACACTATTACTGATTAGCTTAGCGTTAGCTAAAAAATTCCTGTTTCTGAAACTAAGGTACAATTGGTCAAATAAAGGCGAACCTGTCTCTTTTTATTGTTGGGCCTTATAGAGGCTTGATAAGTTTAGTTGAAACCTTCAGAATAATAAGGATACAAACCAAACCAAAATATCTTAGCGACTGTAAATGTTTTAAAATATTTCTCTGGTTTTATATTTTAGGTGTGCTAATGTAACATTGTTAGACTTTCCCCAGTGTAATAGTAACACCACAGATGTTGTAACATTAAAAATGATCTTAGAGGAAGTTACAGTTACCATTCCATTCCATTGTTATATCTCATCATTATTTATCATGTTATTTGGTATTCGAATCATTGCTTACTATATCTACGCATAACAACCAGACAAAAATACTTATAGTCCCTACCTATAATAAATAACAATTAGCATTCAGGGTAAATACAAACTTTATGTACCATATAATTACGAGTATAATGCACACCTGTTCTTACCAAATAGTACCAGTATGAGTATCTGGCCCCCGTTTACACCAAAATATTAGACTTACGATCATCTTACGCAAATTTTTACGTGTGTTTCACAAACAAACTTACGAAGATCTTAGCTGCGAAGGATTTACTCATGTCGTCCACAGCATTGTCTTGTTGAATTTACATCTTTATTTCATAAATTAACAAAAAAGAAATATATTTCATTAGACTTTTTAAGTCCCCTAAATACTTTATAAAGGTCTATAGTGGTGAAAATTTGCTAATTTTTCGGGAAAATGGTGATTAAATTTTGAAGCGTCATCTCAGTCGAAAATTGACAGGTCATATTAGCAAAAATAAGGAAAATTATGCAGGGAAATTGCAAAAATATTAAATGCTTTGATATTAATAAGTTCTCAAAACGCCAAAATTTCTTAATATAAGAGTTTTAGTGAAACGCAAATTATGGATTATTTCTTACGTAAGACAGAATTAAGAAAAGTTTGGACTTAAGAAGTTTAGTGAAACGGGGGGGCCTGGTATATTTTAAATCAAGTTTGGTACTTATGTGTCATCATGTCTCATTTCATTGGCATGTTTGTGCAGAGGCAGAGCCCAACAAAGGCAAAAACTTAAATAAGATCATATTAAATATTTTTGGAATCCGAGACATCTATTTTATTTTTATACATTCTATAAGATAGTGTTTTTTACTATTCAAAATCATTTCTATTTTCATGAGGCCCTGTAGTCTAGGGTATTTAAATTTAAATATGATTATTTTGAAAGTTTTACTAATTGTTAAAGCATTAGTCTAATTAAAATTAGACCAATCTTTCAGTCTGCTTTTTTAGTGGCTTTTATTTTTGATATCCACCTCAGTAAGGGTCTTCTACCCTCTCCAACACTGGCATTTTATAACTGGGTGTTAATCAGGTTAGGTCAAAAGGTTAATTTGCCAAACGTTCAAGAGGACTGTCTTTAGACCCTAACTGAAGTGGCTATATTATATTAAAAGCTAATAAAAAATGGAACGAAAGTTTGGTCTAATGTCATTCTATGAATGTTTCAGATTAGACCCTTACAAATTTTAATTAGAGTTAGTTCTATTGATTATATAGAAGCTTTTGCGATAGTGACGTCATAAAAGGCTTAGATTTAGTGGAATTCCAAGAACTACTGAAGTGGGATTGAAAACTGGAATGGTACAAATCAATGATATCACTGTTCTCAATTCACATAAAAAGTTTAGAAATCCTCTTAAAAATCCCGTTAAATTGCCTAAAATAGCATTGATCCCCATTTAAAAAAATCTCTACTATCTGGAATTTAGGAAGTATAAAAGATTTATATTGGTTTATTACAAGTTTTTATTGATTTTTTCCACACCTGTGATATCTCTATTTTATATAGAAGGGTTTCTTCATTAGTGGTCTGATAAGGAGTACAATTCCTCCCCCCCCCCCTCCCTGAGATGTGTATCTTTTAACAATACTCTATACCCAGGTTTGGCTAATTTGTGATTTGTTTTAATCATTGTTCTTTGATTATGTTGTGAAATCCATGAGAGCTCTCCTCACAGGAAAGAAATTATGTATTTGTTGACTCTGCATTTTGGAGCATTTAAAGAATTCCAAGAAAGGGATCTTATAATATTTTGTTCAATTTTAGAATGATGAATACTAGTATATCTAAAAACAAATAAAGTTATATTTTATATAGCCATTTTGTTTTTTTAAATGAATTCCTGAATTAAAGAACAGAGCTAGACTATGAAAATTGGGTTGTCAGGATTTTCTTTTGAATATGGATAAAGATAAAGGTGGCTGTTGTGCTTCTTCTCAATACAAAATGGGGGGGGGGGAGGGGGGGGGGGGAATTTTTGCAAATTGCTTCCTTTGGGGTTAAATGTAAAAGAAAAAGGCAAGTGCAATTGGGGTAACTATACATAGCCTATCCATTGTTGACACCATTAGATAGCCTGCAAGATTTTAGACAGGGTTTTAGAACTAAAAATAAACTGGGACTTGAACCAATGACTTCAAAATAACAGCGCAAGTGCGAAACGACAAGTTCACCAAGACCTTAAGCTAGATTTGGGGCTGTTGAGGGTTGGGGTAAATTTATATATTTTCAAAGCAAACTGAGGACCTGTTAGCCCAGAAAAGGAAAGTGTTATATAGGCCTATAGCTTGTCATCAGATATGATGTCCATTTAGGAAATAAAAGAGTACTTCATTGCACATCTTCTCAACACAAATTTTTTGGTCTTAAATGTTCAAGATCACAGCAAAGATATGAATGTGCTTTGCAAATTGGCCAGAGCAGAGAACTGTGTTTTGCGTACCGGTAATGAAAAAATTAGTGTGGAAATGAGCACCTCCAACTCCAACAAAGTGACTACGGCTGTGTGTATACCCACTCCAAGATAAATTCTGGTAAAAGAAAATTAAATTGTCTTGGAGTCTAGTATGATGGGTTTTTTTTATTTGATTTTGTTTGAAGGGAAAGTCAATGTTGGATCGGTGTGGTCTGAGCCAATTTGAGTTACCATCCATTCATGACGTCAGTAAATAATAATCCAACATGGCTACTGCTTGTAAACTTGAGTGGGTTCCCGATTCCCTCTATAATACTGCAATTTCTGCAATTGTCGCAACATATGGACGACACCGTCGCGATATAAAATGTTTACAAGAAGATGTACAATTTGATATATATTACAAAGTGAGTGTAAATGATCTTGTATACCAAAAACATACAATTGAATGTAATCATTTTGCTATTCGATTCATTGACTTTCTCAATTCATTTGGACGTTTTACCTGCCCCATTTTCCTGTTAAGGTGAATTTTATTGACTGAAGATCCTATTAGTCTATTTATAGGCTGAGCCATTGTATATTATGTTTATAAGGATTCATCATAGGTTAATATTCTGCACATAAATAAAGTGGGTCTTCTTCTTCATAGAGTCAGAGGAGGATAGGTCAGGTCTAATACTAATGGCAATGCCAACTGGAATGTAGCCTAATTATTGTCTATGGGTGTTGATCAAGTCCATGTAACTTTTTTTGTATGTTTATCATAAATATTGAATTGAATTGTTGCTGCTAACATTTACTTTGCACTTCAGTTAAGCTCTATCTATGTAAGTACGGTAAAAATATTATGGACTTCATCTACTTGCAGCTTTATAATAAGGGAAGATTGTGCCAGCTTGGATTGGAATTTTCAGATATAGATACATTTGCAAAGGCATTAAAGGTTAATGACAAAAGGTAAGTTGAAACGAATAGTTATATATTTTGTGCTATTAACTTTACTGTGGTTCAATATCATACATTAGTTATGGGAAGTTCTATTGAAAGTAGGGCTAGTATCACGCTTTAAGTACCCTCTGGGTATTTGATTTTAGCCATTTTAACACATACATAATTTAAGCCATGATAATCACTTTTGTGTCAAGTGCTTCATTTAGTTTATTTGGATTATGCATGTTTATGTTTATAATATACAGATCTGTTTGTATGTCCATTGTTTGTAGAGAAATTGGAAGATCTAGCACTACAGAATGATCAGATGTAGTCCTGATACGTAACAATCTAGAAAATGCATGAACAATATAGATCTTTGAAATTCTATTAAATGTTTTACAGGTATTTGTTACATCATTGCTTTCAAGCTTTAATGGATCACGGTGTTAAGATATCAGAAACACTGGCTGAGGCATTTTCTGTACAGATTAGTGAAGATGTTATTAAAGACCAAGTGAAGCGAGTTCGAATGTTACAGTTAGGTTTTACTCTAGGTAGGTGGTATGTCACAACAAGTGATATTACGTTATTAGTCAAATGTTATCATAGTAAAAGTAAAAAATGAAAAGTTAGGGCAGATATAAACTTAGGTGTCAAATGAAATATAATTCTTCAATATTTCATTCAGAAAGCTTATTTAATCCAAATGTGAAAGGGAACAGATAATCAAGCCAAAGACCAGCTGGTTGAAAGGAAAGGTTCAGTTTAACATATGACCAAAAGTCAATTGAAAGCAAAACTTTTATTTAATAATTTACAATATTTGTCTATTTAGGTGGGTTTCTGAGTGATGCTGGTTGGTTTGATGATAGTGAGAAAGTTTATAAAGCCTGTTTAGAAATCTGTCAAGTAGATACAACTCAAGGCTCATTATGTCGAGCTCTAGAATGTAGTGTTAGGTATTGCTCCACTTTTATATCTTTTTTTCATAAATGGGATAAAGAATTCTGCAGGGCTGTTGAAATATCAGTATTTGCCAGTCATGTCTGATTGGAGCTCCAATATGTCTGACAGTTTTGTTGATACGTTAATTTCATTTGTAGGTTATTACATGTACAGAATGCTAACTGTAAATATGATGTAGCTGAGAGAACGTGTATTAATGCATTTAAATTAGTGGAGAAATTAAAAACAATGGGTATAACAGTCAGTAAAGCAACATTATATACAGAGTATTCCACACTATTATTTGCTAAAAGTCATTATGATGAGGTAAGACACATGAGTTTATTCCTTAAAAAATACTACATCTTAGAACAGATATAAAATATAAATTTAATTTAAAATTTAGATAAGTGTATATATTCATCAATTGGACTTACCAGGTGTCATGAGTAAAGAATAGAATCTATATAAGACAATATATCCATTAAACTAAATAATTATTGGTTGATACTGATAATTGTACTAATAAGCATCTGATTGTTTTTGTTAATATTAATTTTCTCAATCTGCTTGCAATTATGTACCCATGAAAGTTTTATTACAGTGGTGTAACCTATTTTCGTGGATATAAGGATTCAACACCTAATTTCGTCAAAATTAAAAATGATTTTTTTATGTCTTAGATGTTTCCTCAGATATTCTACAAAATAATAAAAATTGGTTCATTTCGATTTTCTTTATGAATCCTTCACTTTGACCCATATTTCATGAGCAACCAACTCGGTAACGGCGGCAGAATGTGTCACCTATTTTCGTGTACAATGTTTGATCTATAAATAAGTCTATAAAAACACGTTGTATGGATACCGGGTGGTATAATTAACTTCTCTTAGTATTTATCTTTAATATCAATTCATTATAACTAGTGACAATTCCTTCAAAGAACCACGATTTAAAAAAAAAATAGTGACTGACAAAATAAGATACGTAGCGTGATTTATTGATAAAAGTCACTGAAACAACATAAGAATATGGTCCACTTTGTGTTCCATAGAAATTTTCTTCTGACACGGAATCCGCTAGTTGATCACGTGACTTCATTCGTTGGAATATATTCTAGCAGGCGACACTTGGAATTCGATTACCGCTAGGGATTATAAGGAAATTCAGCTGATAAAAAATGGTGACGTTTGGTAATAACTGAAATCCGCCATTTTGTATTTGTCAAAGTATACATTAATACATTTTACCTTGCTTGAAACTACTGGATTCACTCTACTAGCTGATATTGTACAGAAAACCCATGTTTATTAAAACAAACTAATGCGGAGGTAGCGCAAGGTCACTCATGTAAATTATTAATCATTTTCGGAAATCCACGAATAATAGGTTTCCACGAAATTAGGTTACTCGACTGTACATTAAATATTGTAAAATATACAGCATGCTTGGAACTAGATTGATTTGTAATATTAACCAAACTCAAATTACATAATGATAAAATTCATTTTCAGGCTTTCCATAATTGTACATTGGCATTAGCAGAAATAACAACATCTCTATCTCATAAAGCTGTTGTAGATGTTTTAAGGCAATGTTCTAAGGTGGGTTATTACAACTTCTTTCCACAAGAGTTTAAAAAAACTGTTGAAATTGTCTTTCTTATTGGTATTGGTATGTGTACATTTTTTTACATATTTGCACGATAATTTATCTGCTTAGAGACGGGCACAATTGTTGTAAGTTGCTGCCCAGTGAAAAAATAAGTTCTCCGGGTTTGCTTTGATACAAACATAAAGAAAACTTAAAGAATTTTTTTTTAATTTCCAAATTTATGCAGGCCTTCATCTACTCTCCCAAGGGAGATAACTCTTGACACAGATAAATATCTTAAGATCACAGTATGACATTGCATTTAATTTTTGGAATTCTATTCCAAACTAGTATTCAGTTTCTTTAAGTTTTAAACTTTTTCGTATTTATTGTATGTAGTGGATATTTTGTCCTAAAATGAATGTTTTAAAGTATTTTGTCCTGTCTTATAGTTAAGTAAGTGTTTCAATATTATAGGCTTGTGTTGTTAAAAGAGAATTTGAAAAAGCTGGTCTATTGATTAAACATGCTGTATTATATGCCAGGTAAATACAGTAAATATATCTTATTTATTAGACATAGTTAACTGCAACTCCTTACTACTTGTATATTCATTTCCTAAAATCCCAATTCCTTTTTCTCTGACAATTGATCGATAAACAATGCCCAATGTGAAAGTTCTGCTAACACACTGCAACAGATCACATATCAGAGTTGCACAAAGATTTGATGAAATGATTGGATTAAATTCGGTTGTTTATATTAGTAACAGACTTTGTGTGTTGGTAAATTTAATTTTCAAAGAATTTTCTACTTTCCTCATATTTGTACTTGAAAATATATTTAAATATGTATAGGTTGACTCAAAGTTAGTGAAGTTTTTTAAGGGAGTGTACATCCCTTACAAGTCAGAATGTTGTGATATTTTTGTTAAAAAGATTAACTATTAATTTTGTGATGAATTCATATTCATTTGGTTTCCATTTGTTATTTCAGAGAACATTTTGGTACTAAACATCCCAAATATTCTGATGCTTTGTTAGATTATGGATTTTTTCTTCTCAACATAGACTCAATATCAGCTGCTGTACAAGTTTATCAGGTACCCATAATTATTTTATATACTGTACAAGTTTATCAGGTACCCATAATTATTTTATATACTGTACACTGTACAAGTTTATCAGGTACCCATAATTATTTTATATACTGTACACTGTACAAGTTTATCAGGTACCCATAATTATATTATATACTGTACAAGTTTATCAGGTACCCATAATTATATTATATACTGTACAAGTTTATCAGGTACCCATAATTATATTATAACTGTACAAGTTTATCAGGTACCCATAATTATATTATAACTGTACAAGTTTATCAGGTACCCATAATTATTTTATATACTGTACAAGTTTATCAGGTACCCATAATTATTTTATATACTGTACAAGTTTATCAGGTACCCATAATTATTTTATATACTGTACAAGTTTATCAGGTGCCCATAATTATATTATATACTGTACAATGTACAAGTTAATTACGTACCCATAATTATTTTATATACTGTACAAGTTTATCACCTATAGTTATTTTATATACTGTACAAGTTTATCAGGTGCCCATAATTATATTATATACTGTACACTGCACAAGTTAATTACGTACCTATAGTTATTTTATATACTGTACAAGTTTATCAGGTGCCCATAATTATATTGTATACTGTACAATGTACAAGTTAATTACGTACCTATAGTTATTTTATATACTGTACAAGTTTATCAGGTACCCATAATTATATTATATACTGTACACTGCACAAGTTAATTACGTACCTATAGTTATTTTATATACTGTACAAGTTTATCAGGTGCCCATAATTATATTGTATACTGTACAATGTACAAGTTAATTACGTACCTATAGTTATTTTATATACTGTACAAGTTTATCAGGTATCATTGTTATTTTCATATATTATTTGTTTATGAATGTTTTTGGTTTATTATATAGATGGCTCTAGATATTCGTCAGTCTGTATTTGGTGGAAAGAATTTATTTGTAGCTACATCTCATGAAGATTTAGCCTATGCTTGTTATGTTAATGAATATAGTTCAGGAAAATTTACTGATGCCAAGTAAGATTTAATTCATTCCAAGCTCTGATGATTTATTCTGCATCAAAACTTTACTTTTATTCATCTGATTTGACAATCATATTTGATATTGAACAAAGTTTGATTAATCAATTAGATTACTGTATTTTTAAAAGTCTGAAATTTTATCAAAGTTATGTTTTTTTGGAGTAGTCCCTTGATATAATTGTAGACTCTTTCTGAATGGTTTTGAAAAAATGGCTTTATCTACATTAATTTAGTTATTGCTACAGGTCCCTGGGCCACAAACATTTTTTTATTCAAATTTGTAGCAGTTATTACAGGAACAGTACTGATTGTATCAAAGAAAAAATATATAAAACTTATTGCTTAGGGCAAAATGTTTCTTTTTTTTTTTTTTTTTTTTTTTTTTTATTATAGACAATTTTTTGTTTCACAATCTTTATCGTAAATCAGTTGCCAGAGACCAGAAACATATTTAGTTTTTTTTTCTATTATCTGGTATTATCACATTAATCTTCAAATGGAGTGACATCATGAACTTATTTAAAATCAAGCTAAGCATGAGACATATTTTGTGGTCATGGAGCCTGATCGTATGTTGGTGCAATGTTTCACAGTTCTACAATGTAATGTTATAATACTTTCAGAGATCATGCTCAAAAAGCTATTGAGATATTATGTGATATATTACCAGAGCAACATTTATTATTATCATCTTCTAAACGAGTTAAAGGTATGATATTTTGTAGTTGTCTAAATTTTGCTGTGATACAGGAAAGATGACAAGTGTTATAAGCTATAAGACACAGTTTGTAATAGCTTGACATTGTGATGATGGCTTTAGAGGTACATGACTAAGTAAACATCTAAAAACATTTGAGGGAATCAACCATGCGGTGTAATAAACTGAAGACACTTTTGGTCTTGAATCAAAGTTTTTTTCATTACATTTTTATTTTTAGCTCTGATTCTGGAAGAAATAGCTATAGATAGTCACCATAAGGAAACAGAAGCCAAGTTATTACAAGAAGCTCAAGAATTACATCTTCAATCCTTAGAGTTGGCTATAAAAGCTTTTGGTGAAGATAATGTTCAAACAGCCAAACATTATGGTAATTTAGGTCGTCTCTATCAATCCATGCAACGATATCAGGTAAACTTCATTATAGCTTGTTTTTATTACAGTTTCTAAACACAGTGTAATGGTGATTCAAAGGAAAGAAAGACAGAAACCATTATCACAAAGATGACAACTTAGGTTCCTAAAGATCTTTCTACCAGTTGGCCTCATGGCAATGATACTTCCAAGATTATTAATGAGATTAGAACCCACTACTTTTCCCCCCTAAAATGATAAAATTCAAGTTACTGACAAAAGTATGCACACAGTGGTAACCATATAAATGGTAACGTTACTGACAAAAGTATGCACACAGTGGTAACCATATAAATAGTAACATTACTGACAAAAGTATGCACACAGGGGTAACCATATAAATGGTAACATTACTGAGAAAAGTATGCACACAGGGGTAACCATATAAATGGTAACATTACTGACAAAAGTATGCACACAGGGGTAACCATATAAATGATAACGTTACTGACAAAAGTATGCACACAGTGGTAACCATATAAATGGTAACATTACTGACAAAAGTATGCACACAGGGGTAACCATATAAATGGTAACATTACTGACAAAAGTATGCACAGTGGTAACCATATAAATGGTAACATTACTGACAAAAGTATGCACACAGGGGTAACCATATAAATGGTAACGTTACTGACAAAAGTATGCACACAGTGGTAACCATATAAATTGGTAACATTACTGACAAAAGTATGCACACAGTGGTAACCATATAAATAGTAACACTAGGTTTTTGTTTTTACCTTCATTTTGGTGTTCAGTTCATTAGTACTTGTTTTTTTTAATAGAATGCTGAATCATTATCATTGCAGGAAGCAGAAGAAATGCATCTAAAAGCTATAGATATTAAAGAGAGATTATTAGGTCCTGATGATTATGAAGTATCTCTATCAGTTGGTCATCTAGCCTCTTTATATAATTATGATATGGCCAAATTTGATGAAGCTGAAAAACTTTACCTTCGATCAATTGCTATTGGTATGTAAAGAATTTATAAGTTCTTATTTAAGTTATGGATTTAACTAACACAGAATTCAGATAGTCATGCACTAATAAAGTAAATACTATTTGAATTATAATTAACAAGCCTGTTGGCGATGTAAAATGTTCACAAACACTGTCAGTAATTGACAATACATGCACAAATATAGTCTAAACTATTTAACAAACCTTCCAATTTTGTGTGGATATTTTTACAGGAAAGAAGTTATTTGGTGAAGGATATAGTGGTTTAGAATATGATTATCGTGGCTTATTAAGACTCTATAGTAATTTAAATGATATCAACAAAACTAGTCATTACTCTAATATCTTACAACAGTGGAATCAAATACGTGATAAAAACAATGCTGTAGAGATCAAACCATTGGATATTGACATAGATATTACTGTTCCTGAAATAGTTCAACTAATGTTCTCATCACAACAGACATAAGAGCTGATGACAGGAAGCATTTCAGAGAGGTGTTGTTTGTGAAAAACACATTATTGGTAACCCTTCAAACCCTGAGTGTAAATGAAATAAAACATCATGTGATACAAGTGAAAGTGTATGACGTTATGGTTGTGTGATGTCACTTAGTTCTGACAGCTAGGGTTGAAAAGGTTAAGATTTTCACATTGAATTTGAGTATCTGCACATGCCTAGAATGTTGATTTGATTGTCTGTCATATAGAAGGTTTATTATGTTAAAAAAAAAACTTGATTTTTGTACACAGAGTAGATACCTGTTAAACCGGTTGCTGATAATCTCAAAACCTAGACATCTTCATGCTTTTTACTGGAACGGAATATGTATTATGATATGTAAAATGACCCATTAATCGGATGTTTCAGTTTCCGCATGCTTGTGATTGGCAACTAATTATCAAATTATATAGTTATTAGTATCATCATCTGGCCATGGTAAGTTCTTAGAATTGGCTTCCAGACAAGCAGTTTTTATATCATATATTTAGAAATGTCTGTCAGAGAAATGTTTTAATCAACAGTACTGTTTGTTATCGGTAACATTGATAAAATGTTGGGGGACGTAATATATTCTGGAGGTCTGCTTGAAAGGTGAACTTAACATTGAATCCACTTTTGTGCTGAGCTTGCTCACAAGCGCTTTTATCAAGTATATGTGTGAATATAGAGTGTAACCATTAGAGTAACCAGTTCCATATGTTCATAATCTAATAAATATGATGATGACAGAAGCTTTCTGTGTTGTGTAAGGCAAGATAGTGTCGTTCCACTATTTAATACGTGTGATGAAGAATAGATGTGATTTAAAATGAAATATATGTATACTTCTACTCTTCATTCAACGAAAAGCGCTGAATTTTACAGAGGGGAAAATATCCATCCAAAGAAAATTAAATGAAGAAATGTGTCATTGTATAATGTGTATAAACTTGTTTATAAATGCGTAATTTAATGATTCAACTGTAAATAGTGAAATGATTGATGGTCAAGTTTCAGAGAATTTATGATATAATTTATTGATTTTGTTTGTATTGTTATAAAGAGACAGCTTTGAGGGTTGAATAAAAAAAATTGTGAGTCTTACAAACATTCAGTTATCTTATCAGGCTTTAAACTTTTTCACAAACTGTGGGGGAAATGAAATTTAATTGCCAAAATGTATTATAGAGTTATTAATTATTTTCAAATGTTGTATAATTGTAATTGCACGTTTTGTTGTTTTTGATATCCATTGCTGGACAATGAAATTATTCTTACTAGTACTTATAACCTACATCATCCTGTTTTTATATTAACGTTAATTTCTAGCATTTCTGGAATAGAAGTTTCTTTTTGTAATTGTTCAATTAAGTCAAGTATTTGTAATGCTTTCTAAAATAACATCTTAATTTATGTTTTGTGCAATTTTCTATTTAGTGCAAAGGTGTAAATAATTGGCTTAAAATATTTAATATTTTTTATGCCATCAATTTAATTTTGAGCAAGTTTGCTGAAATCAGGCGAAAAATATATGCTCCTTTCAATGTTACATTATGTCCATGTTTTAGTCTGAAATCCTATTGTTGTACATATCCTATCTTATTTTCAATTTGGAAAAATTTGGTTTACATATTTGCAGTTTCAGCCCTTAGGTTTGGGTCATTGCAAATATATCATCCTTATTTTTATAAAGATCGAAAAAATTAACCTCACATTTGGTACCGGTATGTTATATGTTAAGTCCCAGTTATTTGTATATATATGACAAATACCGCCACAATGCTGGCATAATGTTTTTGTTGATAATATATTGTTATTCTACTTATTGAATATTTTGTAGTTAAAAAAATTATGTACACCTTGCAGAAAATGGAACAAGAGTAGTCCATTTTTCAGGACATTTAGGTAGTTATGATTATAGAATAAATATGGCTATATAATTTTAATTAGTATCTATTGTACCTCCAAATAAAGTGGACTGTTTACGTTTAATGTCTCAGGATATGCACAAATATCTTTTGTTTATATACAATGGAGATATAGTACTTGAAGGTTTATGTGTGATCATAAAAGGAATGTAAAGCGGTTTTCTAAATTTTTTTGTGTGTATCGGGAACACATGATGCCATCAGTGTCCCTAATACACATACAAAATTTAAAAACCTCTTTATAATCCCTTTAGGTATGATCTCAAAACAATGTAAGAATCAGGTTGTCTTGTACGCATATCCAGAACTGCATATCATGTTTTAACAGGCAAGTTTCAATATATTCAAGGCTTTTTCTTACTAAACTTTTCTTCCAAACTGGATCCACTCCATTGTTTGCCTTGTCTGAAATGTGGACTGTTTTGTGATGTTCTTAAGTCTTCTATGTAAATTACAGCTAGTGTTCGAAGGATGAATGCTAATTGTTAAAACATAATCAGTTTGTGTATTGCTATGACTGCTACTTTGATTTTTTTTTTTCTATCTTTTGTGCATACACAGGTTGAGTTATTTATTAATTTTTCACTTAAACTGGTCTAAGATCGTGTCATTTGCATATTGCCATATACATACACTAATAATAATAATATTATTTATATATAGAATACAGCATTGTGCTCAAATATATAATTTTGTTATTTTAATTTCAAACCCATCTTCCCTTATTAAAATTTGAGTTGACAGCCATCTTTCGGGGGGTTGATTTGGGTTATGAATATGTAAATAGTCTTCAGAAGCACCATTAATTGCATGAAAATCGCATAATCCCTTCAATTACACTTCAAACTAGGAATTTCTCATTCTATGTATATGATGGAGAGCTGTGAACTTGTCCCTTCAATGCATATCGAAATGCATTCTACACAGCTAAGTACTCGCTTAGTTCATAAAGAACACAATACAGATTCATTAAGAATAAAACTGGTATATAAGCCAATTAGATGACACAGGTAAAACCCAATGATCTTTCATATCAAGGGAAATAATTCAAAAGAATTGCATGGATTAATATTAATATACTAACAACAACTAGCAATTATATTATCCACTATAACTATTTAAATACAACACTTTTTGCATAATAAAGAAAAACTTATACAATGGATTCTTCTATAATTTTTTTCAAGGAAAAAATCAAATCTGTGAATATTAATAGCAATGAATACCAGTATTAAAATTTTCCTTGATATTTGTAATACTTTTGATAATCTTGTGACAGCTTAACAAAAAGGAACTGAACATCACTGGGCAAAGTTCGTTTAAGCTGTTTAAATCTATGTTCATCACAAATATCCATCAAAATATATACACCTTGGATCATTTCTTTCTTAATTCTAGGATGTAACGTAACTTTTAAACTTCGACAACAGTAATCACCAATTAAATACATGGCAATTTTACTCAAACTTTCTTTCTTCTTTGAATAGTTCATAAACAATCGAGTCATCAGATTGGCGCAATTTTCAATTTGACTTAACCTGTGAATATCGGTACTGGAACTTTCATTGGAACCTTCGTATCCATACATGAAAATAACATCTACTAACATTTTGTTAATGTCTAAGACTGTCGGCAACATATATTTAGCCTGATTTTCATAATAAGTAATAAAGCTAAATAATACATCACATATCTCTTTAAATAATGGCATTATGAACTCAAACGGCGCCACCATTCCACTAGCTACCAGTTGACAGGTATTCAAACACAGAAATGCCAAATTGGAATCTTGGAGAATGGAGTTGTAGGACAATATAGATTTTATAGTTGAAAATATCATCATAATAATAGTTGTAACACGTTTATCATTACTATGCTCTTTCAGTCCTTCAACAATCTGATTACATGTAAACAAAATGGCGCAAAAGGTATTTGGTAAAAATTCTTTAACTTTTGTTTCAAACAACATAGGCAGGAACTCATTCCAAAAATTAAGGAATAAAAGAAGTTGTTTTGCATCATACATTTTCAACAGATGTTTCAGAATTTCATGAAAAATATTTGGCAAATCTTCACTGTCCAAAAATTCAAATAATAGTATAAAAATCTTGCACACTGCTGGCCCTAAGTCAAATGTCACATGTGGCATCTTTTTGACGCCTATTTGTATTTCAGATGCATATGGATTTTTACAGATATTCAAAATTCTTGATTCAACATCTTCATCTTCTACTTCCATGTCCTCTGTAGAAATTTGGGAGGTTACATTTTTAAGCAAGAGATTCCAAATGTTTTTAACCATTGATTTACTCAATGGTTCACGAAAGTGCTGATACTCCAAGAGCACAGATCCAATAAAATTAAGATGAGATTTGTCAATCTGATTGTTTTCTAATGTCCATAATATGATGTTCAGCAGATATTCTAAATTTGGATTAGCACTTTCACATCTTGAATTTTCCTTGCATTCAAAATTCAAAATGGTTGACACAACTTGAAGAAACTCAACATTAAAGTTATATTCTGAATTTTTACTTTGTTTTTTTAGATGTTGATTCAAGGTATTTCGAACACTATTTAAAGTTTCTTCAAATTTCACCATATTTTCAGAACTTTTCCAATGACAAATAAGATGTTGCAAAAGGAAATTCAAGATTATACACTTTCGTGTCTCTAAAATGTTCTTAGATTTTGATAACATTAAGTTTTGAGCTAGTTGATTAATGAATGCGAAACTTTCAGATTTTAACAGAACATCTTTATTAATGAAAAGTGCATAACACGACTTTTCAAGCAATGTTACAAATGTTTGATTCATTTTTTCATTGAAATCCACTGCAAAGCCATCAATCAGCCAATTAAAATATAAATTTGGTGAAATATTGCTGAAAATATTAGCACTGTCCATTTCATGGCTCAAGTCTAGAATGTTTGCAAACAACAGGCACCAATCTCTTAATAAATAAACAGTTGCCTCCTCTTGAAGTCCTTTTTTGACATAAAAATTTTGGCACGTTTTCAACACAGAGATACAAATATAACTTATATCCTCTCTGTCTCTGTCGCTAAGGGCAACCAAGGGAAGACTGCCTAAAACCTGATGAGCTATATCTAGTGAAGATGGCGGACATTTATATTGGGAACTGCCATTCAAAATCTCAATGACTAGTTTCCTTAAAGTTTTGTGCTTTCCTGATAGAACTTCATCCGCAATATTCTGTATCATTGAAGAAAACACAATTCCAAAATCTTCCAGCTCTGGACTATGGACAAAACAATACACCTCACATTTTTCAGATTCTTCATCAATTTTTGGTTGTGTCTGAAAATTAGCCACCATTTCTTTAACTAAATATCTACCAAGCATTTTAAGCTCTTGTTTAGATAGCAGATGCAAAACCTGTGGTGCTCTTTGAATTACCAGTTTCCATTTACATGGTTCATCAATCCCAGAGTTGGTACCCTCAGTTTTTTCTCGAAGACTCTCCAAAACTGCAGATATAGGCCTATCTTCACTAATCGAAACCGTCTTTGACTTCATGTTTGTGTCCTAAAACTGTCGTAAATTCAGGGCAATATTATCAGTATCATATGTTAAAAAAACATTGACTTGGCCTACACAACTAAATTATTCTCGATCAGTCTTTTTAGTCAAAAGATTTACATTTCAATTGGTGATTAGTGTGATTGTCAATGTTATGAAATTTGGACAGACAATCCTTCATATACAACACCCTATGTAATGCTATTCCAAAGGAATATTTTAAACTATTCTAAAGCCAGAAATGTTTAGAAAGAGTTAAAAAAAATTAACATTATTTAAGATGCCACTGACTGTACTCCATAGATAATAAACATTATTCACACGTGTGGATACACGTATAGCAGAGAATTGTTATAAACGAAAAAAAAATAGTATGTCACATAAGCTTAAACATTGTAATCTGTAGATTCAAAATTTAGAAATTCAATATATTTTAATTTCATACTCATTCAGCCAAAAAATGTCCATTGATTTTTCCTCCATCGCTGCTATTTATACTATTATAATACGTCGTTTCATAATAGTTTCGTTATGCGTAGTGTACGGAACCAAGATGTCTGCGCCCCATGAAAATGTAAACAAAATGATAAATAATGGACTTATGATAAGACTGATAACATTTGATCAGAAATAAGATAATACAAATAACTACTGGGAAATTTAACAACTGTCTCATAAAATATACACGTGTGGATTGGCTTTCGTGCTGCATATACAAACTTTTTCAAAATGTCAAAATTTGTTCTATTTCTATCAGTTTTTGTGGTGGCAATTTCTGTCCTCTTTGTAGTAGAAGAATTGAAGCCTTACCGAAATAAAGTTATTAAGTTTTTAGACAAAGCTGGTCTCACCTGTGTACATGAATACATCGAAAGACTCAAAGAAATGGCCGGTTTAGGGTTTAAAGAGAAATTATTGACAAAAGATGAACTTGCAAAGTTCAAAGAGTCACCGATTTATTTAGCTATTTTAGGAAAAGTTTATGATGTAACTGAGGGAAAACGGCATTATTGTAAAGGTGCTGGGTATGAAGGATTTTCAGGTAAAATAATTATTTATTCTTTTAAAGTTCCTCTGCTTTTTTATCATTCTACTCAGGCTATTATTGCACATTATTCATTAAGTTAATTTCATCAGGGCAAAGGAGGCAAATGTCTTACGCCGAATTTTACCTAAAATTTGAAATAAAAAAAGAAATTTTGTGTAAAAATTGAAAATATAAATATGATATCCGCTAAATATATCATATATTTGATGTCTGCGTTGCGATGAAAGACTTCACAGATAATAAAAGTATTTTTGCCTCATAGAAAAATGACCCTAGTTAAGTTCTTAAAGCCGTGTTCATAATGTTAATTTTGGGATTCAAAATAATCTTACTCTTTTCTAGGATATCCAATCAACAATTACAAAAACACATAGCAATGAAAATTTTGAAATATATATATATTATATTTGTTATTTTCTAGGTCGAGATGGAACGAGAGCTTTTATTACTGGTGATTTTACTGAAGCTGGTTTGATTGAAGATATTCGTGGTTTAACTCTACCTGAATTCTTGGGTCTTCATGAATGGCAACAGAAATATGATAAAGATTACACATATATAGGTATTATTTTTTTTTTTTCCTATAAAATTAAGTTTCTTCTTATAAACTCAGCAAATCATCAGAGAAATATCACAATGAAATGGAGTTTTACATTCGATTTGCAATTGATTGAGCTAATGAAGACAGACAACACCATGTAGTGTGCAAGGGGGGAAATTTTTAATTTCAAACTGTCAGGGGATCTTTAACTTCTACAGCCTAAAGCACAAGGTGTTTATTGTACCCAACGACTAGACTTTTCCTATGTCGGCTTCTCTGGTCTGCACATAATTTCAGAAATAAGATTTCAGTGGACAATGGAGCTAAGCTAACGCAGGTTAACCTTATTCTTGCAGAAATGCATACTCTTCTAGACACCTGATATCACTTTACATTATGAAATACTTACTCACTTATATTGATACTTTCTCATGAGAAAAGTTCATTTGCTGCTACTAATGTTTCACCAAAATGTTATTTCGGGTTTCGTTTTGCCGTTTATCATTGTTACAATGACAACATGTTTTTGTTTTTTAATGTATAGGTAAAGTTATAGGTGAATATTATGATGAAAAAGGACAGCCAACTGAAACTCTTATTGCTTTTAATCATCATTTAAAAGAAGCTTTTGCTGAGAAAGATTTAGATGCCTTAGATATGAGTTTATTTCCACCTTGTAATTCAGAATGGACTGAAGCTACAGGAAAACGAATATGGTGTACAGAGTGGAGGTAAATTTCCTTACAATGGGGTCACCGATAATATAGATTTGCACCATTTCAATTTTCAGTCAGATGTCTGTGGTTCTTGCACCTCCACATAAAATAAGCTTTTTGTGATGTCACTATTGCAAAAGCTTCAAATAGTATCTGTAATATTAATTTCATTAATTTGGACACCCCATAAAAACGATTTTTGTGTTTATGATCTTTAAAACATATTTGAAAAGGAATATGAACAAATTCTTCCTCCATCTTGCATTCGACCATTACTTCAGTTTCAAGACCTTAACTGATTTTTGTATGTATGTGGTAAGGAAATGGTGGAGACCATACTTTAAATTTTAAAATTTGTTTTTAGTGGTGGTATAAGAAGATCATGGGTTGGATTACCACGAGAATATTTACGTGCTGGTAAAACACAACCAAGATGTGCCTGTGTTAAAGATATAGGTCCTCCATCCAGTCAACCTGATTCCAAAAATCATAAAAATAATGGTGATTTAGACAATCCATCTTTAAAAGTATATTCTGGTTGTGATCCTAAAGCTGTTTCCTGTTCCTTTCCAAGTTGATCTCAGATATTATTTTGATTTTATTTTTAATTTAGATAAGTTTATTTGAATGGTTATCATGTTGTTAAGAATAATGACATGGCTCAAGCTGTAAGACATTTTATAAATTATACTTAATATTCCCTTTACAAGATCTTTATATTATGTTTTTCATAATAAATCATCCATTTTAACTTTAATAAACATAATTTACCACTTTATTGTTAATCAAAATTATTTTCCCAAATTAAGGCCTCCTGTTATTTTTTTTTTATCGAAAATCACCATTTTGTGGAATTTTTAGTTTCTTACAATACAGTAAAATGGTGACATAAAAAAATTACAGGTTTATGTTCTACTTTTATTTGGCTAATGAAGAAGGGCAATTCCATGAAGTGCGCAATGAGGAAAATTTGACACGGACAGCAGCATTAGCCTTCTCTTTTTCTATTTGTAATGTTAAAGGATCTTAAACATACACAGCCTGTTTATTGTCCCATTCAAACAACTATTCGCTTTTTGCATGTCATCTCCTACATGCAGCACCGATAAGGGGATCCCGGGTTGAAAAATCCAAAAGTCTCTTCTCAATCTATGCTGAGATTGAAGACAGGACTTTCAGGTTAGCGAGCTTGCGTCTAACTCACTGAGCCAAAACTGGATATAACAAAACAAGATACATTTCAGTATCACTAATATGTAACAATATTCTTCTCTATTAGCACCATTCCTCTTTATCAGTGTCAATAAGTGAGGTATCTATATCTTCTGCCATCTTGGATAATATCCAAGGAGCATGGTCTATCACAACTGTCAACAATCTGTCTAAATATTCTTTCTGTTTTTTCATCTCTGACATTTTCTCTGCTAGAACTTTCAGAACATCTTGCTGGAATACAAATGGATGTATTTACTAACTTCCTTATAATTCTCTGTCTAAGCTTCCCTCACCTTGCATTGATCTTCTTAAAGGATGCAACTAAATTGTAAGTTAGGATTCCTTGCAACATGTACTTGTAAGGCTTTCATAAGTGAGACAAGGTTAAGGAACTTTCATTTGAAGCAATTACATTTTTATAATGAAATAATGCATATTTCCAAAATAAAAATGCATTCTTGGGCTTTTGGAGGGGACTCTGGTTTGCAGTATCAATCCCAGTTTAGAAATTGATTAAGAAATGACGAACCTTATCAAAATAATCACTGGACATTTTATCTACATCTTCCTTTATCACCAAACTCAAATCTTCTATTAAGATCATGGAAAAACATTTTTGAAGAATATGAAGGAAAGTTTACTGGGAAAATTTCCAGCATTACACTGACAAAAAACATTTTAAAGAGATTGTAAAGATGTTTTCTAAACTTTTTTTGTGTATCGGGGACACTGATAGCATCAATTTGCACCATTACAATTTCCAATCAGACGTCTGTGGTTCCTGCAGTTCCATTATAACTAAGTGTTTGATGACGTCACTAATCGACAAAGTCCTTGTGTGATAAAGCAAATTTCAGCATCAAACACTTATTTGTGGAATTGCAGGAACCACAGATGTCTGACTGAAAATTGGAATGGTGCAAATTGATGCTATCGGACAACCCCTTTAACTTATGTCCATTTGTTCGTAACTGTCACATCCACTCCAATAAATTATGTTACTATAGAAATGTAAGTTGCATAATGGAGAGCGGTGACGCCATACTTTGAAAAACTCTTTCTCTAGCCATATGCATAGAGACGAGAGTAAAAATTTTAATGGATCTTAGTTGCTTTTTCAGGCTGTCGTAAATGGCAATGAATGATCTTGTTACTTGGGCTCTTGGTCTAAATATAATGAATTACCTGGATCTACTGGTGAAGATTTTATTTCTGTGTTGTACCAATCGCTGTTAGTTTTCATGTATTCTAACTTCTCTCTCATATCAAGCCATCTGGATTCAGCCAATAACAACTACAAAAACACATTGTTGTTCATCACTAAGATGCCACCATGTGGCAGTATCTTAATCTGAATTCTAAAGACTTATCTATGGTTTCTGTTAGTACATGTATTATTATTTTGACAGAAAAAGTAAACATTTCATCGGCCAAATAAGAGTCAGAAATATATATTCTAGCAACAAAACTACATGTAACGGACCACTACCCATGTTCGAAACAATTGAGGCGGGGAAACACCAAAGATTAATCAGAGAGAGAAACCATCGACCTCAGTGACATTTCTATGAGATATTGGGGTCGACTCAGGATCACAGAATTATCAAGTTGTCTAACAGTTCTGCCCAAATCCCTATAAAATCAAAACTGATGAACCTACCTGATTTTGAACATTTTGCAACTTGTCCGAGACTTCATCCTCTTTTCTGAAAAGTGTGAATTACTGCATCATATTTAATACATACGGGCAGAGTAAACTGTACATATATAAATTGTTCATATTAAAGCTTATATATACATTGAACAATTTTTACATATTTTTGCGCCTTCCTTAGAATCCCAACTTCCTGTGTTATGAGATTTATCCATAAATAAACTCACGTACTGCAATGGTCTAGCCACAACTAATCTCGTCTTACTAGAGTTGTGTAAAATTCTGTTAACTCGGGATAAATTGGTTGACTTGGAACATAATAATTGCCCATTTATCTCCAGAACTCTACAACAGACGATTTCTTTTCAGCATTTCGGTTTTATCATGGAATTAACCAATACATTATTCTTTGGTGGCGTACAATTAGAAACAGAAAATACTCCCGATTATTGTGACTTTACTCAACATGGGAAATAAATGGCATAGCCCATGTCTATGCTTGCTTCTTCATACAATCTACTTATTCTGACTACATAAAACTTGTGCCAAGCAATATGAAAGCTACATGGACGCCATAAATCATGTGCGGCAACATATTGAATAAATTGTTGTTCAATGACATAGCAAGTCTAATGTTTGCTTCTTCAGACAATCGACTTATTCTGACTAGATAAAACTAACGTTGTGCCTAACAACATGAAAGCTAATATATAACGAAATAATTTCGGATAGCGGCCAAATTCCCCATCAGTAGCTTTAAATACTTACATGTCATTTTCTTGCAGATGAAGAGTTTCAACAGAATCTTTAATTCTTGTTAACTTGTGTGTATCTTGATAAAGACTAATATTATTACCACAATCCTGTACTTGTAAACAAATTACTCTCAGTGGTTCCATAGGTTTAAATATATTCCACAGTTCTCTTTGTCTTTCTGGTCGTAAATTAGATCTGTGTACAATTAAAAGAGAAGAGGAATAAGTCTCATAAACCAACTAGGTAGAAAATGGATGAAACTGGTGAAGCATGGTGGATGTATTTGCAAGGGGACATAGATTGACAAGCAGATAAGAACAACTGGGTTACCAACGACTGCTATAGTGACTGATGCCATCTGAGAGAATCCGACCAATTGCTCTTTTGTAGCAACATTGTCATATATAGGTCCGAATCCCTGACCATGGACCACGATCTCAGATGTTGATCTTGGTCAAATGGTTAGAAACCGAGACTCCTTCTATCGGAAGTCAACGCGATAAAATGTCTAAGTTGCTCTCAGTAGCCACCAATAGCTCTGGTTCTATTTTATGGCAGATCTTCGACCGGGACTGTCGAAACCTGCGAGAATTCAGTACATTATGGTTACTATTAGTCCTTCCTTCCATCCATCTCGATTGAAATGATTCTGATAAGATATCTTGAATCGGCAGACGACTTTTAGAAACGGAGACATACGTTTAACGAATCTGAAACCATATAGTATAAGATTTTCAAATGAGAGACACTTACGATTTTCTGGAAAGTGGTGATAACAAGGTGCCCATATCTGATTCTGAAATTGACCTTTGCTTCTGTAAAGATGGTTTAGATCTCAACTGAGGAGAAGAGCACGGTGATGGAAGAAGAAGAATGGAAGGTGAACTACTCCCAGTTTCTCTGGAACGTGATAATTCTATAGCTGCCCGATACTTGTCTCTGTTGTACACATCTTGTAGTTGCTTGTGACCCTGGTTTCCACCACCTTGTGAAAAATCATCTTCTAATAGATTATATACTTCTGATAATACCTCTTCACGTTCTTCAGTACTCAGTTGATACTTGGTCCACTCTAGAGGGTTTAAAGATTTATGTTATTCCAGCTAGAACAGGTTGTAAGACACGATAACAAACGCAAACAAACCAGTATAGTTCTTTGTTAAGATTATTACATTCTTGTTAAGGGAAACGAAATTATATGAAGTTTTATGTTCCACTTTAATGCACCAGATTTGATGCAATGAAGGTATACAGTAAATAGAGCTATATATTCGCATATATATGCCTTAAAATAGGAAAGTTCTTTGAACATCTTGCTTAAGTCTGAGAGGAAAATGAAAACGTACTAACCTAAACAATCTAACTTTGCTTCTATCAAGTGTTTACCTGTAATCTCTCTTTCTGGAAGAAAAACACTTACAAAATTCGTGATTTCGATGGATAAATTAGTACCTTTTACATTTCTGCTGAAAAAGACACCACCATGCAATGGGCAATAGGACAGTGGTTTTAACCTTCACTGTTCTCTCACTATTAAATGGATGGATCAAGCAAACTCTTGGGTAATCCAAGTGGCAAAGTGGTATTGGGCTTGTGATACCGCACAGAAGAAATTGAGTTTTTGAAAGGCTAACCAAATACATGAAGACCTACCCTCAAATATTGGAATGACATTATAGAGGTATTTTGATGATAACCAACTGAGAACTTCATCATTACCCCATTTTAAAACCTATAATGAAAACATATCAGTATAGTTCAGAGGATTATATACAATTTGGCTTATATCCAACCAATTGCTGGACATTTCAATCATACAATCTTTTGTTTAAGTGGCTCAAAAGCTAACTCACGCACAGTTTGCCAGTGAGAAAGAACATTTCGTTTCAAAAGTCAGGAACTATATATCTTTTGAACCTTAAATTTTACGAAAAGGCAAGCAACAAGATACTGAATAATCCATACAAATTCTGAATTCGAACTCATCAGTTTTCCCCCAAAATTGCTGAGGTTTTTTCTCAGTGAGATACGAGTAATTCCGAAACAACTGTGATCCCAAGTTTCTGAATGAGCTGATCGATTAGACTAATTATCACCAATCAGTTTTAATCATGTTAAAATGTAACTCAGGTGGTGAAAATAAATCTATTGGATTATTTTAGCTGTAGCTTCTCCCCAAATTAAATTTCTACATGTATAATCAGATTTTAAATTTTACTCATTGAGTATTTTTTATGATATTGCTGCTTTTTTCTGATCAGAAATACAGATCAAGCCGAACTGTGGTCACTTTCATTGACCAGATTCGCGCCATAGAGAAAGGTTGAGGTCAACTTCAAATCCCTATGAATAAGAGCATCAAGATTAGCAACGACTGCATCTTGTCAATTGCTTGATTCTCTCTATAATAGAGCGTTCACGACTGAAGTCAAAAACATCAGTTGTTCCTGTTCTAGCTATTCATCTGAATCCTGTCAATCCTCAGTTATAAGCAGACGTTGAATTTATCTAGATGAGATGCAGAATCGTAAGTATAACTGAAGTGATTGTGATTGTTATGTTTGTGAAAAGCAGAGGTTAGGAACAATAAGGAACCAATCTCTCGTTTTGTGTATCCTCTGTGAGTGACTCCACATGACATCGACGATCTGACCAGATTGTTGTCCATTTCTTGTTCTCATAATTTGATATTCAACCAATCATATGGTCTGTTCAACAAACGATTTTCTTACTGTATGTGAGGAATTCTAAACAGTTTGTTTTGATTGGTTAGCATCATTTATGACAAATGTTGATGCTAATGTGTCAAAACTGAACAGGATATAAAGAAGAATGTGATAAGATCATGGATGGTAAGTGAAGTAAACTATAGAATAGAAGACGAAACGAAACATTTTATCATATTGAATAAGGGAAATAATCGATTTTCGTATTGATTATTTGACATTACCTCTTCTTTAGTATAAGACGTTACTGGACTATTGTTAACAAGTTTACTTGGCGGAGTTCCTACAAAGCAGCAGAAGACAAGGATTTAAAAGAAAGGACTAGATTCGTTTAACGATCAATTCTAAACTGTTAAAATTCTAATTAGACTTTACACATAAATATGTGGAAACTTAGTTGCCACTAAATAAAGTGTTGATTCATATGGAGGTCAATCGTATTCAGAATTAGATGCTATGAACTTTTTCGATACATCTGTGCAATGTTCAAAGACAAAATACCTCTTTTACTTATGTCATAATACGTCTAATTCATAATGCAAATGTTGAATTACCGACACAATATCTAAAATGATACGTGCAATGTCCTTTCACTTTGACAAAAAATTTTTTGTCGAAGTTGAACTAACCTGGAATTGATGATTTAATTGAGTCTGGTAATTTGATAGTTAAATTCGGTTTAATTCGAAACGTTTTCGGTATTTTAGGCAGTTCATCGCCTTCATATGTTATTCTGATTAAAGGTCTTTTATCTGAAATAAAATTCAAAGGAAGCATCTACCATAGTTTATATGTATGAAAGTATACGAATGTATTAAGGGCCACGATTCGCCATTTCCGGGGTTGATTTGGGTCAAATATGTAAACAGCCTTCAGAATACTAGAACTGGACAAAAATTGAATATTTTTTTCAAATGCACACGCACAAATTTCACTTTCTATTTCTATATAGGTCTTTTCTATATGGTGCTGACATCTCAAGAAAGGATGATTCGTCATTTCAGCGATGAGCTGTGAACACTATTTACTGATTAGCTTAGCTAAACAATTCCTGATTCTAAGACTAAGGTACGATTGGTCAAACGGATGGTCAGTCATTCCTTAGTATATTTCAACATTCTTGGAGTCGATATATTGTAACTCTTATTATTTCGCGTAAATTCATATTATTTTGCTAATTACACATGCAAACAAGTATGACATTAAGTTATGAGGGCTGTAAAGACTTGGAAATGTATCTTCTAATTGCTCATTATTGGTCTGAAGATGTAAAGGTTATACATTGTGCAATGAGTGAAGGATAATACTTCGCTACATTTTCAATATCGTAAATAGTAAAACAGTTGATCGTTCACAATGTTATGATTATGTGTATAGTTTTTAATGGCCAACAGCTGACAGAAAAACAATCTAACTGATATGAATGATAATATTTATTACTTGGAAAGTTACAACCTGTTCAATTCTAATTCAATTATTTTTTATTGAATTAGAAAATATGTTACTATAATCATATATATTTTACTTAAAGAGACAGAAGTGTCATTTTCAGGGGTTGATTTGAGTCTTGAATATAGGTAAATAGCCTTCGGAAACTATGTACGAAAATCGCATAATTCTTTCTAAGGACCTCAAACTAGGAATGTAACGTTCTTTTTCTTTATATGTCTTTTCTATAAATCACAGAGTATCTTAAAATGACGAGTCGTCATTTTAACATTCAAACACTGCAGATAATTCTGGACACACGTGGATTTGAAGGCTCAAATTTTGACAGTGAGCTGTGAACACTATTACTGATTGGTTTAGCTAAAAAAAAAATCCCGTTTCTGAGACTAAAGTATGACTGACCAAAAAAAAAATGTTTTGGAGGTCCATATCATACCTGAGTATACCAGTGAAGGTCCGTAGAACAAGTTTTCCAAAGAATTACATAAGCAAATAAACAATAGTTTGGTATCCATACAGAATATCGTGTTCAACAATAGCCAGTGAAAAAATGATAAATTAGATCGCTGGAAACGCCATTTACGCGCATTTCGATAGTAAATTCCATAACTTAGATATCACCTAATTTAATATTTGACATAGAATCAAGTGTTTCCACCACGTTCTGCGCCCATGATAGGCTAAGTAGTATAAAGAAATATCCTAAATTGTAATTCAACAAGTGATGGCCCTACCTGTCATGTCAGCACACAAAGATAATCTGAACAGATAAAGATTAAACGCCGTTATCTTGTATAATATCAATCCTTTTATTCATTCCTGACCGAGATGAATGAATGAATTTTTAACTTTTGAACTAGAATAGGCAAAACTTATTTTCTATAAGAATTCTATCAAATCAATAACGAAACTAATCAGTATAATTAATACATTTGAGGTTTTCATTTATTTTCATGATCTGTTTTTAATCAAAATTTGGACCCGATCCAAATATTACAAATAATTTGAAGAATATTCCCCATTCTTAGTATTTTTAATGAAACTTCCTCGTTCGTAGATTCAAATTTGTCGGTTATGTTTCAATTCTTCAAGCTTAGAAAATGTAGATCCAAATGGGGTTAGAGACAATTTATTTATTTGTTTGTTTATTATTTTTTTTTTATAAATACCAAATATTTATATTTCTGTATTTTAGGTCTATTTGAATAGTGAAAATATTTTGTTATTGTGTTAAATTCCAAACCATATTAACTAAATGAATCTAAAAAATCTGGTATATTCTTCTCAGTGACTGGTTATGGTTATTATGAAAACCAAATATAGTCATATATACAGTAAACCACACGTTTTGAAGAGGAATTTCAAGCTCATATTTTCTTAAAGGCAAGGTGGTTTTGAATTTTAAACGTTTTAGCTTTGAGTGAACTATGCTATCATATCACTGTTCTGCGTTTAGCGAAACATTGCATCAGAAAATATATCGCACCCTTTCACAGTGACTTTAAATATCGACTGTATAGAGCGAAAAGGTGATGACGTCATAGTTTATTTTTAGCCCATATCTTTCATCAGATATAGAACTAACCAATGAAATGTCGAGTTTATGCTGACTGTGTGTTTATTGACCAATGAATTTCTACCACATCATCACACCGAGACCATAACCAACATAGTCAACATACGCTATGGTTTGATACAAGTTCATACGATAATGTTTTCAACATATTTACAATTCTGACCAAATTCAACTCGCTAAGTTAACGGACTACGGAAACATGTCTCTACTGACACCTCGGACAATCGTCATAACGACGGATAAATCATCATGTAATGGTACCGAACTGACTGTTTTGGACGACGACATGATGGACGAATATACCGATTCGGGCGAACCAAGAAAAAGAAGACGACTGACACATTTATCTCCAGATGAGAAATTTTTAAGGAGGTAAATATCTTTTTTAAATGTTTTAATTTGGGTTGTATTTGTTCATTATTTTCTAACACGTCCTTGTAGAATGTACACATTGCGTTGACAGAATGGGTTGTGGCCAGTTCCTGTTCGAGTATTGACAGTTGACACGTCAGTGGTTTAAAGTGACAGTACATGGGCATGAGCACAATATTTTTTCATTTCCAGTTGTTTAATTGTAGTTTGGGCTTTATAAAAGTGTGCGTAGTGGTCAAACTTTAGTCTTACGAAGTGACATCAGGTATTCTGAAAGTGGGCGTAGGAGTGGATTTTGGGTGCCTTCTGTAGAGCGGGTCAAAATTGGTGTTTAAAACTTAGGGTTAGATTTTAATCAATATATTTTTTCTCTTTACAGAAAATTAAAAAACAGAGTCGCAGCCCAAACAGCCCGAGATCGGAAGAAGGCCCTAATGAGTGAAATGGAAATAAAAATAGCACAACTGGAGGCGGAAAAAAAGAAATTACAAGATGAAAACACCACATTGAAAATTCAATCCGATTCTTTAGTCACTGAAAACACTGAATTAAAACAAAGATTGGGGCAATGTAACGACGGAAAAACAGACTTAGCAACATCTGACAAATTGGAGACGAAATCCCACAGATCTGCAGCATCTGCTGTTCCTCTGCCGAAGGAGCAGATTTCGACTCCACTTCGTTGGATGGAGCAATACAAGGCCTGTTGCCTGTTACTCAGCACCCTACTGTGTATAGTTTACTGCACCAACCAAAACAAAGTTCAACAGCAACTCAGTTCCAGCAGAAAACGAAAGCAGTCAAATCCATCTCGGTTAGTCCGCATCAAAACGGAACCGAATCAGTACGGAGGGCAATGGTGGGGCCCTCACCAGCAGAGCTGGAATCCATCAATGAACTTATAAAATTTGATCATATTTATTATAAACCCAACTCAGTTAGTGTGTCAACGTCCACGACTGAAGGTCAAGGTCAAATGGTATTGAATGGTCATCCAGTTGTTGTTAAAATAGTTGACAAACCAACAAACACACAAAAATGTGTGATAAACAATAACCGTAATATAACTCTTAAACGAGTAACCACACAAAACTCGATAGTTCCCACAACAAATTGTGTGCAAAATCAAAATTCCGAGGTTATTCAAAATCAACCTTCTTTTCAAACACCATCCATAAACATTACTGACATGGAAACACAACATCAGAATCTCAACCAGAATTCAGACATGAATGACTTGGATGACTTTCATTTGTGGGATGACTTAGATTCTTTAATCAGCGAGAACTTTATCAGTCAACTAACTGAAGACAATGTATCCAAACCTATTTCACAAAACCAATGTGTACAACATGTATCACCTAACAGTGCCGACGGAAACAATACTCGAAAACGAAAGATCTCTGAAATCAATGAGTATATTTCAGAGGAAGGTTTCTTGAGTGATTCTGGACTAGGAAGTGATAGCGAAGCCCTGTCTCCTAAAAGTGAAGTGTCTAATTGTTCAGATGACATTTGGCAAGAATCATTCAGTGAACTCTTCCCTGGTTTGATTTGAAGAATATTTGTTGAATTTGTATGTTGGAAAGCACCTCACGTGGGTCGCGTAATTGATATTGAGTCACTATCAAAAATTTGAATTGTGAATATTTCACTTTTATTACATGTATATTGTTAATATTTTGTTGTAAAAACTCAAGTTTCTGTGAAATAGTTTCAGGATTAAGGGTTTATTAAAAATATGAAATGCTAGTATTTCTTTTCTATTGGATGTTAAACAGCGGTTGAAAATTTTCATTTTTTCAAAATGTCCCGAGAGTGTCCTCCAATATCGCCCCTTAATGATTCCTGTTTCGTCCCTTTCCCATATCGTCCTTAGCTATTTTGCCCCTTTCCCATATTGCCCCTTCCTGGATTTGTCCTCTTCCCAATTTGGTATTAATCAGATGAATGGGTTTCGAGCTATTGCCCTTGACTCAAATTGACACGATAGAGGCTACAGTTTTCATCTGATCTTGATGAAATTTAGTATGCATGTATAAATTGATGAGATCTCGGATAAAGTTGAATTTGGTAATAATCGGATGGACGGTTTTTGAATTATTGCCCTTTATTAAAAATGCGTGAAATTTGGATTGTGGACACGATAAAGGCTAGTTTTTACCTGATCTTGATGAAACCTGGTGTGCAAAGTATATATTAATGGGCTCTTGTTTTAATTGACAATTTGATTTAATATATTATTATGATACAGACTACAATTACACTATCTGTTGATGAGAAACAGTCTTTGAGGTATTGCCTTGACTTATATATATTTAAAAAAAATCTAAACCTGAGAGCAAAAATGAAATGAAATGAATGGAGTTTTACGTCCTACTTTTCTCCACCTTGTGGGCTAATGAAGGCGGGCAACGTTATGCAGGGTGCAAAGGGGCAACTTTTTCCAGGACAGCGGCATTAGACTGCTCTTTTTCGATTTCCAACTGTCGAAGGATCTTTAACGTGCACAGCCTGTAGCACACGGGGCCTCGGTTTATTGTCCCATCCGAACGACTAGACGCTTTTTCCCTGTCAGCCCCTCTTACCTGCATCAATGACAGGGTGAAACCGGGTTGAAAAATCCGAAGGTATTATCTCGACCCATGCCGGGATTGAGCCCTGGACCTTCAGGTTAGCTAGCAAGCGTCTAACTCACTGAGCCACCGCAGCTCCCTTAACCTGAGAGCAGTATGATAAAATGTATTTGGGTTATTGCTATTGGTTTAGGGTAGATTTTGTGGAAAAAACTACTGAAAATTACTGACAGTAAATAGATGAGATATTAAATGCATTATAAGGATCTTTAAAAAGACCGTAATCATTTCAGTGGGCGTATGATACCTTGACTGGCAAGCTATCGTAATAACAAGAAGAGGATTCAATTAAGGTTTTGTAATTTGTGTCAAATTCTTTTGTAGATGCAACGCAAAAAATTAATGGAAAGTGGCGAAGTGGGCAGGGGTGAAATGGGAGAGGGTATATATTTAAAAATACAAAATGAGAAAGGGGCACAATGGGAATAGATATGGGCGAATTGTGAAGGATCTATATGAGAAACACCATCTCGGAGTCCGTCATTTCTCAAAATATCTTACAAATATTCTTATTTGTCGATAGAATTTGGTCGTATGATTGTACGTAAATCTCAAATCTGTTTTCAGCTGAGCTTTTCATCTGTATGGATCACCCTCATAATCATATGGTTTCATCCCATTGATAATGGTTCAAAGTGAGAACTCTTTGGTTTTAAACACTTGACGGAGAAACACAAATGCTGGTGTTCTCACAGCAATCTGTATGACATTGGTTAAATGTCTTAGTCCATCTAGGATAAGAAAAGAATAAATTGACACTTGAATGAACGTCCCGTGACGGATGCCAAAACCAAATAACAAACATTTTTACGGACTCGATTGTTCGGGCTTATATTTCTTATAGTTTATATTTCCGGAAAGGCAATGACCAGTGTATGGTCTTTAGTTGAAGTAATGAAATTGTTATCGAGGCTGAGATTCAAAATATGGCATATCTATGAAACAGGCACAAGTCTCCAATGGAACATCTGAAGTCTCCCATGGAACGTCTGATAGAGTTTTTCCCCAAATTTGCTTGGAAAAAATAGACTTGATTTGGTGCATTCTGACAAAAGTATTGGGACAAAAACGTATATAAATCATAGGTTTTATTTTGTTAGAAATTAATGCCACCCATTGGCGCCGCCGCCATTGTCAAGGACTTCCATGACGTGGATTCCGTTCTTTCGCCAATTTTATTCTTAAAATGCAACAAAATTCCCCTTTTTTTTTAGGCATTAGGAAGTTTTAAAAATATTGGAATCCGTTTTTTTAGTAACAGGAAAGTAGAAAATTTTACTATAAATAATCATCTGGAAATTCAGTCAAATTTTATTATCTAATATATAACATATTAATCCGAAACGCTAGGCTATAAGTATTAAAGGATCGTCAGTCTGAATCCTCATTAAACATTTCTTTTGTGTAAATTGTAAACCTATATTCATACAAGGACATTAGTATATACAGCAATTCAATTACAGGGGTTCGCAACCAGTGGGTTATTTTGATTTTTTTGGGTGTAACGAGGCATTTTGTAGTCTAGCGTAAAATTTTTGTTAATTATAACTTATGTGTTCTATTCAGCCAGGCTATATTCTCCGAAATAAAAAGATTGCAGGGAAAAATCAGGAAATAGGGGGAAAAGATCAATAAAGGATCATGAATGGTGTAATAGAAAGAAAAGTGGGGGAGAAGTCAACAAATGTCCCACCGACGTCAATCATTCTGTACAGAAACGTTCAGCTAATTTTGGGATGATATATCCGGGTTAGTATTATTATATACTTTTATCACGTTTTATAGGTGGGATATTGACTGAGTTATATATCTTATAAAAGAAAGTTTTCACTTGCCTATAACTGTCAAAACCATTCAGAAATTTAACACTTTCGATATACCAGGGCGTCGAGTGACAGATATATATACTAAGTTATAGTCATATGCATTATTGCTTTACCAATTATCAATAAAACTCAAATTAAAAATAACCAATTTTACTGAATTAAAATTGACCGACAGTTCGTCTACAATTTTGATCATTTTCCAAAGCAGATTTTACAAGTATTATGACGTCATTATTTAAAGGAAGACTACCTCTAAGAATGAACATCAAATTTAAATTACCAGATATCATATCTAAAGAACAGAATCCTTGTTTATAAATCCATTAAACTGTGTATTAATTGGACAACCCCTAAATTTTAAATGCTTATCGGGGACACTGATAGCATCAATTTGCACAATTCTTGCAATTCCACAAAAAAAATAAATGTTTGATGATGTCATTAATTGCAAAATTTGCTTGTTTCACATAAAGCCATACTTTTGATAAGTACCTGCAATTTTATGGATAAATACTCAGTGAATATGGATTAGGGCGAACAAGTTTTAGGGCGAACATGGGACTATGTTTGAGGGCAAACATGTTTTAGGGCGAACGGACCCGTATTAGTTTCACTTTATGACACAATACATGTAATATTTTATTTTCTATAAAGGTACCAAATGGTGTGGAAGAGGAAATGCTGCAGCTAATTTTACTGATTTAGGAGAAAAAAGGGAGACTGATATTTGTTGCAGAGGCCACGATTATTGTCCCGACACCATCGGATCATTTTCATCAAAACACGGCCTGTTTAATGCCGGATTATTTACTAAGTAAGACTTCCTTTTTAATGAAAATTAAATCCATTCTTTTTGTCCTAAATTGCAAAAAGTCCTTAAGCTCAACTGTTGAAGATTTTATTATAATGAATTGTGCACGAGCTGTACATATATTTTGTTATCTTTGTCGTCGTATATTTCTGTGTCTTACACTCTTTATTGTTTTTATCCATGAAATTTTACTTATCAAAAATCTATTTTTTCATTCAAGATCTCATTGTGATTGTGAAAATGAATTTTATGATTGTTTGAAGAATTCTACTGATGAGCTGGGATCAGTCATCGGAAACATTTATTTCAATGTACTGGATTTTGATTGTTTTGAATTGAGAAACACCAAGATATGCATCAGAAATGGGTTTGTTTTTCTTTCTTTCATTTTCTCACATTGAAATTCTAACCTTTTACAAAATATACATAGGAGGCATGATTACGTTATTGGTTATCTACTGAGCTAGTCAAAAAACCTCAGAACTTTAGATACTTGCTTCTAGAAGTGTTGCTAAATCCAGTTTCCCACAGACAAAACCAACAATTAAATTATTGTTCAGTTTATATACCGCGCAAGTCAAAAACTTTGTTAACTGTTGTTGAATTCGGTTGCCCACAGACAATACCAACATCTTAATTCATCCTACTTATTATTACAGATGGTGGTTTTCGGGGTGTAAGAAGTATGGGTATGTGCAGAAGATGACTTACGTTCCTTTCAAAGAATTTTGAAGTATTAAATGACGTTATAAAATGCTCTGTATAATAAATAACAACCTTCAAGCCTCTTAATTCATATTTAGCAAATTGCAACCAAGAGTCCATAAATTGCATTCTCCTCTGTGAGTAGTTAACTGTCACTAATTCTCTGACGACGACACACTCATAAGATACCTCAACAATTGTCTTTGTTTTAGTACGTTCAAGGGACCCGCAGCAATTCAGTATAGCTTTCCCATTATTAATAAAATACTTTAAAGGGGCCATAAGAAGGTTTTCTAAACGTTTTACGTGTATCGGGGAAACTGATAGCATCAATTTGACGTCCCCGAAATGCATTAAAAGTTAAGAAAACCTCTTTACAATCATTTTAAGCGAACTCCAATAAAATAAACTTAAGAGTAAAATAAATGTTTGTATGTCAGCCATGACAGATTTGATAATATAATTTTATTGAAGCTATTTACAGAATTTGCCCCCCCTCACCCTCCTCCCAAAAAAACAAAAACAAAAACACAACAAAAACAAACAAAAAAACAAAATGAAAACAAAGTGTATATCGACACGTCAACACCACATTGTAACCGAATGTATTACTTGAAATGCAAAAAAACTGTTCCTTGCTGATCAAATTCCTATGCAAATCAGTTCTTAAGTGCTTGATTTCTAATTTATATCTGTATTTTTTCAATCTGAAAGACAAAAAAAAAAAAGAAATTGATACAGTCAATGTTGCTCGGATGGGACTGAGCACGTTGACGATCCCTCGAAAGCTTGCATTTGAAAAAAAGAAAGCTATGTCGCTATTCTGTCAAACTTTTTCCTCATTACAAGCTTTACGATGTTGCCCATCCTCAGACAAAAACAGGTACACAAATCTTTATTTCATTTCATTTCCAAATTTTAAATACTTACCTCATCCAATTCTGCAATAAGATCATTTAGTATGTCTATATCTGTTTTGTCTGCAGCAGTCGTATTTGGTGATTGCTGTGATTTGACAGCATTTGGGGTAGCCTCTGGTGGTGGGCTCTTTGGTGGAGACACAGAAGATGGTTGTTGAGGAGCATCTGGCTGGATTAACTCTACAGCGGTTTTTGATTGTTGAGTGTGTGGAATAGCAAACTGTTCATATTGCGGAGTGTCGGGCAGATGAATTTGATATGGTTGCAGGGCGATTTCTTCATGATCTGATAAATCCTGTAACTTCATTTCTGAGTTTTCTGTAGGTGATCTTGATGGACCTTGTTCCTGAAGAAGAATGAAGATGACTTCTTAAAAGATGGCCCTTGCTATCAGCTATGTAGAACTGAAAATTGGGATTTATTTGGGTTAGTTGGACGAGAAAGGACGAGCCTTGCATTGAATTGAAAAAAATGGTATATAGTGTTAAATATACGTTGACACAATCAAAAATGGAATCGAAATAGTTTTTGGAATCTTCCTTAGATGCGCTAGGATATCTTTGGCGACTATATTTAGTTATCAGATGATACCAGCAACAGCGTCATTTATCCATAAAAACGTTATTCACCTTATTTGTTGCCCCTTCTGATCTTAAGAGTAGTTGTTTCTGGAAAGAAAAGTTGGGGTACAAATTAATTGAATATGTAGTAATTCAACTTAAATAATAAAACGCGTCAGAGCATAATGTAAAATTCAAAATTTCCAACAGTTCGTTACGAATAGCAATTACAGATCTGAATAAGAATCGACAAGTTCCATCCTAGGTATGACCTTAGCTACTTAGAATAGAATATTCTATACAATATACTATACTCATGGTATATATGTATTATAACACGAATCAAAAAATGAAAAGAATGGAGTTTTACGTCCTACTTTTCTGCAAACACGAACCAAAACTGTAAGAAAAATAACATGACTTAGTATACATACGTTATGTTCTCTGAGCTTCTGTTTCCAAGATTTTTCACTCTGTACACTGCTCATACTGCTCGTATCCCAGTCTGAATTGTGAATTGTCACTTTCTGTTTAACCACTGGAGTGGGTTCGGGAATGGTACTTTGAGTTTTCAGTTTCGGTTTATCCACTAGAATGGATTTGGCGTTGTTACTCTCGGGTAATTGTGGCTCATTTTTCTTCCTTGAGAAAAAGCTTCGTATCGTTCGAAATCCATGGCTCCTGTCCTTTTCCTCTTTCTTTTTTCTCTTCGCCTCCTTCTTTTCTTTCTTTTTCTTTGCCTTTTGTAGCGTCTTTTCATTCTTGGCCACCAACCTGGCCCGTTCATTAATTCTTTTCTCCAGGGAAGTTTCTCTCTCGCGTCTCTTAAATTTGAAACTTAATTTGAATCTTCCCCTCCCTCTGGTGACCTCTTCTTCACTTTGTTCTTCCTCTGCAATTTCGCCTTCATCCTCGCTGCCGCTACTTACTATGGAAGGATTTCTCTTGGACTTCATTCTTTGTTTAAAGTTCTCGAACTTCTGTTTGAAGCCTTTCTTTGTCGAGGAACCACCTACAAACTGTCCAGATCCGCTTCCACTTGCCACTGAGGTTTCTTCCATTCCATTCTCTACTTCTTTCTTTTCAGCATTTTTAACAACCGTGCTGGCTAAAAACGTGGAATAATCGATGCGACGTGGGCCAGATTCTGTGGTTGTTTTCTTCTCTTCTTCGTTTTTCTTGACTTCTTCATCTTCATGACCATCGACATCTTCAGTGTCTGATGGAGAAGTTTTTTTGTCTCCACGTTTGTCCTCGACTTCATCCACCCTGGGAGATCTCGATTTTGATTTCACACCTTGTTTAACACCTTTAAATTTCGCCTTGAAGCCTTTCCTTTTTTTGGTACCTTGTCCAGATTCACTATCAGAATGAGATACTTCCCCCTTATTCCCTTTGCTGGATTTCCTATCCGCTTTAATTGACTTATTTGCCTTGTTGCTCTCATCTTCATCCTCTCCGGAATTTGACTCTGCTTTCTTAGTTGCTTTTTTGTTGGACTTTTTCTTTTTGGTGTTCTTTTCATCATACTCGTTTTCCCCTTCACCATCGCCATCTTCTGTTCCAACGCTTTCCTTACTTGAACCTTGCTCCTTGCTTTTTGATCTGTGTTTGCTAGATTCTCTCTTGAATCCATTCTTGATTCGTTTGAAATTAAATAGCCTCTTTCCTTTAGATTTTGTTGGTAGTTCATCTTGAGACTCCTCGGTGTCACTACCATAGTGGCTCTCCACATCACTGGATCTTTCTTTCTCAACGGAACTTCCGATGGGTTCCTTTTTAGACGTTTGCTCTTCTTGCTCAATTTCACTGTCATACTCTTTCTCTTTGCTTGCTCTCTTGAATCTGTTCTTGATTCGCTTGAAATTAAATAGCCTCTTTCCTTTAGATTTTGTTGGTAGTTCATCTTGTGACTCTTCGGTGTCACTACCATAGTGGCTCTCTACATCACTGGATCTTCTGATGGGTTCCTCTTCTAGCTCAGTTTCACTGCCACTCTCTTTCTCTTTGCTTTTTGATCTATGTTTACTCGATCCTCTCTTGAAGCTATTTTTTATTCGTTTGAAATTAAATAGAATCTTAGTTTGAGATCTAATTGGAAGCTCATCTTGAGTTTCCTCAGTGTCACTATCATGATGATCTTTCTTGGAAATCTTCTGTTTATTATTTTCCCGTTTAATGTCCTCTTTGGTAACATCTTCAGAATCTTCCGTGTTCACCCTTTCCTTCTTTCCCGATCTCGATTTTCTTTCGTGCTCAATGAGTCTTTCATCTCCGCTTTGGCGATTTTCTTGTTGTGGAATGATAGTTTCGTTTTCTAGATCATTCTCACTATCTCTCTCGATTTCGCTCTCTCTCTCATAGTGGCTCTCTACATATTGAGGCCTCTCATTACTGACAAAATAGCTCACGGATTGCTCTTTGATTTTCTCCTTTTCTAGCTCATTCTCAACATCACTCGCTTCAACCGACAAACTGCTAGATCTTCTCTTGAATTTTTTATCGATTTTCAAATTGAACATAGGTTTTGTTTGAGATTTAGTTAGAACTTCGTCTTTAGTGTCCTCGGTGTTATTTTTAACGTGTTGAAATCTCTTAATTCCTACAGAATTTCTCGTGGATTGCTTTATTACTATTGCGTTCTCCCACTCACATTCACTGTCAGTGTCAGTGTCACTCTCACTATCGCTCTCCCAACTATCTTCATGCTGCATATTCTTTTCCGTCCATTTCTCGAGTTTTATTGTATTATTTAAGGAAGATGTTTCATCGCCATCGCTTTCGCTACCTTCATGTTGTGGAATTTTCTTTCTCGTCTTTCTGACTCTTTTTCTCTGTAGCAAAGTGTCACTGTCGCCTTCGCTTTCTTTTTCACTCTCTTGGTATGGTATCCTACTGACGGACTCCCCTGAAGAAATCGTGCAGTCCTTATCTTGCTCTCTGTCATCCTTCTTTGGTGTCTCCTTTGACCTTTTGACAGTAGATTGCTCTGTGGGATGCCTTTCTTTCTTTTCTTTAACCTCATTACTGCTTTCAATCTCTTTAAGTTCGGTTCTTTGACCCGAAACAAGTTTTCTTGTAGAATTGCACGTTGTCTTTGCATCATTCTTGCTTTCGTTATCATAAACGGCGTTTTCCTGTTGCCACATTTTCTTTTCCGATTTTTCTTGAAAGTTTCTACCGGCTATTTCCTTTTCTTTAACAGTTTCGTTATGCTGGAATATTGTCTTATCAACATATTTTCCAGCAGGTTGCTTACTGGCCTGTGTCTCATGCTTAATCGGACTATCGCTCTTTCGGTGCTGGGACACTCTTTTACTGATTTTTCTTTGTATTGTTTGCTTGATGGCATTTTCTTTTACTAGCTCAGTCTGGCTCTCACTCTCGCTTCCGATCTCAATATATTGGTGTTGTATCTTGTTTTCTGTCTTACTGGGGGGTTGCTTTGTACAGCTTCTGGTGACCTCTTGCTGACGCTTTATTTCGCTTTCTCTCCCGCATCGTTCTTGCTCAAAGAGTGTCCTTGATTTCTTACCGTCAGAATTTCCCACTGGTTTCTTGCAGATCTTTGATTTCTCCAGCTCAATCTTACTATCACTCTCGCTCTCGCTGTCATGGTATGCCTTCTGTTCCACTTCATTGACGAGATTCCCTTTAGAGATCGTTTCTTCTCCTTTCTCATTCTCGTTATCGCTCTCCTCCTGCCGTGACCTTCCTCTTTTAATCTTGTGTATGGATTTCCGAGAGGCGTCCTTGTGGACATTTTCGTGCACTTTCCCACCATGAACACCATTTTCATTCTTCCTAGTGATTTTTGTTGAAGAGTCCGCCTCATATGTCTTAAATGCAGGCCTCTTTCTAAATTCCTCATTTCCATGCTTGCTAACACTTTCGCTCCAGCCAGACCTCTCAGTTCCCGCCATACCACCAGATCTTGAGATCTGAATTTCTTCCTCTATATTTACATTCTCTTGTAATTTTTTCTCCGTCTTCATGACAGATGAAATTAGAGTGCTCGTAGTTGCCCTTTCCCCTTTTTCACTTTTGCCCTGTTCATGTTGTGGTTTCTTTGTGACAGCCCCGTTTTCACTATCCCTGTGTAGTGAACCACTCTTTTCCGTTGCAGCAGCACATCTTCTTAGCGAGCTCTTATTGGATTGTTCATTGTCTCTTTCTTCGATATAGCTGTCTAATTCGCTCTCGTCGTTTTGAAATTTAGCCTTATCGGTGTATTTTTCTATTTTTTCTTGCTCTTGCACATTTTCACTTTCTTGTTTCTTCTTCTCCGACAACGCCATTCCCGTCTTACTAGTTGAAATTCTATTTGAGATGATTTCAGCTGTTCTGCTATCATCGCTGGTTGTTTTACCTTGTTGCCATTCATTCTCGCTTATCTCCGTGGCTAACTTACATTCAGGCTTCTTGATGACTTTTTCCTCTTTTTCATTCTCAGTTTCATTTTCTTCTTGTGGTGATTGTGTAGTGATCTTTTGGACGGCTTTTTCAATAGATCTCTTCCTGACTATTTGTTTTTCTATTTCGCTTTCTCCCTGCTTCGGAGTTTTCTCCGCCTGATTTGCTATTGTTACAGGCCTCTTGAATAGTTTATCTCTTTTTAGTCCATCCTCACTTTCGCTCTTCTCTAATCGTTTATTCTTAATTTTACTGCAATTTTTCGATGCAGGAATTATGCTTCCATTTTCTTTCACCTGTTTGTGCACGCTCTGCTTCAGCATTGCTTTTGTCTGAATGGTGGATGTACTACCACTTTGCTTGTGGTTTTCTTTCTCTGGTTCGCCCTCGCTTTTGCTCCCTTGTGATTCCTTTCGAACATTGTCCATCTGTTTTCCTACCAATCGTATACTGCTTTCTTTCTGTGGATCGCTCTGGCTACCAATTTGTTGTAATTTCATATTTGTCTGACTTGCCAATGTACTAAGAAGTCTCTTGGGGATGTTCTCTGGTTCCCCCTGGCTTTGGATTTTGTCACGGTTCTCTTCTCTTTGGTCTTTAATCTTTTTAGTCTTACTAAACCCCCATTTGGCTTGAATATTAGCTTTTAATATCTTTAGCTTGCTTCCGCCCCATTTCACTGGTTTGCTCTCAACATCGTCTTCATTTTCGCTCTCTTCATATTTTAACTCCTTCTTTGGCGTGTCAATGGTGTTTATTTGAGGCACTTTCTCGTCTTCCCTTTCGTACCTGAAGCTTCCCCTCTCTGCTCTGGCTTTAGGTTTTTCCAGCTCACTTGCAAAAAAATTGATTTGGATTTTATTTTGTTTTGAGTCTTCTGTTTCGCTCTCTTTATATTTCAACTCCTTCTTTGTCTTGTCAATGGTGTTTCTTGGAAGCACATTCTCTTCAATCTTTTTGTACCTGGAGCCTTCCTTCTCCGTTCTGGCTTTAGGTTTTTCAAGCTCACCTGCATAGGATTTTACTTGGATTTCATCTCCTGGTTTGCTTTCTTCATTTTTAAGCTCATTCTTTGTGCCGTTTGAGACTTTTCTTGGGGGTATAGAGCTTTCTATCTGCAACTTGACATTTGTTCCCAACTCCCTTTTGGAATCAGTTTTGCATACTCTTTCTAGCTGTCTTGTTTTGGTGCTGTCTTCATATTGTAACTCCCTATTTGTCGTTTCAGTGGTTTTTCTTGAGGGCATTTTCTGAACTGTCTTTTCACAAGAACTTTCTGTCTGCGACTTAACTTTTGGTTTCTTCAACTCTCTTGTAGCATAAGTGTTGCATTCGTTTTCTTTTAACTGTTGCATTTCTCTTAAATTGCTCTCCTCGCTAAATAATTCTTTCCTTGTCTTTTCGACTGCTATTATTGGAGGTATATTCTCTACTGTCTTTTCACAAGAACTTTCCATCTCCGACTTAGCTTGGGGTCTTTTCAACTCTATTGTGGCACAAGCTTTGCATTCCTTTTCTTTAAACTGTTGCTTTTCTCTTAAATCGCTCTTCTCGTGTATTAACTCTTGCCTTGTCTTTTCAATTTCTATTCTTTTGGGTATCTTTTCAACCTCTTTTATACGAGAGCTTCCCATGTCAGATTTCGCTATTGGTTTCTTCAGTTCACAAGTTGCAGTTTTGTATTCGTTTTCTTTAAATCGTGGCATTTGCCTTTGGATATCTTCATGATTTACATAATTCTGTGTATTGACAACGGTTTTTCTTAAAGGTACCTCTTCTTCCCTTAAACGAGAGCTTTCCATCTGTAACTTGATCGTTGCCCCCAGCTCTCTTTTGGCGCCAGTTTTGCATTCGCTATTTTCTTGCAGTCGTGGTATAGTCTTCACCCCTTGTATTGACTCCTTCTTGATCTTGTCAACAGCTTTCCTTGAAGGTTTATCCTCTTCTGTCTTTTTAAAACTTTCCATCTCTGATTTCGCTGTTGGCTTCTGCATTTCAAACGTGGCATCGATTTTGTATTTGTATTCATTTATATTTGGCTGTTGGTTTTGCTTATGGCTTTTACCATAGCTTAAATCTTTCTGTTTCTGGCTAAGGGTTTTTCTTAAAGGCAGCCTTTCTTCTACTTTTTCACAACGAAAGCTTTCCATCTCTGATTTGACTCTGGTTTTCTTTAACTCATTCGGGGCACTGACTTTCTGTGCACTTTTTTCATATTCTTCTATTTCCCTTTCGCTCTCACCATTTGTCTCTCCAAAAACCATTTCTGTAAGTATCTTCTCATTGTCTTTTATATAACGAGAAATTTCCATATCCAATATAGCTCTTTGCTTCTTTAGCTCAATGGAGGTATCAGTTTTACAATTGAGCTCTTTGCGATATATTGATTTTATCTCATATTTTTTATCCCTATGTATCTTCTCTAGCCCTTTTTCACAACCAGAGCTTTCCATCTCTAATTTGACTTTTGGTTTCTTTTGTTCACTTGTGGTATAAGGTGTCCAATAGTTTTCTTTCAATAGTGGTAAAGTACTTTTGGTCTCTTCGCGTTTCAGATATGCCTTTGTCTTGCACATGCTTACTGTAGGAATCTCCGCCTCTTTTACGCAATGAGGGATTTCAATCTTCAAATTAGCTTGTGGTTTCTTCAGATCACAAGTGGCACCAGTTTTGTATTCAACATATTTGTGCTGTGCTATTTTACTATCTTTATTTTCTATATCTGTCTTTGTCTTGTCACAGGCTTTTCCATCAAGCATATTCTCTTCATAGGCAGCTTTAAATACAACAGATTCTAGGTTCCTTGAAGGTTTCTTTCCAATCTCCGATTTAACTGTGGTTTTCTTTAGCTCATTCGGGGCATTGACTTTCAGTCCACTTTTGTCATATTGTGGAATTTCCCTCTTGCTCTCGCCATGTTTGAACTCATTTATCTCTCCAAAAACCATTTCTGTAAGTATCTTCTCATTTTCTTTTATATAACGAGTAATCTCCATATCCAATATAGCTCTTGCTTTCTCCAGACCATTTGAGGCATCGGGATTAGAATCATCTTTGACAGCTTTTATGTTATCCATGAATTCTATTTCAGATGCACGATTCTTCACCGTTCCAATCGCTTCCTGACTCTGAACATAATCGAACTTTGCTTTCGAAACTGCTCCATGCATTTTCGTATTTCTTCCGACGATCTTTTCATCTATGGGAACGTGGCTACCCCTTTTCAACGTTGATGATGTTGAATTTAGTTCATTTTCAGAGGACTTTAGATTTCTTAATATCAAGGTCTGGTCATTTACTGCTTTTTCATTTGCAGATATTTCTGGAGTTGATTTGGAAGGTCTTTTCGGTAATCCGTCCTCCTTATTTTTTAGATCTCTTGGTTCGGACCAGCCTCTCCATTCTTTGCATCTACATGTACATTGGTATGCTTTTGCTTTTTCGATCTTTTCTTGTAGACTCAGTTCGGTCACCCTGAAATTCTCTTCTCTTCTGTCAGGAAGGAAGCCCTTGTTAGCAGTCAATCTGTTTTGGTGTCTATCTCGCTCTACGTGCTCTAAACACCTTTCGTTAAAGACGCCAGTGCTCTCATTCCAACAGTTACCAGCGGTATCCACCCTTCGTCTTTTTGTTTCTGAACTCCGATTATCCAGAACCACAGCGTGCCCTTCCCAAACATGTCTATATCTTTCTGCCCGTTTTCTTAGTCTTTCTGCAATAGCTATCAGGTCGTCGAGGCTCATCCTGGACTCGCGGCTTCTTCTTATTCCATCTCGGCGACATTGTGTTAAAGAATCTTTATAGTCCTTGATGAAATCCCTGTTTGGACCGTCATGGTTTTCTTGTTCTCTATCCATTGTTATATTACTCCTGTAATATTATATAAATATCTTAGTTCTTCTATACCGACAAATTCCGGTTCTTCCTATGCTTCTCTTTGAGATTGACACTATCTGAAAAAGTCATACAAGCAAACACCATGCAGATGGTCAACTAGGATAAATATCTGCATAGCCGATGACAAACTACGTGTATCCAGTGTAAACTATGTACTGTCAAGTGCATTGCATCCACCAATATGAAATTGCAACTAAGCTTGAAGTTTGTTGCTCGGAGAAGGGCATAGATAAGATGAACTAGCCATATAGCCAACTCAAAGCCGAAAGACGGGGTTCATTTAATTCATTTCATTTGTATCCTTCAATAGATTATAAGGCAACTTGCTCGAGAACCTAGAATCATGTCGTTTGCAACGCGCATTAAAAATGCCGTCAAGCAAAATAATTTTTTTTTCAAACCAGCAAAGTTACGATCTCTGACTTATATATAACAGTAGAAAATAGTTTACCTTAATGTCACTTGATCAATCCTTCAATAAAATATCAATAAAATTCCTGCCAAATCCAATTTTCTTTGGAAATATTGGAGAAATTCCTGAAATTGCACAATTCTAGTAGCGTTGCTTCTGTTCTGCGTTGCGACGTTATCAAGAATTATTGGAATTGATTATGACGTCATAATGTAATTACGCTTTCTTAATTGTAGTAATGTGAAGCTCTAATCATTATACGAAAATTTCTATAAAAGAAATAGAGACAAACCCATAGGCCTAATATAATTTTTTTTAGCTTTCTTCTTTTTTTTTACCCCTTTTAGTATGCTTGATGGATTGAATTACACCCCTCCTCCCCCATTTTTTTTTCTTTTTCTTACATCTTTCAAAATCCCCGATTGATTGAATTACCGCTCTTCCCCCTAAATCTTTACTATTTCATGATTTTTTCTAAGGTTTTCCAAGCAATCTTTTTATGTCGGAAATTAGCCTGACTGAATAGAACGACTTAAATAATAGTTGTCCAAAAAATTACTAATTACCCCCATGGGTATAACTACCCTCAGGTTGAAAACCCCTACGGAGAAGACCAAATGAAATGGAGAGCACTTCCAGATTGGGATAATGACAACAATATCGGCGCAATACTTTTTATTGTAACAGTTCTAACAAAAGCAATATTTCCCACAATATCCCGGTAAATTTAACGTAAATCTGCAATGTAGTATTAAAATACTTTATCATATATAAATACTATTTCTCCATCTTCTGCACAGTTGGAATTTCTGAAATTTTCAAAAATTACGTTACACATACTGTTACATGAACCGCAAACCCACCCCGTCTCATTCGTCTGTGCTTACAACTAGTATTACGTTTACCTTTAACATTTGCTGCTTCTGACAGTCATTTTTGGGGGTTGTTGGATAGCCATCGAAAGGTATTTTTCACGGTTATCGTCTCTTAATAGCTTTTCAGAGAATTAAATATTTGAAGATTTGATATTAGAATTTTAAAAACTGGAAACATTTTCTCCCAGTGCAACTATAGTTGGACTCCAAAAAGAGAAATAGTACGTCGCATCTGATTGGAAGTATACATTAAAGATACATTGTCAAGAAATTCTTTCAGATCATTCAGATCAATGCAAGCATGTTTCTATTTCTAGAGTGCGAATGACAGTTTTCAGAGAGCCATAGCTTAACAGTAAATAAAACCTTACCTATCAGTACATTTCATAAAACACATGGACAGAATGAAGTTAAAATAAAGATCACCAATAGTACGTCCTGCTTGGTCTGTAGATTTCTTTAAGCAATCATAAAACTTATTATCACAATCACAATTCAACCTATAAAATATGATTATGATAGTAGAGTTTTATCAATATGGCCCATGCCCCACACGAGTCCTGCTCATCAACCAGAAATAATGGGGGTGGGGTGATGTAAGTTATGGCACCAAAACGAGAAATGTGACACTGTTAATTTTACGAGAGGCACATGAGTTCTTACTGGCAAACTTTGTCCTAATGCTCTAACAAGGAACAAATCAGTGGCTTACCGTTATCCTGTCACTATCTGCTATCTAGTTGGACTCGGGTTATCGTTTTTTAAAGATTTATTTTGATAAAAGCTGATTAGAAGGCAGGGATTTCTTTTAACGAACCTAACAAAAGGACTGTTATTTTCTAAACCATATTTAGATTGATATGGAGAAATATAGTCTGGACAATAATCGTGTTCTCTACAACATTTATCAGTCTCACGAAATACTCCTAAATCATTATAATCTTTAGATATATTACCCACGCCACACCACTTAGTTCCTGAAAAAAAGATCATTTATATATTTAGATTGTTATCAAAAACTCATGACCTATAAAGACTTAACCATGTGTTAAGCTATTACGAATTTCGTCTTATATCTTGACGCAATAGCAAAAGGCATAAACCGAGGCCCCGTGTGCTACAGGCTGTTCACGGTAAAAATCCATCGACATTAAGAAATCGAAAAAGAGCAGGCTAATACCGCTATCCTGTCCAAATTTCCCTCATAGTACCCTGCATTGCATTCACCGTCTTCATTAGCCCACATGGTGCTTCCTTCTGGTTTCAAGGAATGCTGTGGTTTGATTGTATTGTATATTAGCGAATCCGGAGTCTTGGACAGAAAGACTGTAAACATTATGGCCACCAGTTTACAGACTTTCTGTCGAAGGCTTTGGCGGTATTCTAAAGCGTACAATCCAATCAAATCGCTGCATTTACAAACTTCTGTAAGACAAGAAAGGTAGCTGTTGAAGTCAAGGTATAAAACAAAGTTCGTAAAAGCTTGACAATGTGAAGATGAGAGAAAACTGACATGTTCTTCTCAAAAATCCAAATTTATTAGTCAAAATAATCAGGTCGATAAAATCAATGATAAAATATTATGAAATGTCATGATGATAGAACTTCAAAATGAATGCAGCTTTTCTGGATCAATCACAAAGCAAAACAACTTGATTCATGTCAAAGAACCTAGAATTTACATTAGTAATCTATAAAATATTTTTAAATCTCTTGAAAACAACGCACCGGGATAAATAATCTCACCAGATCTACGAGTTCTAGACAATCTTTGATTAGTGGGACAAGTATTTATAATATTGTGAATTTCATCTGGTGTTTTTTCTATAATGATGCTATGATCAGGTAGACTTTCTAACGTCTTTGATATCAACTCTCTAGAAAAGAAATTACAAAACAAGAATTATTTCCCTTAAAACACATATAGCCTACTGAGACTCTCGGTAATAATCACCACAAAGACATAAAAATCAAATAGGTAATGAAGATACAACCCAGTAAAAATCACATGGACATTACAATAGCATGGTAAACACACCCACATACAAACTAGTAAACACATAGAATTTGAATTTGAATGATAATCAAACAAAAAGGTCACCGCATAAAAGTAAATACATAGACGTGATATTCAATTTTATCGAATACTAGTTATAGTACATAGATACAATAACCAATTAGTAATTTTGCGATAAACACTGACTGATCGCAACCACACCACCTTCGAGAATGGTTACTACACTTGAAACTAGTCCGAAATATCTGCCTCTATTCAAGCCTCTGATGGATATTTTGACAGTTGTCAACTGGAGTATAGAGTCAGAAGGAAAAGACCCTGTTAAATGGGGATTTTCCACACCTTCAAAGATGCGTTTTCTCTAACATAATATTGAATTACCTTTAAGATGATTGTAAATTAATGCTGGGCATCACCATAACTTTCGTTTTGTCAGCATCACGTGACTCTATGACCTTTGAACTTTTGGCTGCGCACTCAGTTTTAAATGGCCGATGCTAGATCAGTTTCGCCAAAAAAACAAAACTTTGATGGAACCGGAGACGTGACATAAATGGTGTAGAGAGAAAATGATGATATGACTGAACTACATAAATATTCATCTATTCAAATATACCTGGGTTTTGCAGATGTATCTAAATAAGTTTAAAACCCCCGCACCCACGGAGATGCGCAATGTTTCCGTTTAACAGGGACTATTTTTCTCTCTCTACACCACCTGACATCTGTCCAAATAGCTATCAGAGGCTGGAATAAAGACAGACATTTCGGTCTAACTTGAAAGATGATAATGTACGCATGCCTTGATTTTGATTAAACGGCCTACCTGTCTCCAATAATAAAACATTCCCTTAACGAACCTACTGTTTCTTCTATTAGTATACCATCAGTTTTATAATATTTTGTCTCTTTGGTTCGGACGTTGTCTAAAATACACAACAAGAGGAGCATGCAACCAAGTAGGGACATAATCTAGCAGTGCTCTCAGGTCAAATAAATATGACACGTGTGTTCTCAAATTTTGATTTGACTGTTATTGATTATTGAATATTCATTCCTTTTTAATGACAAGCGTTGAATAACGTAATTAAAAATTGTCACTGCTGTCTGTATTCATTCATTACCCAATTCAATGAACATACATCGTTTGTTGACCCTATATATTGGCGGCGTCATTGGTTCGGATACAGGGAGGAGGACTTAATTTATATATATCAACGAACCATGTAATTTTACGTTATCAAAAAACCTACACAGAACATGTTCAGTTTTATTGGCACCATAATTGCAAGAAATATGATCAGAAATGATCTTTTCGCGCGAGAAGGTATTCTTAATCGAAATAATTTTTCAATTTCCTTACAAATAAGATACAGTTGACAATTTTCCTTTTTTTTCTTGGTCGGTAAAATGAAAATAAAATGAATGGAATTTTACGTCCTACTTTTCTGCACCATGTGGGTTAATGAAGATAGACAATGCCATGCAGGGTACAAATTTTGCCAGGACAGTGGCTTTAGCCTGTTCTTTTTTCGATTTCCAACTATCGAGGGATCTTTAACGTGCACAGCATGTAGCACACGGGTTTATTGTCCCATTCGAATGACTAGACGCTTTTACCATATCAGCCCCTCTTACCTGCATCACGGAAGAGGAAACCAGGTTGAAAAATCAGAAGGTATTATCTTAGTCGTTAAAAAAACGGATTGTAAACAGTGAGTAAGGAGCGAAGTGCTCTTCAAGCATCTTCTGACTTTTCCTGTGTCATGATACTTCGTTCTTCCTCTGAGAGTTCTTCTTCTGTAATTTATCTGTAATGTTTTTCCTTTGTGAAGTTCTTTTGTGAGTTCTTCTTTAGAGTTCTTCTTTTGTAGTTCTTCATCTAGACTAGAGTACTTTCTTTGTAGTTCTTCCTTCTTCTGTAGTTCTTATTCTGGATTTCATCCTCTGTAGAGTTCTTCTTCTGTGGTTCTTCTTCTGTAGAATTTTCCTGTGTTATTATTCTTCTGCAGAGTTATTCTTCTGTAAAGTTCTCCTTCTGTAGCTCTTTGTAGTATTTCTGTAGTTCATCATTTGTAGAGTTCTTCTTCTAAAGTTCTCTCTCTACAGAGTTATTCTGTGTAGTTTCTCCTCTGTAGAGTTCTTCTTCTGAAGTGCTCATCTGTGTAATTATTCTAGAGTTCTTCTTTTGTAGTTCTTCATCCAGACTAGAGTACTTTCTCTGTAAATCTTCCTTCTTCTGTAGAGTTCTTTTGTGTAATTATTCTTCTGTAGAGTTCTCCTTCTGTAGAGATCTTCTGTGTAATTATTCTTCTGCAGAGTTGTTCTTCTGTAGAGTTCCAATTCTGTAGTTCTTTGTCGTACTTCTGCAGTTCCTCTTCTGTAAAGTTCTTCTTGTATTGTTCTCCCTCTACAGAGTTATTCTGTGTAGTTTCTCCTCTGTAGAGTTCTTCTTCTGAAGTGCTCATCCGTGTAATTATTCTTCTGTTCAGTTCTTCTTCTTCGAACAGCCTTGTACTCTTTTGGCTTCATTATTGTCATCTGTGATTCTTCTTGATAATCTATCGATGGATTTTCGACAGCTTTAGATTTGATCAAAGCTGTGAGCAATTTGAAACAGATGTTATATTGATTTTATTAGGTTATGTCTCTAAAGTCTATAAATCATTTTATGGGATGTATACATCAAGAAATTAAAAAAACAACAGTCAATGAAAATATCAACATCTATTGTTACCAAAGCTGACAGTATGGGTATAAGTTTATATTAATAAATAAAAAATTTTTCATTTCTTTTTCACCCGACAACATTCCGAAACCTATCTACAATTATGTCAGTTCTGCATTTGTCTGCATATACCATCTGGAATAAATATTCCTGTTGCCAGTGGCAGAGTCCACTATTTCTATTTGAGATTTTATGAAAAATCATTGTAATCAATCAAAATCGATTGACTATGCTTATGTACGAGTTTTGATGAAATGAACTATGTATAGAAAGTACTACTATAAAAAACACCAATGAAATGCAATGTATAAACTATTTGATTGGTATATAATGACTAATACTAAGTTTACCAACGAGCCAACTTAGTAGATTAACAAATATCAACAAGATCGCATTCTAGAGTAAATAGAATTAGTCAAGATGTTTGTGTTGTTGTTGTTGACAGCGCTAACTGTTTTATTTAATCAAACTGGAGGGGACGGTTTTAAAATGACAAAATCTTCATCGTTTTATTACAAATCCCGACATGTACTGCTCCAACTTACAAAAGGAAATGGAACATCTTCATGCAAAATAGCCTCAAATAGGTAAGTGATGGCACTTAAAAAGATAATTTCTCCTTGAACGCGTATGAACAGGTTCCTAATGGCAGTTTTTACACACAAGTCGCTTATGAATGATGGAAACCGATGATATTGGTGTCCCCGATACGCATAAAAAGCTGCAAATCTTTCAGCGCTCACAATATTAAGGAATATGTCAATTTGGGTCATTTCTTACCCACGGATGTTGAACCCTATAGAATTAAGAAAAATAAATTACAAATATATACCAAATTTACTACATATTGTTCTTTGCAGCATCGGCAGATTGCAACTCTTACAGGAAAATAAACCATCGAAGGTAACTAAACTAAGTCTGACGGAAATGGGTGAACTGTTACATCTTTGTCCCCATTCTGACCAAGAGTTGCAACAGAAACATCGAATTAGAAGGCGATGGACTTCAATTTTCAGGGGATTATATCCAGGTTCGTAAACTTTATAATCATCATGAAAGAGCTTTTGTCAATAACGTTTGAGCTCAAATTGCTGTTGGTCTCTCGCCCCTGATGAGTAAGGGTGTTTTTCATAATATATTCCAATTTCAATTTTGAAATTTTCACCTTATTTTCTAGCCAGCTGATCATGCTACATGTTTCATCAGATTATACATAACTTGCACAAAGTCATTTTCTAAGGTTAAAACAGCACTGAAAAATGTTATGTCTTTTATTGTATATTTTAGACCTGCTTATCTGTAAAGCTTTAGATCTGACAATCTGTATACCTTTAGATCTGTCAATCTGTATATCTTTAGATCTGAAAATCTGTATCCCAAATCTGTATCTGACAATCTGTATACCTTGAGATCTGACAATCTGTAGGCTATATCTTAGAACTGACAATCTGTATCCCAAATCTATATCTGACAATCTGTATCCCAAATCTGTATCTGACAATTTGTATATCTTAGACCTGACTATCTGTAAACCTTTAGATCTGACAATCAGCTTACTTTAGATCTGAAAATCTGTAAATCTTTAGAACTGACAATATGTATGCCTTTAGATCTGACAATTTGTATATCTTAGATCTGACAATCTGTATACCTTTAGATCTGACAATCTGTATATCTTAGAATTGACAATCTGTTCTTTATATCTGACAATAGTAGCCTACTTTTATTGTAAATTTCAGGTACAAATTGGTGCGGTATTGGTAACAGTGCCGATGGCTTGGGTCGATATGCTTTCACAGACGCCTGTTGTCGATCACATGACGTGTGTCCAGGATTCATTGCGCCTTTTTCTACTGAAAGAGGTATTACCAATTATTTACCTTACTACAAGTAGGTTATGTTCTATTCATACATGTATTACGTTTTTGCAGTGTCTTTGTCATGCGTGTAAGCTACTGTGCTACTAGCTTATATTATAATATATAAACGTATACGTTTATGGCTTATGGCGACCTTAACACGCTCTGAGTCAATTTTCCGTCGCAGTATAGCAGTGCAGTATGAACGCTTTTCCGGTGTGACAGGGCCATTATAAAATATTTGACTTGGTGTCAGATTTGAAGCCAACAGCAGTTTCTTGCGTCACTTTGAATTGTGTATCGCCGCCATTTTAGAGGATTCATATGCCTACGTGATTGTAATAATATATTATAAACCAGCTTTAGGTCTCAGTCAATGTAATAAGCCGACACCAAGAAATCTATGAAATAATACATGTATATGCTTGTCGTTTTAACTTTAGATATAGCTGTGACTGTGATTTAGAATTCTACGAATGCCTGAAAGTTTCAAAAGATGAGATAGGTACTTCAGTTGGTCAGTTGTATTTTAACATATTTCAAAGGTACTGTTTTAAAGAAGACACCGAGCGGGTGTGTGACCGTAAGGGGTAAGTATTGAGTTTTTCTTCTTTATTTTTTAACGTATAAACCTTGAAGAACATGGCTTACTCCTTTTATTAACATTTGTTTCAATTTTGAATTTGTAAAATTAACTTTCTTAGAGTTACCCCGATTTATTTTTTCTTTTTTTTTCTTTTTTTTTTTCACAAGTTGCGAATTCATCCCCTTTAAACTTTGATGTTGACGACCACATGGACATGGACTTATATTTTTAAGAAATATTTCTTTCTTTCAGATGGTGGGGTAAATGTAAGAAACGAGGAAATCTAAAGAAGTACAGATACGACAGAAACCCTCGATATTGATAATGTTAAGGGATTGTAAAGAGGTTTTCTAAAAATGTGTAGGCCTATCGAGGACACTGATAACAATCAATTTGCACCATTCGAATGACCTTAGGTCTATGTGATGAAGCATGTTTTGCGATTAGTGACGTCATTAAACACTAGGATTTAGTGGAATTTCAGGAGCAACAGACGTCTGATGGAAATTGCAAATTGAAGCTATCAGTGTCACCGATAGACTTAAAAAATTTCGAAAATCTCTTCACAATCCGTTTAACTCTGTTAGACTATTTTATACAGATATTTCAAAATATACCAAATCAGTTCATACTTGATCTTGAAGTCAATGGAATAATTTTTTAAAACCTTTTTGAAGGATAAGCTTTTCTTCTATAATAAACTCTTTATTTAACATGGGTCAGAATTAGGCCCAATACACATTGTCCTGCCTAACATTCAGCCCAATATAATGAATGAATGAAAAAAATATAAAGATCTAGGCCTAACTTTGTAGGGCCTGTGTCCATCACCCTATTTCAACTTGACTCCTATTCTAGTGAGTCACGTGGCTAAGAATTTTACAATGGTATGGTTTGCACAGGTAAATCCGTAAATAAACTTATTGTTGGAAATCCATTGGCTGTGTCTGAGAATGGATTATCTCCCTTAGACCATATTTCTTTTTACAACAATTTTGACGGCCAACTGCAACAAATCACAAAACTGTAGGCTACATACCGTAACAAAGCAACAAATAACTTTTCTTGAGAGAGTTTCTTAAAGATGTACTTGTACCAATTACAAGATCAAGTGAAATGGCATACGAAATTTATAGCTGATTTTTCAACTTGAGAAGAAGGGAATATAGGCCTAGCCTATAATCGACAAAATATAGTGGCAAATTTGAGCCTTCAAAATCATTTATTCATAATGAAAATTCACCGCAAATCAAGGTCTTGTGGAAAGTAATAAACAAAAAAGGATGCCAGGTTTTCATCGAAAAGACAATGCCTAATATAATTATATCTAGACTAGGCTACTGATAGTCTAGTTCTGGCCTGGGACAACACTGTGGACACTATCTTAAGTTAAAATTAAAACAAAATCACTTTTGGAAACAGGAACCAATGTATATATTTAAAAAATAATCGGGTTTATAGGGACATACGTTAATAATTTTCGCTTTTTAAACAAAGAACTTGTGCCCATATTTTTGCTTTTTGATAGATTTGGATTAACGACGTATCGGTATTTTACAGATATTTTGTCAATTTTGTGTCTGGTTAATCAATAGTAATCCAATCACGTGATTGGACACGAGGTCCTGTCAACATGTAAACAAATATTTAGCATGGCCCTCTTCCCTAACTCCATTCTGAAAGAAAAAGACTTATTTACTTGGTGTCAGAGCAGAGGCAACTTTTCATGGTAAGCTATCAGAACGGATTTTACTATGGAAATTTATCCGAAAAATTATCTAAATATCCTATGGCTATGGGCCTAATTTTCAAGACCATTACTACTGCATTCGGTTAGGCCTACTAAATATAACCAATTTAAAGTAAACGGAACTCTTCCGTATAAGTGTGTCGAATCGTTTTATAGTGAATTTAACCCAGAATCCATTTGGTTTTAGTAAGTTCTCAGTTTTTAGCAAGACACTTTTATCAGTTTCATACTTGTCTGATAAGCCTAATTTATTGAATTAAAGGTAGGCTACAAGTACAAATTGAGTTTCATCATTATATCAGTGACCTATCCCTAGGCCTAATTGACAATAGTCCCAAATAACCTATTGTGCAATTATGATAAGTTTCCTGAATGACTTTAATAAGATTTATTTCATACAAGAGAGAAAACATTTACAGTTTCTGCAATAGGGATCAAGGTATAGTAACTAATAGCAAATTTTATTACAGTACATTTAATATACCATAATATTTGTCTTCAATTACATGACTGAAAGGAAGTATTCCTGACTGATATAAAATCACAGTTAAAAACATTTTAAAGTGGAAATCAATTCCTGGCAAATGCATCCAAATGATCAGTAAAGCATTAGCAGACGTCAATAAAGAAGTAAAGAATGTGTTTTGTACTTGATACTGAAAGACAGCTAATCTATACCTTAGTTTGTCTCTGACTGGCACTGAAAGGTACCAATATTAGTTTGTTGGTAATTCCCTTTAAGATATAGCTGAATAGATTGATCAATACTATATTCCTGCTAGTCTAGCAATGTGGTGTCAGGAAAATTTTCATACCTATAGTGTCGGATATAACATCTCAGTCTCTGTTAATAGAAGGAAATAAACTCAACTGTGTGACAAATGTATATTGAATAGAACTCTATTAGAGTTATTCTCAATGTATTTTCTCTACATTATTTAGTTTAATTCAGAATTTGATTCGGTTCACTTCGATAACTGTTTAGATTACTTGTTTTATGATGAGTTCACTTGAAGTTCGGTAAATTATTCAGTTCGGTGTGAGATATTATTATAGTCGATTTTGGATAATGTAGTTTAAATTATGAAGCTGGTAGCAGACGTCTAGTACAAGAGACAATGGTCTAAAGTGTTCTACAGGTAAAATACTCAGTATAAATATTTTGTAGATCATGGAAACAAAGATCAGTTCAGTGGGTGCTTGCTAATCTGGAAGTGCTAGAGAAAGCATTGAGATGGTTATGTATAAAAGTCTTTTACCCTATCACTATTGGAAAAATTATTAAAGAGACATAGCCATGAAAATGTGTGTAAGATTTGCCTTCCTTTTTGTGGATAGTCGAATTGAGCTCTACCAAATGAAACAAGGAATTTTTTCTTCTGGTTAAATTTCATTTGTGTTGTAAATTTAATTTTTTAAACACATGAAATTTGGATTTGTTATGGTTGAAGGCTGCTTTCACTTCTTGTTTTACATCCTTGACATTTCTTAGTTTAGATATATGAAAGTAAACTATCACCGGTCCATCTCTTGAAGACAGCTAAAAGGGCACACTAAAGTGTTTTCACTCAGAGCAGGTTTTAATGCTATATTAATTTTCCATTAGTATTCTAATTGCTGATTGTATACACAGGTTTTAAATTATACAAATGTTCATGCAATGCAGCTTTTGTCTGGCATATTTTCTATTTTGTTAAACAAACAAACTAATGGATCAAATGATTGATTGTTTTTTAAAGTAAACTGTCTGCATTCATGTAAACCAAAGAGGTTGTTATAACAATGTATACAATAAAAATAAAAATTAAAATTACTGAAGCACAGGCCAAGTAGAATATTCAGTTCCATCAATTACTAGCAAAAAGAGCAAAAAATGTTTAACAGGTACTCATTATATACCGGTAAAGAACTTAAATAATTTGATATCTAGGGTTCACATTAGCTGATAAAACAATTACCATTGACTTTATTAAAATTTTAAGAATATAACCTAACATAGTCTTTAAGTATGTATGTACAGTACAGCTTAAATGTGGACTGGTAAACTGTAGAAGAGTGTTTGATTCTGATGTATTTAGAAAGTTTTTACTTTAAGATTTATTAACTGTCATCATTTAAGCTTTCCATATAAAAAGGCTTTACTAAAACATAACAGTAATAAATAACTGAACTAGAAATTTTGAATTTGTGTCAGTGGAAAATCAAATTTATGTAGTTTCTGTGTCCAACACGCTATTAAGATCACTGGAAAACAGTGAATAAATACCAGTTTTATACAAGTCAATGATGTGTATTGAAGGCTTGTAATTATTTATAGTAGATCTAATGGAATGGCCTCTCTGATGAATGGGCTCTTTGCATGATCAGGTTTAAAGGTCTGTAGGGACTTCAGATGACATTGGTGCTTTTTCTTGTGGTTATTCACCTTTTAGGAATGATCAAGGTTAAAATTGTAAGCAAGGTAGCCAGGCATTCTCAATCTCATCTTTCAAGACACCCAACAACATTCTGCAATTGAATTTCCCTTTCAGAGAGGACCCATTTGTTGTGAAATTCTGATTGCTTTTGCTTGATTCCAACTAGTAAATGAAATTGTAAGGCTCTACTAAATTAAAGTTTATTTTCAAAAGAGATCAGCCAACAATATATAAACCTACATGGAGAAACATACATCCATTGATATAGGCATTATCAAAATAATAAGGTATTTGCTAGGATAATTGTAAGATAGAATGTACCGCTAACTCCAACAACGTTTATTCTTGGAATACATCAAATTTTACAATTGATGTTTCATAAAAAGTTTAATAAGAATTAATTCAATTTTATTTTATGAAATCATTTTTTCAATCACTTAAGTTTGAATTGAAGGAGAAATATCACATAAAATAGAATGTTATCAAATGATTTATGACTGCTCTGTGAATGGAATTTTATTAGAATTGTAAGATAAATGGGTCTGAACACTTCCAGTCTTCATTTATTATATATCTCAGCTCTATCTAAATATTCTTTCCATATTTTTCCTTTCTTGAAATTCTCTTTATATTCTAACTTTTGATTGACTATCTTGTGCTACATATAGGTGGTTACGGGACCCATTATAAAACGAGGTCCTTTGTTCGATATCAGCATAGGTCGAGATAATAACTTTTATTTTACACCTGGTTCCCCCAACAGTAAAAGTGAATCCTTACATATAGGAGATGGGAGGAATACTGGTCATAGAACAATAAACCATAGGTCTGTTAAAGTTCTCAATTGAACAGTTGGATTTAAAAAATGAGCACTTCTGCTGTCCTGACAAAACTTCGATCATTGCACACTGCATGACATTGTCTGTTCCGGTGCAGAAAAATAGGTTTAATTTCATATTCTGTCTCCACAAGCTTTGATTTGGATTGAAGAATTTGATTCGCAATTTTTCAGACCAAATTTTAGTTTTGGCTTCTCAAGTTAATTTTTGATTCAATTTAAATTGTTCTAGTAGTAACCTTGGAAACAAACAATTTTTATTTGATTCATTAATCATAGGAAATATTGGATCACCAAATGGAAAATTTTGAATCACAAACTGCAATGCTATTTTGCTTAAATTGAACCCTACGTCTCTAATAGTCTAAACTAGAAAAGGACAATAGGATATAAAATTCCAGTTTATTTTCAATTAGAAAATTGAGGTTAATATTCCATTTTCATAGAAGGTTTTAATATAACGAAGAAAATGAATATATATACAATAATACAGTATATTCACCGTTAAAATAGTGCTCAGTACATCAATTGTAGAGTGATATACAATGTAGTGATGTAGCAATATTAAAACAGTACTTGAATCATGTTGTTACTCAGAGTTTTACACTATGCGATCTTCAGACAACTGACCTATTTCAGCATGCGCCCTACTGAAGTTAGACAAGTAGAACTTATTCTCATGACTACACTTCGAGATATATATATATATTAGATATTTTCTAATGTAATAAAATATATATAGGTAGGATCATTGGATTGGAAGGTAGCAGATGTGTTGAAGTTATTGGATTAGTAATATATTTATAAAGTATATATTTATAAATTACTATTATTTTGTGTTTGAATGTCTGTATGTTAAATATGGTGTAGAAATTTCACTACTTTTTCCTCATACTGGTAATATGTTATTATTCTGTACTGAACCTTGATTTTCATTATGTGAACTGTTTCTCAGAAGTATTATGTATAAAGGAAGTAGCAAAGTTAAGAGAGAGTTGGAAAAGAGAGGTCATTTGCTTGGTCACACTGAACAAATGGTGGTCATTGGTTCTAGTCTCAGAGAGCGTGTGTAAGTCTGGTTACTTTGTGTAAGTCATCTTTCATCATTATTCAAGTTGACTGTGCTGTAAATGGGTAATAGTAAATTTGGTAAATGCTAGTGACCTCCATAGTCGTTTTAATTCTTAGTTTTGAGAACTAGACATTGGTTTTGATTCTGAAAAGTGCTTTGCTTGGATGAGGTCAGTGGTGTTTCATTCAAAGATTCTTTTCTTTACTGATACAAGCTGTGAAACATCATTTGCAGCATATTTGGTAGCAAACATAAGCTTAACTGAGTACCTATCTGCTTGTAAACGTCAATACTTCCCTCTAACGCTGTGTTGTAACACTGTCTTTTGTGGCGCTGGAATAGGTCAGTCGGCAGTGAGTTGGATTGTCGTCTGCTAGGCAATTAAGTGCTGTGAGTAAGAAAAATTCTGATTCCACAGCCAGTTGTACATACTTCAAGTCAACTTGTTGTCTGCTTTCAACCCTCTTCATCTAATGCTGGTAATGTTACAAAGACTATAGGGTTCATCTTAATAGAACTTACAAACCAGACAGGAATTTATAAAAAAATAGATACCGCCAATTTAGTTGTTTTAGAATAATTGTTATTTCTGAAAATATTAGATTGATAAGGTAATTAATAAGAGTAATTAAGGTAGTAATTATGTTTGTCTAGACGAACTATTAGATTACCTTGTTTTTGTTAATTAGTTATGAAAATGTTATTTGTAACAAGATGTCGGAATGTAACAAGGCATCATTACGTTAGTTCTCCATGAAGAGATCACTAGTTATGGAATTTTATTGCTGAAATCAATGTTCTAACTCTCTCATTTTGATTACTGGTATGTGATTTTCGTGTCTGCCTATTTGTGTAGTGTTCATGTAATAAGATTATTCTATCAGGTTTTTTTTGTGGATGAATGTTATTTGTTGTATAATCAGAATCTGTGATTCCATTAGCTCTAACATATTAGATTTTATGATAAAGATCCCTCTACATTGGAAAAGAGAAGGCTTGTGCTAATAACCTTAAAAGTTTCTTTCATATGACATTACGTATCTTCACTCATGTGCGATAAGAAAATAAGGACCATTTAATTTCATTTTGAATTACTTTTTGAATTAAACAGGATTAGTGTCATTGTTGCCTGTTTCAGTCTCAATCAGTATTTCATTTGAATTAGAATCATAGATTTGATGGGATATTACTTTGTTTTAAACCTTAGACACTAGTGAGTTTATCGCTCAGCCCCTTCACCAGGAATGAATTGGTGCTGGGGCTCAGATTTTGGACTTGGAATTTGAAGAATTAAAGGCTCAGAGAACTCACTTATGACAATTTTGTGCTGTCAAAACGTATCAAAATCTTTATTTTTTGATTTTGTACAAAGACACTGTAAATGGATCAATCTCTGCTGAACTGAAATTTTTGCGGGTGCTTGATTCTCTCTTGCTGGGGCCCAGCCCCCACAGACTTTAACCTAACAAGGAAGCTCTTATCACTCTGCAATCTTCAGACATCTGACCTATTTTCAGTTTGTATACTACTGAAGTTAGACAAGTGGAACTTATTTTCATATGGAGACAAGTTGAGAATGTTTATTTAAACACTGTGCTTAAAGGCATTAATGATGGAAAGCTTTTCAGTTAATATACAAATATAATACAAATGATGTTGATTATACATACAATTTGTTACATTTCACACAATTATGATATATAAAAATATTATTTATCATGTTTCTAGTTTAATATTATCATGAATTATTTATAGAATATATAAATAAACCATAATAATATTGATATTTATATTGTCATTATCAACCAACATCTGTTTATATCCCAATATTTTATTCAACATCCTAGTGTCAAGCTGTAAATTATGGATGTTTGAAATATCTTATAGATTGAATATTCTTATCAATTTTGTTTAACCACTTATAAACACATCATATTTATTTCATAATCTGATACTTGGTACTGACAGATAAGAGAAATTAATAGGTTTAGATTTTTATTTGGATGTATAGTGTCTGTCTTTACCTCTCTCGTTCTCTCATTATTTCTAATTCACACAGGATATTTTTGTACCGATTGAATTTGACAATGTTTTGATAAAAGATTTGTGAGTTATTGCATAATTAACATTGTGACAAAATCAACTTGCTAGCACGATCAATAAATTCTTTTTTTTTTTGTTGATCAAATTGGGATGAAATACACCTTTTGTTTGCTTCACAATATTGGAGAGGAAGGAAATTTGATTGGCTGGCGGTGTCATGAAACGGATGAAAGTTCAAGAGCGGTGTCTTTGGACCAAAACTGAATAGAAGTAGCTACATTGAAAATAAAAGCTAAATAATGAAAGTATGGTCTGAATTTGATTAGACTGGTGTAAGTTTGAAGATAAATAAGATTATGTATAGAGTGAGCTTTCAGTAATAGATCTGACAAAGATTCCGTGTTATATTTTTTACTTATTCATTTTTTTTCTATTTTCAGATCTAAGTTAACCCTATCTGGATGTATTCCATGTCTCTGTGGTCTAGTTTATTATATATAATAGCTAATATAGCAGCTATGGTCTTATATTGGCTCTTCCAACAATCACGTGAAAAACGGACTCAAAGAGGTTCTAAATCTGGAGCTATGCAATACAATGCTTCATCAGAGGCATGGGAATTTCAAGAAGTGCGTCAACCATTTCGTTATCGAAATCCTCCTTCCTTGTGGGCCATTCTGGGTATAGGAGCTAGAAATTTTGATACATTTTTCGCGTTTGAGGATCACTTTAGTTCTTTCGAAGAGGTAAGCAAAGCTTGTAACCGTGCTGGATTAGAAAAGTGTGGTTTGATTTTCGGTGTTGATTTCAGTGCCTCCAATGAGTGGCAAGGAAGAAAGTCATTTTCTGGACAAAACCTACATCGTATCATTCCGTCCCGTGTCTATAATCCATATCAGAAAGTGATTCATATTTTAGGCAAGACTTTGGAACCTTTTGATGAAGATAATTTAATTCCAGCATTTGGATTTGGTGACAGTGTTACTATGGGTGATGATGTATTTTCACTACACCCAGAAGGACGTTACTGTGAAAGATTTAGTGATGTTTTAGAAAAATATAGTGAGGTAGCTACTAAAGTGACTTTAGGGGGACCAACAAACTTTGCTCCCTTAATATATAAAGCCATAGAAATAGTGAAAACTTTAAAACGTTACCACATTTTAGTGATTGTGGCAGATGGACAAGTGAATGAAGAACAGCAGACTATAAAAGCCATTGTGGATGCCTCCAATTTTCCACTAAGTATTATAGTCGTAGGTGTTGGTGATGGACCATGGGATATTATGGAAGATTTTGATAATTGTTTGCCACAACGAAAATTTGACAACTTCCAATTTGTTAATTTTCATGGAGTGACTTCCAAAAGTAGAAATCCAGAAACAAGCTTTGCTTTACATGCCTTAATGGAAATACCTGACCAGTATAAAACTATGAAAACATTAGGACTGGTTAATCCAGACACAGAAATTAAAAGTTCTCCAGTGAAAAGTTCACCATTGAGAAGCCCAACAAAATCCACTGAAACTTTGATAGCATAACAGTAATAAGCCATAGTCCTAGATACTAGTTTTTTTTAACAATAACCTTAGTTTTTTTTTCAAAAGGTATTTAAAAATGTTATACAGTTAGGAATAATGCCATGTCACATGTTTACATTCATTACAATGTTACATGGTTAAAATTATGGTTGATGCTATGCTACATGGGTCTAAGTGTATATGTATAAGTTTAACATGCTTTCAAAAAATGTTAAAATGGTGCAAGTCCCAGAAAATGCAATAACCATTGATACAAATAATGCAATTTACACGTTTTAATGTTCCCACTTTAAGGACCTTGAAACCATTTCAATTTCTAGAGCAACAAATAAATCAATATACTGTACATGTAGACAAGTTAAATGATATTCATATACCTGGCAATATGAATTTTTATTGAAAACTTTTTAACAAGTTAACAAATATTTATGTTGCTATTTTTGTAATGCTATTAAGTAAAGTTATATTTTGTCACTGAATGAGTACAAACATATTACTGTATTGAGCCATAACATGTTACCATATAGAGACATGACATGCTACCATACCATACCATATTAAACTAACATGTTACCATATAAAACTGTAACATGTTACCATATAGAGCCTTGACATGTTACCATATTAAGCCATTGGGTAACTTGTTATGGAATAAAGCCATGACATGTAAATGTTACCAGATAAAGCCATGACATGTTACTGTATAAACCTTAGCAAATTTTACCACATATAGCCAAGTTCAGTTACCATCTTAAGCCATCACATTGTACTGAATGAAACCATCAAACAATTACAATATATTTTAGTCATGACATGCTCCAAAATAATATAGAGATTTGTGAAATATTTACAAAATTAGTCAAAAGATAATCAGTTTTGCAATTCAACTAAAATGTCTCATAAAAGATTAAGATATATACCTACCTTGAACTACGTCACAATATTCTATTTATTGGTGTCAGTCACAATATTATATTTATTGATGTCAGTCAAGATATTATATTTATTGGTGTCAGTCACAATATTATATTTATTGATGTCAGTCACAATATTATATTTATTGATGACAGTCACGATATTATATTTATTGGTGTCAGTCACAATATTATATTTATTGTTGGCAGTCACAATATTATATTTATTGATGTCAGTCACAATATTATATTTATTGATGTCAGTCACGATATTATGTTTATTGATGACAGTCACGATATTATATTTATTGATGTCAGTCACAATATTATATTTATTGTTGACAGTCACAATATTATATTTATTGGTGTCAGTCACAATATTATATTTATTGATGTCAGTCACAATATTATATTTATTGTTGACAGTCACGATATTATATTTATTGTTGTCAGTCACGATAATATATTTATTGATGTCAGTCACGATATTATATTAATGATGACAGTCACGATAATATATTAATTGTTGACAGTCACGATATATCATATTTATAGATGTCACAAACATTTTTTTTTCATTATGACTTGTTATTAATGTTTTATTTTGATGTTTGTTATTTATTTTTTATATTTTATTATTGCTAATACAAAATTATCACATTACTCTAAATTCAAATGAATTTCCTTTAGGAACAGATTCACTATTTTGGGGGTTGATTTTGTTTTTGAATATATGTAAAGGTATTAATCATGTACGGAAATTGCATAATTCTTCAAAAATAACTCAAACTACAGATTTAACTTTCTATTTCTATGTAATAAAGATGACTTTTCTATATGCTTATATGGCAGAGTCTCAATTTTGACTTTCAAACACGGACAATTCTGGACACACAAGGATTTGAAGGCTCAAATTTCAACAGTGTGGTGTGGACACTATAAGTTCCTGTTTCTGAGTCTATAAGGTCGAATGGATGGCAAGTGTTTTTAATTAAATTGTTTTAGGTTTAATATTGGTTTATTTGTTTTGTATTTTCTATTTAAAATGACCTTGATTATGACATTATTTTCAAATTTATATTTTAAGTCTAGAATTGAAGTGCCTTAAAATGTTTCTGTGTGGTAGACATTGTATTTAGTAGTTTATAGTTTATAGTTTAAGTTATTTTATTATATTTATGCAGAAATTTTATATGAATATTTACTATTTGCTCAATTCCAAATGTAGTTTTATGAGAATGTCGTTTACATAGCTCCTTTAGATATTTTAAAATGATTATAAAATCAATTATTCCTTGAAAGGGTGATTGGCAGGACTGTTGATTTTAGAAAAAATTAAAATGCAAATGATATAGCTTACAGAGAAAATGCATTAAAATCAAGATTGCAGTCAGTTGTTTGGGAGCTCCAATCAGTCATGACTGGCAAGAAAAGATTAATCAACAGCCCTAGTCATTTAACCCTGACCTATTTAAAACTTCATTATGTGGTATTACTGTCTTCTAACTTTTGTTGGTAAATCGAATTGTATAGATTATTTTTTTTAATTGAAATTTAGTGTTAAAATAGTACCGAAAATAATCTTTAACTTTTTTCTGATCAAAATATTGTATGTATATTTGTATATTTTCATTTAATATAAACACACTTGCTATTGAGAAACTGTAATTTTGATTTAAAATTGTACTCTGTAAAAACAAATTTTGAAATGAAATCTTGTGCCCATGTTAAAATTTTTATCAATGCATAGTCCGTAGTGTACTGTTTCAAAAGGTATATTCTAATTCACTGGAAATAAATAAGTTAAATTTGATTTACCAACTCAAATGGGAAGACAGAATTGATACTATATATTGACAGTATTATATAGGTATTAATATATAGCATATATATTCTATATAACTTGTTATTGTTAATTATAACTGTTGATTATAATATACAGGATATAATATTCTATATAACTTGTTATTGTTAATTATAACTGATGATTATAATAGACAGGATATAATATTCTATATAACTTGTTATTGTTAATTGACTGTTGATTATAATAGACAGGATATAATATTCTATATAACTTGTTATTGTTAATTATAACTGATGATTATAATAGACAGGATATAATATTCTATATAACTTGTTATTGTTAATTATAACTGATGATTATAATAGACAGGATATAATATTCTATATAACTTGTTATTGTTAATTATAACTGATGATTATGATAGACAGGATATAATATTCTATATAACTTGTTATTGTTAATTATAACTGATGATTATGATAGACAGGATATAATATTCTATATAACTTGTTATTGTTAATTGACTGTTGATTATAATGTAATTTATCCTATTTATCTTCCATTCCTTGTTACATTTTACTATTTATAATAAAACTTTATTATACCCTAATCATACCAATAATAATTATACATGTATTAATAATATTGATATTAGATTGCAGTTTATCGCCAGAAATATGGTAATGTTGAGAAACAGGTTATTGATGTTATTGCAGTAATAATATTGATCAATCAGATTTCTAGAAGTTAACTGGAATTAAAAATCATAAGTTACAAAATTGTTAACAACATTGTCCTGAAGCCTAGAATGCATGTCAAGCTTATGAAGGGTAAGCACGCTCTGCTGCTTAAGCAACACTTGCTGTGTTTATGTTGACATTAAATTAAATTAAATTAGAGTTTTACATGCTACTTTTTTGCTCTCATGAAAAGCACAGGCCTAGGTCATGAAGTATTGGTAAGAAATAACATTCAATTTGAATAGGTTTAGGATTTGGTTTGACATTAAACTGTTCTGGCTTAATTTCATTCTGTTATTGACAGATATATTGAGAAAGAATGGTTCGATCGGTAGTCAATTCTTAAAGGATTTAAATTAATTTTTTCTTCTCTCACAATCTAATGATTCAGAAGAAACAAAAATTATTATCCATTCATAAACATAATTGCTACATACTTGAATTCAATCTTATTTCAACTATCAACATTTTAATGAATGGAAAAATATGAAAAATTCTAAGAAAAAAAATCAAATTTGAGGTTTGAGAGGATTGGATAATGAAAATGTTAATCTATAAAAGGGGATGGTAGATATACTCTGTTAACCTCTGTACAGTTGTGAGATCCTATAATTATCTCAGATTGTCATTCTGATTAAATTATATAATTATTTTCTTTCAGTTGTTAGTGTAGTTGATAAATTTAATGTATGCCTCTCGGTAAAAGTTAAAATTGGAAAAAAGTGTGAATTGTGTCAAAAACAAAGGTTTTGAACTATTCAGGTCTGTGAAATCAAATGTATTTAGCTGTTCAGGTTTATGAAATCAAAGGTTTTAAGCTATTCAGGTTTATAGATCAAAGGTTTTAAGCTATTCAGGTCTGTGAAATCTATTCATCTGTGAAATCAAAGGTTTTAAGCTATTCAGGTCTATGAAAACAAAGGTTTTAAGCTATCCAGGACTACGAAATCAAAGGTTTTAAGCTATCCAGGTCTACGAAATCAAAGGTATTAAGCTATTCAGGTTTATGAAATCAAAGGTTTTAAGCTATTCACCTGTGAAATCAAAGGTTTTAAGCTATTCACCTGTGAAATCAAAGGTTTAAGCTATTCATCTGTGAAATCAAAGGTTTTAAGCTATTCGGGTCTATGAAAACAAAGGTTTTAAGCTATTGAGGTCTATGAAAACAAAGGCTTTAAGCTATCCAGGTCTATGAAATCAAAGGTTTTAAGCTATCCAGGTCTATGAAAACAAAGGTTTTAAGCTATTCAGGTCTATGAAAACAAAGGTTGTAAGCTATTCAGGTCTATGAAAATAAAGGTTTTAAGCTATCCAGGTCTACGAAATCAAAGGTATTAAACTATTCAGGTTTATGAAATCGAAGGTTTTAAGCTATTCACCTGTGAAATCAATGGTTTTAAGCTATTTCATCTATGAAATCAATGTTTTAACCTATTTAGTTCTATGAAATCAAATGTTTTAACCTAGTCCAGTTTAGAAATCAAATGTTTAAACCTAGTGAGGATTAGAAATCAAAGGTTTTGAGTTATTCAGGTCTATGATATAAAATGTTTAACCTAGACAGGTTTCGAAATCAAATGTTTAAACTAGTCAGGTTTAGAAATCAAATGTTTTAAACTAGTCAGGTTTAGAAATCAAATGTTTTAAACTAGTCAGGTTTAGAAATCAAATGTTTTAAACTAGTCAGGTTTAGAAATCAAATGTTTAAACAAGCAGAATTGATAATACACTTGTTATTGATCTATATAAATTTAGGTCAGAAGAAAACAAAATTGAGAAAATCTGATGTACTGTTGAAATCTAATCAATTTCAACTGTGAATTTATGTGGGGAGTAAATTTGATAACGATTTTCTGATAAAAATTCCGCTTAATAGGATTTGTGAGATTTGATTATCCATTGGTGGTGTTTTCATTGAGATTGGCTAAGTTATCTCCATTGATTTAATGGAAAGCCTTTTTTGCACAATTTGGAAGTTTTTTTTTACCATAATCATGTGCTATTGCAGCGAAGATGGATAAAAAACAATGTTTTTCAGATTTTTCCTTCATTTCATGCTTCCCTCCTCAGTTAGAAATCAAGAAAGTTTAGTCTTATACTGCTGTCCTGGCAAAATTTACCTCATTGTACTCTGCATGGCGTTGTATTTCATCTTTATGTTTGTCTTCGTTTTTATGTTTAATGTTCAAGAGTCCGGTCGTTGGAACTTACTCTGAAGTGGCTATACTAAAAATAACAACTGTTGGATATAATATTAATAAGACTGTTATGTGTATGAGAATTTGAATTTTATGTTTATTCTTAGAAAGTAGTATAAATTTAAATGACACTGGTATTTTAAAATTACAGTTTTCAGACTTCATTATGACTTTGTACAAAAGAAGTAAGGTGCATTTATTTCTCTTTATCACTAAATCATTCCAGAATTACATCGCAACGGCCATGTCTCTTTTATTTACAAATTTTCCTATACAGTGCACAAAAATTCAATTTTGTAGTGAAATTGCAAACCAGGTAAAATTGCTTTGTGGATGAATGTATACTATTCAACATTGATGCATTATTATTGAATTTCTAATGCTTTTAATCACAGATTTCTGGCGTTAGAATCTATTCAAAGATCTAAATGTATTTTGTTATACACATGGAAGAGTAATAATTCTTGATGGAACTAATTTGAAGTAAGATACTGGTTTTCACAACTCATTAATATCAAAGTTTATTTAAAGGTATACTGTCATCTCATTATTCTGTTTTCCATCACATTTTAACTACTGTATCTCTTATCAGACTGAAAAAATTTCATGTTGAAATTTGTGTAATTGAGTATTTCGTGTCTACAGTGTTCATCCTTTTTCATGACTTTTTATCCATTTACAAAATGATTTTAGAGGTCTTGAGATTGAAATTATTTTAAGTTATGCTTGTTTATTGAACTAGATGACTGACATGGTGTAAGATTACATGCTGAAAAGTGATACAGGATACTGAAATTAAAGTAATGATTAGATGGCTGTATCCCTTAAGCTCACAAAAGCAATTCTGTATGGTGATCAAGTGGCATTAAGTCAATGTTCCTAATCCTATCAACAATAGTTATTGTTATTTATAACTCAAGGTTATTTGTTTTCTTTGAGCAATATCTTATATCACCTGGTCAGTGAGAGTGCCTAGCCGTGTTTAAATGTAGGAATATATAGTTACAAATTTATTATTTGAAAATTGGTAAGAGCTCATTTGAGCAAAGTTAGCTCATGAATTTTTTTCCCCATGAAAACTTATATTCCTTACACTTGAGAAGAATCTTAAACTGTATCTTATGCCTTTTCTTGTTTGTAAATGCATCTATTTGATAGGATTGTACGCTAGCAAATACAGCCAATCAGAGCCTTTGACAGAGATTAGCTATAATTCTGTGAAAATAGGTTATCATGATAAGATATGAGACAAGGTATGAGACAAATAGCTTGACATTGTGAAGATGCCCCAAAGTATAACTGTTTATTAGTTATTCTAGAGAGTGTTCTCTTATACTTCTGTAAACAAATCACTAATTGCTTGACCAGTCTTTGTTATATCAGTAATCACTGAAGTATTCTGTGTTAATGTGTCCCTGGAGACAATCTTTTATTATTATAATATTTATAATAGACATGAACATCCCCTAGTGACTTACATTCCAATTTACTTTATCTTAATAACCAATTAACCATGTATCTTCTTATTACAACTTTTTACTTTTAGTAAATTGCCTTAAAGGGGCAGTATTTAAAATTATTATTATTAAAAACTTATGAGAACAGATTTCTAAAATAGGCAATTTACTTCAATGTATCACCAGCCAAAACAGTAATGACTTTTTATGTTAACCGTTTAGATAGTTTTGGCACACTTAAAACAAAACAACTTTTAGTTAAATCTTTTATTTAGATAAGGTAAGAGACATATTATTCTAAATTTTAGTCTAAAGTTTTCAATGATTTTATTAACTAACTTCCCAACCCTTTTAAATTGCTCATGTAGATCTATCCTTATCCTTTTCAAAGTTTAAAGAAACATTTACGATTTACTGATAAAATACCCAAAGAAGTGATGGGACCTACTACTACTAACTCGACTGTAAGAACAGTTGGCGTTAACAGCTTCTAATTTAAATCTAGTGCCTACTACTAACTAGACAGAAAGAACAGTTAGCTTAATCAGCTACTAATCTAAGACAAGTGTCTACTACTAACTAGACTGAAAGAAGAGTTGGCGTTATCAGCTGCTAATTTAAGACAAGTGCCTACTACTAACTAGGCTGAAAGAAGAGTTGGCGTTATCAGCTGCTAATTTAAGACAAGTGCCTACTACTAACTAGGCTGAAAGAAGAGTTGGCGTTATCAGCTGCTAATCTAAGACAAGTGCCTACTACTAACTAGACTGAAAGAAGAGTTGGCGTTATCAGCTGCTAATTTAAGACAAGTGCCTACTACTAACTAGGCTGAAAGAACAGTTGGCATTATCAGCTGCTAATTTAAGACATGTGCCTACTACTAACTAGACTGAAAGAACAGTAGGCGTTATCAGCTGCTAATTTAAGTCTAGTGCCTAATACTAACTAGACTGAAAGAACCGTTTAGCTATAGAAACCAAACCAATTCACTTATTCAATAGACAGAATAAGATGGAGAATATAATAGATATTGGACATATTAATCATAGTTTGACTTCCGAGGAAGTCATCTAGAAAATTGAAGACATTGTCCAGTCATTATTTATTATATTAGACATCATTCTTACTTTCCACTGATCTTTACTAGATCTCACCAAACCTTTTCAATACATTGACTGATATTTTATTGAATAGGTGATTAAAGTTGACAGCCTTCATAGAACCAACCATTCCAACCAGGGCTGTTGATTTGTAATTTTTTTGCGGACATCACCAAGAGGGAAGCTCAAATGTCTGAGAATCACAAGCCTCAGTTGGACATCAATCAAGTATAAGTTTGACATAGAGTATCATTCAACTGAGTTAAATTTGAAAACACTCCATTATTGTGGTATATGTATTAGAAAGTTTTATAGGAATCAAGATCACTGATTTGCGATCATTTGCCAAACATGTTTGATTGAAAGTACAAAATGTACAGAGATTTTGGTTTCTCAGATAAACAAAATTGAAATCAATTTTAGTCATTGTCCATGCAAAATGATACCTCTAGTAAGTAGTATGTAATTTCAGCTTTGCTACTTATACTGATATTGTGCATTATAATTAGATGTTTGAAATCTCCATATAAAATGATAAGGAACCATCAAGTTGAAATCCTTTCAGCAGTTGAATCATTGAATCATTGAGGTTGAATGAGCCAACATATTTGTCTGGAAATGATCAATCAACTTGATGATCACTCCAAAAATTATTTTTTTAGAATATGCATGTTCAAACAAAATCTTACACAAAAAAAAAAATCTTTTGTTCCTATCTCTTTTTTCAGATGAAAGGCATTTCAAGTCAAAAATCAATTCCTCTCTTTAAGAATATTTTGGAATTAAAGTAATATTTTGAAGTGGGTTCTTCCACCATTTCTGGCAGAAATTAAGAAAATATTGCTATTAGGAATTGAGACGATTTGATAGCTTGCCTAACATTCATATCCCAGAATCAATAAAACCAATTTCATTTGTCAACAATCAGAATTTATTCCAATAACAATTTGTTTTATCTTCCACTATAATATCCTCTATCTAATATAAAGTACACCAGCTGCTAAGAAAAAATCTTCAGAGATAATATTAGATTTCGTATTTTAACCAAGTTATTAGCAATCTTATGAACTTCTTGTAAGAATCATTATTACAAATGATTATGATCTAAAAGATCAGATAGAAAATTCATAAAAAAGCTGATTTGGGTTATGATGCTTCTAGCTTCCTGCTCTGATAAGAAGTATCAAAATATGCAAACCTAATGAACTAATTAAGAAAATGAATTTAACAACAACAAAGTGATTGAAATGTAGATCAAGATGTTGTAGGCCTACTTCATCCCATCTTCACAATATAAAGCTATTACGAACTTCACCTTATACCTTCACTGTATTAGCCACCTTTCTTGTATCAGGTAATGCAGCAATTTGATTGGATTAAGAATACAGCAAATCAGACCCCTTGACAGCGAATGTAAACACTAAGGCTTATTGTTTACAAACTTCTAGTCGAGGTATCAGATTGGCTGTATTCGTTACCGTACTATATAAACTAATTGCTGCATTTAAAAACTTCCATAACACAAGAAAATTGGCTTTTATAGGTGCCAGCTTTGTACATAAGTACAAAGTTCGTAATAGATTGACGTAGTGAAGATGCTGTATCTCAAATATGTTTTCCAATCAGATTGCAAAAGTTTGGAGCAAGAACCCATTTTCCAAAACCTACATACATGTGTCAGATATGATTAATAAATCATTCTAACACACATGCTTAATCAAAATGATGAGGACATGGAGATAAAATGGAATATTATTAATAAATAAGGAGTTTATATCACATTATACATAATCTTATCATAGTACATATTCAATCAAATACCAGAAATGAAAACACATAACAAAATCTATTAATATTATCTCATTGAACACTGGCAGCTAATCAGTAACATACTATTCAGATTTCCTTTTAAGAAATTGTAGTACAATACATGAACCTATGTAGGGTACTAAAAACATTACATATACATCTTTGAAATAAGAGTTATAAAAAAAGTTTATCTGTGGTGACTTTATACAAATTAAATTAGCTATGGCCCACTGATTTTGAAACACCATAAAAAACAATTTCCAGAGACATGCTTACTATGTTTATCAAATGGCATGATTTTTATGATGTAACTTTGGAAATATCTAAAAAGAAAAAGGGGAGGTGAACATAAATATTCACAAGTAATCTAAAACTAATCTCTCTGAATAAAGCTGTGATTATGTGTTAAAAAAACAGACCATAGAAAACGCTAAATGTCTGCTTACGTATGTGTCCTCAAATTCAACACCTCTGTATTAAGTGCAATGTATTGTTCAGTGAGTTATTTTTTGCATTTGCAGACAGCAACAGTTTTGCAAATCATTGTACAGACCCATGGAAGTATGTTTTGAGTTTCCATTTGAGTTGAGCTTATGCACACATGTTACCACAGCTAAAATCAGATGATTGCAGCTAAAATGCTGACAAGAAGGGACATTTCTTGCTTTTTCACTCACATCTGTTTAATTTAATTGCATACTTTGTTCTTAAGATCAATCTGTATTGGCAACATTTTTTGCTTCTAATTGCACTATTTCAATTATCTGTCTGATTTCTGTGGTTCATGGAATTGCAACATATTTAAATACAAGCAATATATACATACAGAGATCATAATCTGCTCAGTTTTTCTGGAATAGCAAGAATCACAGAATCACAAACGTTTGCCAGAAAATTGTAATTGTGTCTGACAAAATTAATAAATAAACGAAAGAATATCTAATAAATCTGATAACATTAAAACAAAGGTTATCTAAGGGAAATAACTCTTTTAAAGACAATTAAAAACGCTACCTATGTTTTTGCAGCTCTAAATACAATAAAAACACAATTCATAGCCTATTGTATATAATTAGAAACAATGAACTTAGTTAAAGGTAGAATAATTTAAAATGCTCACATAATTATGGTGAAGAAGTCAAATTCAATTGAATTCTTTAATAAATTATGAAGACATTTTTATTCTACCACAGATCATAGCTCTTGTATTGTGCAAGAATAGATTGTAGCACAAATATTATTAATCAATAATGAATTGACAGCTGAAATTATTTGCCGATTAGTTTTTTTCTTATGAATAAATAATGCTGATATACAGAACCATATTGTTTTCATAAAGCTCTTTCAAAACCAAATTTTAAACTTAAAAAAAAAAAACATTCAAAAAATTTAATGTATACCAACATTATAATTTCACAAATAATTTTAAAAAATCAAATTTGGTCAACTACAGGTATATTGCAGTCTTAATATTTAAAACTTGATTTTTATCTATTATAATATAATCCATTAATGAAATATAGTTTCAATCTCCATATTCTATACTATTCTTTAGTCAAGTTTAATAAATGACTATGCCAGTTTGTGCATCTTCGCAATGTGAAGCTATTATAATGTTTGACTTATACCTTGACATCGTTAGCCACTTTTCTTGTATCACAGAATGCAGCGATGAGATTGGATTGTGCACTTGCCAATAAAGTCAATCAGAGCCCTAAACAGAAAGACTGTAAACATTATTCTTTACAGATTTTCTGTCAAGGGCTCTGCTTGTAACAGGTACAAGAAAAGTGGCTAATGATGTCAAGGTATGAGTTCATTATAGCTTGACATTATGAAGAGCATTATTGAGCAGATTATCTTATTGATCTATCTGAAAAGTTGGGAGACTACACCTAGTTTGCACCAAACAACTTACATAACAATATTTATTTAGTGTCATTGATCATGACATTAACCAAATTTACAATTTGAATTATATAAAAACATAGAAAAAGCAAAATCTATCTGATAACCTAATAAATAGTCATTTCAATCCATCTTTGAATCAAATCATAGACATTTACTGTGGATGAATTTAGTGGTATCCTAAAATGCTACTATGTGTACGAAAACATGTAAAACAAGACACCAAGTTTCCAATGAATACCAGTCAAATAGATTTTTCTGTCAAAGTTACAAATCTTAATCATACATTTTTTTCAAATTCTTTTTGCAAAATAGGATGCGAGATAGTTAAATATACCATAAAATTGTTACATTAGAGTGCTTCCTAATCGTCACTAAATGGTTTGATAAAAAAAAGTCTACATCAAGAATAGTTCTTTCAGATTTGCTCAATATTCTTTTCACAGTTTTTACAAACTCTGACAGGATAATCCCACCCTCGAATCGGTACTGATAATCGATTGGGGGAACAATAATCACAGACGCCATTACCACAAGAACGACAATGATGTTTTGATAGCAAAAGATCAAAATCTTTCTTACAAACACAACAATTATTAATCTTTTCATCTGGTATCCAGTAATCAGGACGTGCTGAATCTTTCAGTATATCCAATGGGTATTCGATGGCGGAAGCCATTACTCCAATAGTCGAACTAACTGCTTCACCAACTTTTCGTGCTGTATGAACACTGTCACCTGCTGCAGCTGCCACAGCTTTCTTTTCTTTAATTTTTCTTTCATCAAAACATTCATCACAGACTCTTACAGCTGAAAAACCCCAACCTCGTTCAGGAACGGGACGAACTTTAGATGAGCAGCTATCACAGAAACCTTCCCCACAAGCTCGGCAATGGTGTTTCTGCGTATTACTAGTGAAAGCAACTTGACAACTTGAACATTCCAATATTTGAGAGTTTGGCACCCAATATTCTGGAGCTATTTGATCTGCTGTCCATTCCATCAAATTTTTGGTTGGTTTGGCACTGATTGTTGAAATGGTATCAGCCACATAATGAAAACCATCCAGAACCTTTCTAGCTGCATTATGGTTTCCCTCTAGCCCTCGGTTACTGCCAGGCCAAATATGGCGTATATCAACTTCACAAACAGCTTCTTCTTCCTTATTACCATACCAATATTGACGACTACGGAAAATAATACCACATTTTGGACATTCCAATACATAACCAGACCACAAATACTTTCCAAATCCCACCCATGAATTATCACTAGAGCTAGATGTTTTAGGAACAACAATGCGGATGTGTCCAGATTTTTTACAAGCCTTACACAAATAAACTTTGTTACCATATTGGTGTTGATATTGACAGATATGTTCAGGACTTGTTTCATGAGGATCAATTTGTGTATTGTGATTCATGCTATGGATACATCGATTACCACAAGCCAAACATTTTTCAGTACAGGTAAAGTACTGATCAGGAAAGGAATTGGGTGTGGGTTTCTCTATGTCCCCATTGAATTTCTCATTCAGTGTCTTTAGAGCCTGAAGAACAACCGCTGGTCTACGATGAGCTCTTATACTATTATTTCCTAATATATCCACCACCACTTTCTTCAATTCTAAGAAATCAGTTTGAGTTCCAATGTTAGTTTTTGTTCCAACATAACGTATATCGCTAAAAGCATCCATCATGCATTCTGAATCTGTAATGCGTTCACGTATACCAGGACAGTTTTTCCCCAGACCTTTTGTTTTGAAAACTTCAGTGTGAGTGGTCTCATGAAATATTACAATTGCTGGTCCCAAAGTTGTGATACTGGTATTATTTTTACATTTCTTACTGACCGTTTGTAGCTCCTCGGAGAAATGTTTTAGATAAGCTTTAGATGCACTGCCTATAAAATTGAACATGTCATTGTGTAGTCTTTCGGCTCTGGTTCTATAAATAACAACATCTGATACGGCAAGAACTTTCAGTAGTAGCCTTGTACGTTGATTTTGGTTACTGGAAACACCTAGCAATCCTTCAGTGTCAATGACAATAGCTTTCTGATGAGGTTCATAAGCAGCCCAGATTCCCACAGTACAAGACTGTTGATCAGCTGATGTTTTGAAGACTTCTTCTCCTTTAAAAAATGTGTAATTCAGTGTGTGCGATTTTCCATCTCCAGTATTTCCAAATATGGAAATAACTTTCACCATAGCATCTTCATCACATCCCAATTTCTTAATAAATTCGTTATCACTTTCTACTTGTAGATTTTCATCTTCTGATGATAGAAGGAAACTATTCCGGGCTTCGTCTTCAATGGTATCTCTTCTAATATTCATATCACCCACATCTTGACAAATATCAGGCACACTACTACTGTCGGAGTGGAAACTCTGAGTTTGAAATGAATTGGTGTCAACAAAATTGTCTTGCTGTGGGCAGGAAATGTAGGTTAAGGAATCATCATCAATAGCTAAGGGTGATATTGGTTTCAGATTACCTGAGTTTGATTTTGTATCAGCTTTCTTTAGATATTCTTTCATTGTTATTCTGGTATGGTTTTTACGCTTGGCTTTGTCACTTCTTTGATGGTATTTATCATTACAATCAAAACAGAATCGATAATAACAATCCTGGCAATAAACATCAGCATAGTTCTTTGATTTACATTGTCCATTCAATTCTGATACCTGGCATAACAGATCAGGTTTAGGAGAGGGAATTGTCTCTCTTGTATGGTTCTGATTCTTTTTCATGGAGTGGATGGCTGAATCACACTTCAAACATTGAGCTGCATCCCCACACTCAAAACAAACAATAGCAGCCGCTGGATTCTGGGTTTCACAGCTGAATTTCTCTTCACACAAACGTATTGATGATCTACATGATCCCTTCTTTCCCGCGGCTTTCATTTTCGTTGCTAACCCTTCAGTAATTATCAAAATTCTTTTTGTTTTCTTTAAAATACAAAGTAGACGATAATGAAAGTGAAAATGCAGCCATAACAAGGTCACATGACATCAAACAAATACATCCGGGGTGAAGGTCAGTCATCTGACTCTTTTGACCAATCAAAAAACGGAATGAGAAGTCGAGAATATCCAGCTTGTTATTGATTTGCAAACGTCATTTCTATTTATAGTATATTAAAAACCCCTTCCTGTCAAAACAGCTGATTCATCACTAACTTGTTTTTTCTGATGAAATATATTCGATTCCAAAGGCATTGCAAGGTTTTTGCTTTTATTGAGCGTCAATGCCTTTTGATTATAAAACCTGCTTATGCTGCATCTGTAAACTAGATAAGACTACAGAGATACAGACAGTATTTACAATGACTGACTTAAAATAGATAAGCAAAGCCAAATTTACTTGGACTTCCAAGATTCCAAGATTGGATATTCCCAAGATTTGCCTCTGTTTCAAACTTTTCTAACACATTTCTTAGGGTTGAAAAAAAATAGTGGCCATAGGTCCACTGTGAAATGTAGCAACAGCTCTGCAACATACTTAACTCATAGTTACAGAGACTGTTGAGAATTACCAAATGTATTAATTATAGCTATAACATCTTTTAAGATAGCTTGCCAGGCAAGGTAACATACTCCCACAACCAGCTGTCAAAATCTTTAGAGCTAATAATGAATTTTCAAATAATCTTAAAGTCATCTATAAGTCAAGGCAAAAACCTGAAACAGTTCATCAAATTATCAAATTCAAACACGAACAATGTCTCACCTCTGTAAACACAAGGGCAATAACTCTGAAACTGTTCATCCTATTATTACCAATTTCGAACTTGACCGAGATCTCATCAAAACATACATGCAATCCAAGTTTCATGAAGATCGGATAAAAACTGTAGTCTCTATTGTGCCTTCAAATCCCAAATCAACAAGATAAAAGACAATACAAGTTAAAGCTCTTTGTCTGTTGGGTTTACGGGCTTTGAAAGACCCTTGTGCTGAAATGTCTTGAACATTTTAAAGTCTTAAAATAGGCATACCATGCTAAAGACATCTGGAACATCTACAACCAAGTAAGCATCAGGAGATTATTCATTTCAGCATTAAATCCCTTACACACATTATAATGTATTTTAGAACCCCATTTTCTAGCAGTATAAAGACAAGCAATAGGATGACATTCAAAATAAAACAGTACAACAAAAAACACCTATGTTTATCTATCTAAATGTTTATTTATTACTTCCCACATTCAATCATAAACAATAACAGTAGAAATTATATTACTGTGTAAAAACAACTTATCCAGCCAAAATACCACATAGTGACTGTTTCCAGATAATACTGTACTGATAATTTTTATGTGATTAGTTGCATTTCTTACTCTTGAAAATTCATTAAATATGACTATGTATGAAGACATGTTCAAAGTAGTTATATAAAACTTTTTTTTTTTTCTTGTTCAGCCATATTTGATAATAAATCGTTTTAATACTTTCTACTACTGATCTAATATGAGCTAATTTTACAAATCTTAAATGAAAATAATCTACTTTCATTGGTCCACAACACAAATAAACATATTAATATAATCTGACTGCAATCATACATCAAGACAAAATATATTAGTTAGGTCACAACAAATATTAAATACTGGTCCAGTTTCAGCTACAATATTTCTCCCTTAAAATAAAAATTACTGTACTGTTTTATAGTGACTTGCATATGCATTAAGTTATGATGGGGATTCAAACCAGTGTCTAATCTCTTTAAGTGAAGGTAATCAGAATTATTTCACAGATAATAGAAGCAAGGTAGACAACTCTTGACATCAAGTATATTTCAAGGCTGGCACTCAATTGGCGAGTTCTGAAATTTTTCTTCTGTTGTGATTCTATGCGCCAATCAGTTTTGTACTGGATTCAAATTCATTATTTACCTTTTATTTTTTTTCTTAACCACTGTAAATTTTGACTCATTTTTTTTGGTTACATGGAACACATTCTGATACCCGTTTCAACCTGTGTTATTGAACTTCAGGTTGATTCCATAAATTCAGATCGAGCTGAACTGACCGATTGAGTGCCATGAAGATATAACTGGAACTGGACCCTGGCACTACTGGTAATTGATATGTTTGATATATGGAAAGACTATAATATATTATAAATATATTTTAACAAAGCTCATATATTTAAATGCAGCATTTCTTTTACAAATCTCAAATTTCATTTATTAATTTGAACACTCACATAAATATTTTTCAAACAAAACAATGAACACATAAATTATCAAAATTAAATATAAAAATAAATATTAATAATTTCATAATAAATATTACTAGAAAACGAACATTTTAAGTAAAAATTATTGAAAATGAACCAAAATGAACAAGATAAGTATAATTGAAATTCTGAAAACATTGGAATATTGGGATTTTAGTTACCTGGTTGTAAAATATCAAAATCTTGGAAATCAACTCACAATGTCATGTAAACTTCCACAAGGCAAATCCAAGATTTCAGACTAATGGGTGATGTGAAACAATCTAGTAAATTCTATTTTCAAATTTAGAGCATCAGTGCCCAGAAAGCAGTTTATTTCAAACTGGTACAACATTATAAATGCCAATAATTACATCTAGTTATTAATACCATTTACTAAGTAAAATTTTAAATATCTCTCGATTTTAAGTATTCAATGTGAACATAATATAATAACATAACATATAGCATTCAAATATAACACACAACAAAAAAAAAAAACACCCATAAAATATTAGTCCCATCATAAACATAATATAGAATGGTCCATAACAAATAAATTTGGCCCATTGCTTCTTACAATAATTTAAATAAAAATCTCTTACAGCAAATTTGATTCATTTTTCCAAAAAAAAAAAAAAAAAATCAGGGCCATGCACCATAATTATTCTTGGAATGTTAACAAATTAATTAATTACAAATATTTCTTAAAGTTCTACAAAATATCATCATTGATATTTTTTCTTGCACTAACTTAATTTGCGTAGTTTATTTTTGCATGCACTATAAGATATTGATAATTTTAAAGTAATACAGCTCAAACTGTTAATATTCATTTTAAAAGGACCCTATTCTGTTTTGATTGAAACTTTATAATGATAAGTAATACTTCAATTTGAGAATTTACAAAGGGATACAATTTCCAAATTAGATATTCTACAAAACCCTATGCTAAGATAAATACTACAAATAGCCTGTGATAATTTATCAAATGCTTAAATTACCCATAGTTGCTTCAGCAATCATTGAATACCCAGCAATGCTTTATTACATTCTTTCAATTGGCTTATCTAGATATGACTCTTCAGAATAACTATCTGATGAATAATTAATGACTTGATCTTCAAATCTGACCAATGAAATAAGAAGCAAATACACAAAGTTCATTTACATTCAAATCATGAAATGTCAGAAATGTAAAATGTGTATAAGTATGCAAGACATATTTGAATGGTATGTATGTAATCACACACTACTGGGTTTTCAAGTTGAAAGATTAAAACATTTTTATTCATTCTCACTCATTAGAACCAATTATAAACCACACCATATGAGTTATCTGCCCTTACATTTGATGTCGAAGTCCAGGGTCTACCAGTCATGAGTAAATTATTGTCTTATTCCTAATCTGTCTTCCATACTTCATTAAATAACTTCATAAAATTATCATAGATCATAAAAGTAATGGCTACATCTAAACAGACTCGACTTAATCTTGGTATAGTTCCTTTATAAAACCTGAAAAATATTATCAACTATTAAATGACTAATTCAATTAACAGCATTAATGCTTTCCACAAGTAAAAGCAATGTTTCCTTTTGGCTCATGAATATATCGCAATTCTGATTTAAAATAACAAAATCAATCAAAAAGCATCAAATTTACAACAAGTCCACAGTCAGGTCAGAAAATTGAGGAAATTGGTTTAGTTTCCTGAAAGAAAGAAAATATAACTTACGCTCTTGGTCCTTCATGTTTAAATATCTGAACAGCACAATCTAATGTATTTTTATATTTGGATGCCTCCAAACCCTGAAACAAAATGGCAAATAGGTCACTTATTTATTGATCATGCTTAAAAACTGGTTGCAAGACTGTATCTATTTCTTACATCACAATTTTGTGCACTGTTTGCCGTCACCCTCTATAATATTTATAAGCAACGTTTCAATGAGTTTCAAAGATTGAGAAACATATAAACATTGAATAAAATTTCAACAAGTGATTGTTGTTTGATAAAGCAGTACCTATATAATTATCATATTTGCACTTGCTGACAGTTTGGCTCTTGTTAAAATGAACTACATACCTGCATTCTGGTTTTAACAACATCAACAGGAGTATTTCCAAATACTGAAGCAGCTCCAGCTATAGCACCAAATAATCCAACTAATAATGTTGGAACATGAGCTTGTTTATCTTCCCCTCTATACCAGTCTTTTAATGTTTCCATGACAAAAAATCGGATAGCTTGATTACTACCTTGTTTTATTATAGTAGCTGTTAAACCTTGATATGTTCCTTTAATTCCTAAAACATATAATCAAAACATTATAGATAAAATGTTTGGAAAGGCCATAGCATCACTGTACAAAATGAATCACCACTTATTGCACTTGCACTTATTGTGAGACTTTGCAAGGATATTATATCAATGGACCAACCTAAATTTTCACATTAATCTTGTCAAGACATACATGATAAGTGTGATCTAATAAGCATCTTGAAAATTTGTGGTGCATTATCAATGTTGAGCATCAGATTAATTTTCAATATATTGACAAATCGTTTCTGCTTCTCTCTGTCCACTCTCATACTGCTCCATACTATAATTCAACACAAGGCTGCTATAAAGCATTTATTTGAGTGCCAGATGGCTGCCAATGGCTGGTTAAAGATCAAATATAAAATAGTTTTATCTTGTGACCAAAATTAACTTTATTGCTAAACAGACATGCATGTGAAAAATTAAAGAATTAAAAGGTTTAAATTTCATTTCTCCAATCAACTTACCTTGTTCTTTGATTATAGTACGTACACCATGTAGAAATCCTTTAAATCTGGGATTAGCTGATCTTTGGTCATTTATAAACTTGACTTTAAGAGTTTCCATTGGTGTAACAGCTAATATAGCTTCACAAACACCAGCACCTATCAAATATATTACTATAATTGTAATAAACATGTCACTTCAGAGGCATATTATTTTGAAATAAACATAACCATAATTGAAGTCTGCAAATTTTCAAAAGTGTACAGAATAAATCTTGAACATAAATACCTAATACCTTACTCACCTAACCCACATAATAGTCTTCGTTGTAAAGATAATACTCCTCTATCATCAACATTTCTTCTTTTAAATTCTTCAAATGATCCAAATCTTCAAATAATATTACAAAAAGATATTCATCACCTTGTATCATAGATATTTTATGGACAACCAAATCAGAAAAAAGTTACAATGAATAGATAAAAGGTTTGGGAGTACACAAACTAAGTTAACACCCTGAGAAAAACAAGATACAGTACATAACATTTATCAAGGGTAAATAGGATTTAAAGAGACAGGTTCGCCATCTGTTTGAGCAATGGTACCATAGTCTCAGAAACGAGAACTCGCAGTTGCAATTTGAGAATTGAATTACACCTGTGTCCAGAATTATCTGCATTTGAAAGTTAAAAAGTGTACAATAAATAGAAAAGACTTATGTAGAAAAAGAAAGTGAAATTTCGAGTTTAAAGTATATTTTTTAAATGCAATTTCATACATTTCCAGTACTTCTGAAGAAAATTCAAGACCAAAATCAACCCGCGAAAATGGTGAACTTGTCCCTTTAAAATTTCTTCACTTGAGATGATTGACTTAAAAATTACAAAAAGTTGCAAGTCTTCCTGTATTAGAATGAAAGATAGCTTGTCATGCATGACTTTTATATAGCTATAGTTATTTCAGTAATGTTTTAATTTCTGAAGCTAAATCAGTCAATAGGATCACAGCATTATGAAAATTTGTGAAAAAAAAATTATAACAATATACAATAGTTATTGTTATGTCCAGTTTTGTTCTATGATATTTTAATTTTTTCTGTGTTTTAAGAAGAATCAAGAATTGATCCATAATTTTACTGTAACAAAATCCTCTAAAATATTTTGTTTTATTCAATTCTGTCTACCACACAATCTCAATACTACACATTTTTCAAAATTATGATGGATCTGAAAGCGAAGCTCGTTACATCTAAATCTGTTGTCACAGGAACAATAGTAAGGATTTTAAAAATTAATTCTATTCAACAAGGTTATAACTACCTGACTGCTGATTTAGGTATAGATCCATACAGTAATACATTTAACCCTCTATATAACCCTCGTACACCATGACTGTCAACTGTCTTTTTGACACAGTCAACTATACCATGGTAGCGTTTATTTCCAGCCTTTTCATCCAGTTGCAGCTGTGTCTTGACATATTCTGTTGGAAAGGTAATACAGATTTCTAGACCTCCAGTTATACCACCTGAAACAGAAATGGACTAATACTTAATTTTCAGTCTTTCTTGGTAAATAACATCAGGCTTAAAATTGTCAGAAAAATGTTTGATTGTTGTAATTGTCTGATTTTCAATACGGTTATCATTGAGTGATTACATACACTCATACCAAGTTTATTCAAAATCTCAACATTCTCTATTGTGTCCAAAACAATTGTGTACAGACATGCAGACGGACAGGCAGGAGAGGTTGAGAACAATATACGCCCGTATTTATGTGTAATAAATAATAAAACTTGACATCAAATACCATCCTTTAATACCCAATGTTTTGACAGATTGTGGTTTGTTTCTTCCCCTGATGAACGGACGGACGGACCGACCGACAGGGGCAACCACAATATACGTCCATACTTAAGTGTGGGCATATAGAAAAAGGCTTCAATTGGACAGGAAAATGACTTTATCAAGAACTCATATGTAATTTTTCACAAGTAGCTATCAGACTGCTTGGGTGTTTTCTGTGGGCAGAATGATAAACAACTCTGTCACAGATAGTAGTAAGCTAAACAGGCAATGTCATTGATTTTTTGACAGACTACAACAATTTCAATTTAACACTCTAGATTGTTGTTAATAAGGTCAGATGTTTGTAGGCTGAAATTTTAAAGTGAGATTTGAATACAATGAACTCTATACTATAAACTGATAAAATATGACCTCTAGACAGACTATCTTAAACAAAATAAATAAAATGCCTAATCATCAATCATGGTGAAACAGAACAAGGTGCAAACATCTAGATTCTGAAGACATCACATTGACAAGAAACTAATTGCATGTCAAGATTCATTCCTATCAGACCTAAATTACATCCCTGAAGAATAATTTCAATTAAAGAATCCTTGCTTCAATTATACTGCAGATTTACCACTTGGTCTGAGACGTACATTTAAAAATATTTCATAAGAAATTCCAAAACATTAAATATGGTGCACAACTGAGTCAACTTTACTAGTATTTTGTACCTTACTGAAATTGAGACACCTAACATGAGACATAGATATTTGAGATAGTACCTTCAGAATTTTCACTCAGCTTCAACAGTCATGATTTAGACTGTCAAAAAAAATATGTAAATTCCATTGCATTTCATTTTGTGTACTTTACAGTGTCATCGTGATATACACTTGACTACTGTTTGTTTCATCAGGAAATTCAATTTATTTAACATAAATACTACAGCTGAGCTGGATGATAAGAGATAAACATTACACTTGATTAAATGTCAAATTGGATGTTATTCAAGACTAAATTTCACATCATTACAGTAAAGGATAATTAATTTTAAGTATCTGATTTATTGGTATTCTGATAAAAGTCATGAATAAATAATAATAAATATATCAATAAATCATACTATCAGCTCATTAAATCTACATCTTTGCTATGTTTATAAATAATTATTCTATAGATCAAATAATGATTAAAATACAATGTAGAGTCAATGCATCATGGATTGGATTCCCCCATCTTATATTACCATATTATGTGTAGCTTTTCTTTCACCTGTTAGTAAAGTCATCAGTGCACAACCCTTCATCACATGTTTTCAGCTCTTTCACATTTGACTGATTTTTGACAAAACACCAGGTCCACTGACATGAAATTTTGGAGTTTTTTGTATTGACCCAATATCCCCCAATTTCTAAAACTTATTTGCTCCTATGAATACAGTTGAAGTCTTCATTACAACCATTTTGACTCTTCAAATACGGAATCTAAGTCATATTTCAAATCGAATGCCTTGATTTGCCAGCCTTCGCCTAAAATCAATCAAACTATGGTTCTGGGAAAGAAATGTTGGTTTTTTTTTAGCAAAATTCATGAAAAATATGTTCCACTTTTCAATTTCTAATTTATGACATTACATAACTGACAACTATTTTATAACATAATATACTACTGTTGTTTTTACATGTTGTAAATCAACATAACTACTGTAGGTCACTATGTACAAACAACACCAATCTCCTTACATTTTTACATGTCTTTCCTTTACATAAGCACGTTCTGATACCACAATCATAATGACTACATGCCTTGTGGTCAATAATGGCATCCACTTACATAAACACCATTCTGATACCACAAACATAATGAATTCCAATACATGCCTATGGTCAATAATGGCATCCACTTATATAACATTTATAAGTATCTTTCTGTCCAATACCACAAACATAATTTAGTCGTTATAATGACTTGTGGTCCATAATATCGCCCCCTTACATAAGTCAGAATTGAAACTATTTTTTTTTTTATCCCACAAACTATTTTTAATAGACATCTAAGTTGTTGAATAAGCCAAGAATAGTCATTTCTACATCTTTTCATCAAATCGTGTTGTAAACATGTTTAATGCTGTATTAAAGGATTAGTTATTCTCTAAATGCGACTTTATAATATATTGATATTTTCTTAATAACATTCATCAAGACATGGATAGGAGTGTTTATGCTGTCTCAGCATTATTTGTAATGGAATAAATCATCATATCCACATATATTATTGAAGATTATTGAAATAAGAATTAGGTATATTTAAACTGATATTAAATCACATTGTATATTTATCTTGTATTTTCTATTTATGACATGCAATATAAGCTTACTGTATTATATATTTTTATGATTTATTAGCTCTATGGATTTAATATAAGGTTAAAATAATCTTATCTTTCTTCCTTATCAAACTTATAAAAAGAACAACCTCACAGTTGACAGTACATTATTACCTTAGAACAACACTGTATTTGGCACAAATACTTGATCAATAAGAGAAGTCGACCTCTTTGAACATTCGTTTGTTTGATGACACTACCAGCCAATCAAATTCCTGCACTCTCCTCTGGAAGACTGCCAGTAAGAGAATATATTCATCAGTTGACTTACCAGGTATTACAAGTAAACAACAGAATCCCTATAAATTCCAATAAATATATTAAACTAAGAAATTATTAAAAAAGGCTTTATGTATTTTCAGTGATTAGTGGATTTACCAGATTTTAGTCCGATTCTGTAGTATAGTTGTGACACAAGTTAAGTCCACTGATGAAATTAGACTTACAATGTGCAAAAAATTAAACTGTTGGTTTTCCTAAGAGATAGTATTCCTTTAAAACTATTATTGAATCTTACAGCTTTCTTTTAGACAGTAAATCAATAGATACAGTAGAGTAGAAAGAGAGACATTGATCAATATACATTATTCAACCAGCTGACTCCCACATAGTGCAGGAACAATATGAAACTTATCAGGATACATGGGTTACGATATGATACGCATCACACAATGGGGTACTGGGATAAAATTTAACACTTTATCTTCAAACTTTCAATATATATTAATTTATAACTTTGTAACTGACTAACTGTGATAGTTGGTAATGTAGTTGATAGAAGTGGTTAAAGTCTTTATAAATAGTTTTCAATGATATCAGTCACGTCAGTGAAAACAAAATTGTGATTTCATTAACCAACTAAAAAACTGAATCCCCACTCATTTATGGAATGACAGGTATCGTCAAGTATAGGTACATGACCGATACGTGTATCCTGGCATGTGACGTTTCTTGATACAACATTGTTCACAGATGTATCGTGCCAGCACTACTCCCACCATCTTTAACTGTCTAGATTATAAATCTGACATTTAAGTCATCTAATTACTTGCTTATTCTAGATGATGAAGCTGAATTTCAGCTATCTGTACCACATTTCAGATTGAAATATCATGTTCTTCTCCAATTCAATAAAGGTCTGGGAGTTAAAGTCTAATTCTTACTAGGCCTACATAATATTTTAATTCTGAAAAATGATATGGATGAAGCTAAAATTGGGTTTAACTAGCTGGTAGAGCCAAAGTTTGACAGCTACATCATCAGTTGCAAATGTGATTAATTCAAATTTTGTCATTTCTGCTCTATTAATGATACATAAGCCACACTGTGGAAACTGGCATTATGGTATAAAACTTAAAAGGAAGTATTGAATATCAAAATACTAGGGCCTATTGTATAATATCATCCTTATTGATGTACATGATAAACGATTGTTGAGCAAAAAGACATAGTTATAGGCCTACCAGTACATAGGTGACATACAGTAATTTTGGTATAAGCTGTCAAAGTAATATTTTTGCGAAGATGTCTCTCCATAATCTCCCAGTAAATAAACAAGAGTAACGAACCTGCAATAATCCCTTTGATACTTTTCTGGAAACTCGGTCCTGACGAAGCTGGCATTGCAGCCATACTAGTCGCATTTGGTCGAGATATAAATGGTGACACGAATTCCCTCTTACTACGATCCATCACTGCAGATTAGTCTTACAGTCCCCCAAAATTATAAACGGTTCATTATATTTCACGCGACTTCATCGTACGATGAGATTTGATTGAATAATCAGACGCCCTCTATACACACGTGGTATCATTAAAAAGGTCAAAGGTCAAAGCTGGATGTTCACTTCCGGTGGTCTCTAGCTAAAACAGCCAATAAAAATTGCTTAAATTGTTGTAGCAACAAAGGTTGCTAAGGAATCTTCCATTATTTATGAAAGAAACAACAACAGGTTAAGTGATCAGTGTGTGCATTTTCTTTCAATTTTAGCTATCAAAAACATATCATCTTTAATTTGGTAAGTGGTTTTTATGTTGTTAAAAATTTTGGCAAATTTTCTTGTTGAAATCTTCAATCGTTTGACTTGTGTCGACAGATCAAAAGCAATATTCAACACAGTTGAGTTTGTTCGTTCAATCGTTAGATCTCATCAACTTGGACCTGGTGCCTGTCCTTTCAGTTCACAAACTCACTGTCTTTAAATCTTAGCCTACGCTTTGAAATCAGATTTTGTCAATATAAATAAAAAAAGATTTTTGGGATTATTTATTAATGTAGCTTGGTTTAGACTTAGAAAGAAATTAATGGATTTTGTGTAGGCCCCTACCTACAACATATTGTAGTTCTGCAGTAGGCATATATATAGGTACTGGCAAATTGTAATCAGACAATACAGGCCTAAATTTTTAATCATAAATTTTCATTCAACAGACATCATGGCACAGTTAATTCAAACACCTCAAAGATTTACACATGAAGACTGGACCAGATCCAATTTAACAAAATATGCTAATGCTGAAGTTGAACGCCAAGCTGCTGAGAGGTTGATAGATGAATCTAAAAGGTATGCTGATGAAACTGAAAAAAGGACAGATAAATCACAAAGAGATGTTAATAAGAAATTTCGTAAGTTTGACATTTTTTATACATGTATACTTAAACCGCTTTTTTCAGAATAAGCTGAACTCTTTGAGCAGCTGCTCTATCTACTTAATCCACAGAACTTGTCTTGAAATGTAGACATGAGAGTAAGTTCTACTTGTCTAAATTCAGTAGGATGCTGGCTGAATTATATAGGCCTGTTGTCTAAAGATCGCATACCATGAAACTCTGAGTAACAACATGTTTTTTTAGGTTCTGTTTTAATATTTCTTTATCGCTGTACAATTGTATTGAGGATTATTTTAACAGTGAAAATATTTTATTACTGTAATTTGAATATTACTATAACACAAGATTTATCATTGTTAAAAGTGTTCAATGCATTAATTATTTCTCCTGTACAAGATTTTAAATGTGTTTCTAATTTATTTATTGTTTGGCAAAGAAAATTAAAATGAATTGCCATGATAATATGTACCAGTATTACGTCATTCATATAGACAATGATTAGACTGAGATGAGAATAGTATTCTTGTGAGACGTCATTAAAAATTCATTTCAATCTATTCTATCTTAACTAATTAAACCTGATATGCAACACATTTCCCTCCTAGAAATTTCAACCTAAAATAGTCCCAAAATTGTCCTCTGTAAAAACAAATTTTGAATACTTAATGTATATTCATGTTTATATTTTCATCGACATTATTCCACTTCCCTTAAATATAATGGACAAAATTCAAATTTTTGTTTTTTTTTTATTTTGCTTAGACAATAATTTGAGTGGCTGAAAACCAGCTGTGACAATTAGGTGTAATACTTTCCATAAAGCAAATATATTATTTTCCCCTTGCAGAACAAAGATTAGATGATATCAGATATTGGAAGAAAGAATTAGATGATAAATTAGAAGGAATAACAACAGAAGTTGATAATTTGTTAGCCTTTAAAAATCGTGTAGAAAAAGCTTTAGAAGCTACTGATGAGCCTTTACATATAGCTCAAAGATGTTTAGCAAATAGGTAAGCTGAAATACTAACAGACATCTTCATTGGTTAATTTGAAGGATACCTGATAAATTTAGGAAATTTTTTACTTCGGAAATATACCAGATTTGCCTTGTGAAATTGTATGCCAATGTCTATCAAGTTATTTTTCTGGCTTTAGAAATGCAGGAAAATGTCTGTAATTAATATGCCTAATTATATTCTATTTTCGTTAGATTTTAATTAAATTTTGAAATTTTTTGCAGAGAACAAAGGTTTGGTATTGATTTAGTTCATGATGATGCCCAGAAAGAATTAATTAAGGAAGTAGAAACAATACAAGGTGTGAGAGCCTTACTACAGAGAACCCTGGATCAAGCTCAGGAACAAGTCAGGTAAGGAAATGATTTTGATTTGAAGACTAAAGGGAGATAATCTAAAGGAATGATGAAATTCTTAATGTTAAAAGATGGGAATGTCTGCAAATATGACAGACTACATTAATTTGCAATTATTTATGAATTTTAAAGGATTAGAATCCAAAGTTTGAAAAGTAATTTTCTTGTGATATTTTTGGATCTGGTTGATTCCATGATCGAAGATTTAAAACTTTAGAACACAGAGCCTTTTATTTAAGCAGACCTATGATTTATTATCTTATTCACCAGATCGAATTCATCTTTAACTAATGCATGGGTAAATTGCTCTAGAAACACAAGGGAGACAATTTGCTCTGAAGATTAAAGGGAGATAATTAAACAAAGAATTAAAAAAAAAATTCAATTTAACTGTCCTGCTTATTTCAGACTCAACAGAAAAGCTAAATTTCAACTAGAGAAGGATTTAAAAGATAAATTCCATGCTCAATCTATTGATGAATATTTGGAGAATTTAAAAAACAATATGGAAGGTTTAACCTTGAAAGACGGCGTTGCCAAGATTGAAGCCAAGTAAGTGACACTAGAAATCTACCACAATTCATCCATTTTGGATTATCCAAAACGAAGAATAGGGCTTTTAGATCAGAGATCATCTTAAAAAAAAATAAACTTAGATGAAATTCCTATTTAAGGAAATACTAAAATGTGATTGGTCAATTACCAAATTTAGTTTTAATAACCAATCAGACGAAGGAAATGTTAAAATCATTGTACGTTAAGTATTTGTTAATCGGGCTTAAGAATACAATTCATGTCGCTTCTGAGACTAAAGTATGATTGCTGAAAAAATGGCCTACCTGTCCAAGCTAAAAAAAAAAAAAAAAACTTAACCCAAATTGATTTATTTGTCAGGTCGCACTTGTAGGTGACATGTCAGCTCAGTATAACATAAAAGCTACTTATAGAATTAGACTCGTATTTTCAAAATTGCCTTATATCCTCTCCAAGCTAGATAGCTATGTTACGTCTTTCTACAGGCATAAACAAGGATATTAAACTTTTCTTTATATTTTCAGTTCAGTCACACCAGATGAATGGCAAGATTTCTCCAATGAAAATATTGAGAGAGCAGAACGTGAGAGACAGAGTTCAGTAGAGTTACGGTCCTTAGTTGATGGAATTCTTCAATCTACTGCTAATGATATGACCAAACAGTGTGAAGCTGTGAATTTATCACTCAGTAAGAGAATTGCTGAAACTAAAGATACAAAAGGAAAACTTGAAGATCATCTCAACAAGGTATACATAAAATAATCATTTTGTGTAAAAGTTCCACTGTTCCACTATTCCATCCAAAGTTTCGCCCCTAAGTAGCAGGTCAGCTATTGTCACCTTGGCATTGACTGGAATGGATCTATTGTCACCTTGGCATTGACTAGACTGGATCTATTGCTACCTTAGCATTGACTGGACTGGAGCTATTGCTACCTTAGCATTGACTGGACTGGAGCTATTGCTACCTTAGCATTGACTGGACTGGAGCTATTGTCACCTTAGCATTGACTAGACTGGATCTATTGCTACCTTAGCATTGACTGGACTGGAGCTATTGTCACTTTAGCATTGACTGGACTGGAGCTATTGTTACCTTGGCATTGACTAGACTGGATCTATTGCTACCTTAGCATTGACTGGACTGGATCTATTGTCACCTTAGCATTGACTAGACTGGATCTATTGCTACCTTAGCATTGACTGGACTGGAGCTATTGTCACCTTGGCATTGACTAGACTGGATCTATTGTCACCTTGGCATTGACTGGACTGGAGCTATTGTCACCTTGGCATCGACTGGAACTATTGCCACCTTGGCATTGACTGGACTGGAACTATTTTCACCTTGGCATTGACTGGACTGAAGCTATTGTTACCTTGGCATTGATTGGATTTAGGCTGTACCTGTTGTAAGTGTAGTGTTGAAAACAGGGGTCAAGGTTATCTGGCCAACTTTCTCCCATTGTAGCAGTATCTTGAACATTCCATGCTGGTGCATATATATTTAAAATTCTAACTTAAAGAATCCACCTCATGGTTTAGCCAATATATTACTTTCTTGTTATATCAAAATTGAAAATTATTTTTTCAGATTCTCTTACAAATTAAGGATATGGAAGAGAATATTGCACAACTACAGAAGGCTATCAGTGATAAAGAGGCACCACTCAAAGTCGCTCACACTCGTCTTGATACTAGAACATCCAGACCTAATGTAGAATTATGTAGGGATGCTGTTCAGTACAGACTAATTGAAGAAGTTGGAGAAATTGAAACCTCCGTTGCTGGTTTACAGGCTAGATTAGATCAGTCACAATCATCATTGAAAGGACTTGTACGAAATCAACTTGATTTAGAAGAGGATATTGAAATCAAATCCAACACCATCTTTGTTGATGAGGTGGAATGTATGGGAATGAGAAAGAGCATCAAAATCTCCAAATATTAATGACTTTAGAAATTTGTGCAAATTAGGAACGTTCACTTACTTGTAAATTTTGATTTTCATATGCGCAAATGACTGCTTTCCAAAATACAGCATCAGGTTGAAATTGGTACTATTTTGGCAGCATTAATAGGCTTACATTTGGAAAATTGTGATAATTCTTTGACAAATCTTTGATAAATGCTATTTATTGGAATAAAAAGGCATGAACAAATTTTATGATTTTAACATATTTTCATATGTTTATCTCATCTAAGGGCTGTGAATTTTTAAATGTTTTATTTTTGACAACACCTTTGGTTTTATTATATACATTTTGTAAGTTTCTCAATTTTAGTATAAGAAAATTGTCTTCTGTTCTGGCTGGTTAGCTTCAAACTTTTATAACAGCATTATACTTATGTCCCATCTGAAGTTACCAACAGTTTTTATTAGCATTTGTATATACTATATATTTATTGATGAGTAAAATCACAAGTTTAATTCACTTAGGTTATTGTGTTATTGGTATCAAGGTATTTACCTTTGGGAGGGTTAGTCTACATTTCATAGAATACTGCACTGTTAATGATTTCAAGTGAAGAATTATCACTGGAACTATGAACCATTAAGCCTAATTAGCTCACCAGATAGAAGTGCTGGGTCTTCTGGGTAAGCGACTCCATTTAGACGCCTTGCAGCCAGATTTCACAGGTTATAGAAAAATGTCTGAAGACAAAAAAAATGGATCAAACACTGCAGGAACCAATTTTCAATATCCCAAGATAATGTACTGTATTATACAATACAGGGGACAAATCAGTGGGGATCAATTGACTAATATCTAATAGACCTTATTCACGCCTCCATTTGAATTCATTGAATGTGAAGTTCATAACAAAAATTACTTAATGGGCTAAAAACAGGCCTTGTATAAATAATAGAAGCACAAAACATATCGTGAAGTGACTCCATAAATTTGTCAGTTGTATTAATTATATTAAATTGATTTGATTAAATTATAAACATAATGTTATATAATATGTACAGATAAAACAAGATATTAAATATATCAGATTTGAATCTTATACAGGCATCATGGTATAGGGGGCGCTGAATTGCAGAGTTCTGCACATACAGGATTTATGAAATCAACATGGATGAGAAGAAAAAAAAGAAAAGAACAATTTTGAATGTGATATATCCCCTTTCATACCAATCGATTGGGGGCAGAATCTGAACAGACGGAACTTGCTCTCAAATCGAGCACCACCTGGCTATCTACATCAACTGGTATAATGTTCATTTATTAATTCTACAGTGGTCTCTGTATCATCAGGATATTCCTGAGCCTTGATTGGATTAGCTTTATAATATCTTCCACAGTATTCCTCAAAATATCGTCCAATTTCTGGATGATTTATTTCTGAAAACTCATCTGGATACAGGAGATTTTCTGAAATAGTAGGATTAAAATTATTTAGCCTTAATTTTCTCTTTGAGGTACAGTCAAACTGGTATTAAGCAAGCAGGCAAAAAAATATTCAATTTGGTCCATTACTGGATGGAGTTGCTTAACAGAAGTCTGATGCACCCAATGAATAAAGAATGTGCAATTAATGACAAACCCTGAGAAATATATCTATTGCTGCCATCCTGAACCAGTACATTATAGAAAATTTTGTAGCAAATAATACATACCCTGAGCAGCATATCTATTACTGCCATCTTGAACAAGTACATTGTAAAATGGTTGAAATTGATCACGAGGTAATCTATTTACACCCATCTGTATAATCCATTCTTCTGTGGCTTGACATGTTAAATCCCAACCATAAATAACACACATGTAATGATATCTATAATATATCAACAAATTACAAGGTAATATTCATCCCAACCATAAATTACACACATGATATCAACAAATTACAAGGTAATATTCATCCCAACCATAAATTACACACATGATATCAACAAATTACAAGGTAATATTCATCCCAACCATAAATTACACACATGATATCAACAAATTACAAGGTAATATTCATCCCAACCATAAATTACACACATGATATCAACAAATTACAAGGTAATATTCATCCCAACCATAAATTACACACATGATATCAACAAATTACAAGGTAATATTCACCCCAACCATAAATAACACACATGTAATGATATCTATAATATATCAACAAATTACAAGGTAATATTCACCCCAACCATAAATTACACACATGATATCAACAAATTACAAGGTAATTGCACACATGATATCAACAAATTACAAGGTAATATTCATCCCAACCATAAATAACACACATGATATCAACAAATTACAAGGTAATTGCACACATGATATCAACAAATTACAAGGTAATATTCATCCAATAAATTACACACATGTAATGATATATCTATAACATATCAACAAATTATTAAAAACAGCCAATCAGTTCCTTCAACAGAAAGACTATAAACAATATGATTGGGTGTGCAATCGAAGGAAGTCTTCCTAAATGGATCAAACCAATGGAGGCTGTTCTCTGACTATTCTTATTACTTTCCTTACCTTTTCAATATTCCTAATTTGATAACTTTACACTTTTTCCTCCATATTGAATCTCAAAACTTTCAAAACAATTCTTGTTGTCAAAACTAAATATCACTTACTTTTTATGTTTCATTATCATTCCAATAGAAAATTTGACATCTTTATTTTCACTTCTGACTTTAACATCAGGCTGTAACAGAACATTGACACAATTAGAAGTTTGATCATAATCCTATTATTAATCTAATAAACTAATCTATAATAACTGAAACTAACATTCCCGAAATATTTTTATATTCTTATAGAAAGATAAACTTAATTCTATGGTATACTACTCCTGGCAATATATTATGTTATATTATGGCAAATTATTAATAATGCTTTGTGTCTTGTAAAGCCAAGAGAAATATGCCATAAAATTCTGTTTAAAAGGACAGCTCAGCTTCACCATCCGTTTGACCAAATATACTGTGGTATCAGAAACTGGAATTTTCGGAAAACATTGGAATTTGAGCTTTCAAATTCATTTGTGTACAGAATTATTTCCTTTAAATGTAAAATTCTATAATGAAATGCTTTCAAGCAAAATGGGTTTACCTTTTTATTTTTGACAGCAGTATTATCTGCTATCATTTTCTCAGCTTCTTGTTGAAGAAAGGCTACAATACCAAGTCTTGTTGGGTCTATATCAGCTATTCTTTTTAAACTATCTAGTACCTGTATATAAAAAATATAAAGCCATACTATATAATTTGATTCCCTTTCCAAAACCCTTACAGGAATTGTAAAGAGGTTTTCTTAATTTTTTATGCGTATCAGGGACACTGAAAGCATCAATTGCACCATTCCAAATTCCAATCAGATGTCTGTAGATTCGGCAATTCCACTAAAAATAATTGCAAAAACAATGCATACAGGCATATTTTGCGATTAGTGACGTCATCAAGCACTTAGTTTTAGTCAAACTGCAGGATTAACAGACATTTGTTGGAAAATTGGAATGGTGCAAATTGATGCTATCAGTGTCCCCAATACACATTACAAATTTAGAAAACCTCTTGATAATCACTTTAATATATCTATAATAACAATCTGAGCACGGAGATGATTTTCATTATCAGTCTTTCAAACTAGAGAAACTGGATTAGAAAATATCAACAAAGAACAACCAACCTTAGGCCTCTAGGTTAACCTGGTTAACTCGCACAGCTATCTTAGTTCTTTAAACTTCCATATACAAAGATGTAGAAAACGTACCTTTGGTAAATTGATGTTCATTTGTAAATTTATTCTAACTTGTACTAATCTCATTTCTAAATCATCAGGGTAAATCAAGAGAGATAACTCTAGCGCATTCCTCAAACATAATAACCCGTCTCCCATCTGATTTTGATGTCTACCTATACCAACTAAATTCCTTGCAATTCTTTCAAATACCTTAAAGACAAAATTTGAAAGCCATTTGCATTGGAATATCAATGTTGGAGACTTGACTCGATTACCTTTTAAAAGAGGGATATTACAGGAACATTACAAATTTCGTTTATAATACAGCTGTTAGGCAAATGATGACATCACTGATGTATTTTGCCGTATTTCAATGTATTATAAGAGATATCTCCTGTAGAAGCACTGGCCAAGGTCACAAGTAGAAACTATGGAGCTCAGCACATACATTCCACATACAAAAGAATACCTCCTACCTTAACATTTTCTATAGAATTAAATAATGATATATCATGACCTATAGATTTAGGGATACCCAAGGCTGGACAACATTCTTCCTGTGTATATAGTTGACCACCATGAAAAGCATCAATATAGGTATATCTTTCTACTGATGATACAGCTCTAAAGTGAACAAATGTATATTTACAGTGTACTCTGTGAATAATTGATGCTTCTGTGAAGTATTCTGGACATAAAAATATATTCAATATAAAATATATTCCCATCTAAATATGGAAATTCATGGATGCACATTGTTCATCTTCTCATAGAACCTAATACAAGTGGCATATGGTTGTAGTCATATGTTTCGAAAGCAACTCTCATGCAAAAGAGTTTTGAGTTACATTTGAAACTCATGGCCACTTACATTATTGACAAACATACACAACTGGTAATCACCATGTAGTGAGGGCACCTTTTTTGGTAGTTATAGTATATTAGTAATAGTAGTAGTAATATCTTAGCACAATCAACTTTACAACTAAAATGAACTTACAATGGATGTTCTTGCCATCTTAAAAGGAAATGAGAAGGAAAGTTAACTAGTTCACATAGTATACCCAATCTTCTAGCAAGACAGCAATATATAATAGATAAAGTAATTGGTATACCCTTCTTTCTTTCTAAAACCTACAAAGGAAAATAAAGTTTGTCTTCAATGAAATTGTCAAGGTTTATCAGATATTCCAAGCAAATATAACTTGAACAAGGGGTTCTGTCGAGATGGTTAAAGTGTTGCAAACTTTAAATGATATCATTGCTTGGTTACAAACAAATGGTGGTCATGGGTTCTTATCTTGATTGGTGTGAGAAAGACTGGTGACCTTCAATGAGTCATCTTTCCTTGTTGGTATTCCTTGTTGTCCTGGGAGATATGCCAAGAGACCAGCTGGTAGAATGCTTCCTAATAAACATAAATTAATGTATGGTTGTTTCCATTATATACCCTCACCTCAAATGTATTTGAATAGACATACTCAATCACAAAATGACACTAGGTGTCCCAGCAGGGAATTGTAGAGGGCAATATAACTTACCTTATCAATGTATGAGTTTTGAGGATCATAATATTCTGATTTATTGCCTTTAAACTGTAGTTTATCAAACATAACAAAATTGATACATTCTAGCACCAATCTACACTGTTCTGGACTCCATAATGATTCGCTTAATCCTGAAATCAAATAAAAATCAAATAAATATAAAAATATATCAGAATGTTTTTGATTGGCTTTACAAACCAAGGCACCTATTATTATTTTGAAATGTGTTTTCGTGACAACAGTACTCTGTAGATTTAAATGTATTCCTTTTTAATATTTAAGTTCTCCAGAAGTACTGGTCAAGCCCTATTAAATCTTTTTTGTGCATTCCCAAAATAGTATCTATGATTATGACTTTTATAATTAAAATTTCAGGTTGAGTAATCGTATTATTCATAACATAAGTACCAGTTTATTCATGTTATAAGATTCTACTTACCAGAAGTGTTTTCTGAATCTGGACTAGTATAGGATATGGCTGGATGATCTTGATTTCGTTCTTTTAATTCTTGTTTAACTAGTCTGACTATATTATCTAACTGGTTTGATATATTCTGATCAGTAACAATTTCTGTAGGTTGACACCACCGTGATATAAGACAGGCACCTACAACCATTAAAGGTATAATTGGCATCGATTTCTAATAAGTGGTAGAAAGAAAGAACTTTCAAAGCATTGACCATAGCCTCAAAATCTACTCACCTTGAGGGGATTCAAACCCATGACACACAATCAAACTCACAAGGATAAATTAAAAGTGACTTTTTAACCTATCTTTTCGATCACAGATGCTTTAGATGTGGATGGCAGATGGGAAATCTGAAAAGCTATGTGCAGAAGTGTAACTGATAGGCCTACACATGTACTAAAAAAAATCTCATTTAATTCCCTTTAAATGATAGTGACAGGTTTCCCCATTTTCAGAGTTTGATTTGGATTTTGAAAATAAGTAAATAGTCTAATAAATACGAGAAATGTATGAAAATAACTTAATTCCACCAAATATATCTGAAACTAAGAATTTCACTTAGTTTGACTACAGATATGTCTGGATACACATGGAGGCTTTAATTTTGATTGGTGAGCAGTGAACATATTACTGATTAGATAAGCTAAACATTTTCTGTCTCTGAAACTAAGATACGATTGGTCAAATTGATGGCAAACCTGTTCCTTTAACTACATACCAGTTTCCAGGCTCTGTTGTGAAGCAGGCAACTCTAGAAATGTTTTCCATCTTTTTGATAAATGCAACTGTTGAATATGACGTAACACTTTCACAGCATAATATTTTATAGTCAGATTTTTGTGTCTGAAATTAGAACCACTCTATATTGTTAAGAGCTAAACTCATGTTGTCTACGTGTTTCAAATATAAAATTCTAATCAGGTCAGCACGTTTTGAAATTGGAGACAAAATGACTAATGAAGAAGTTTTCCAAAATTTTTTGTATATATTGGAGACACAGGTAGCATAGATGTGCACCAGTCAAACTTTTCAGTCAAATGTCTGTGTTTTTTACAATTCTGCCAAATAGCTGTCACAAAGGCCTTTAGAATTGATTAGAATCTTTTAACATAATTTAAAGAATTGCTATAATTAAGGGAATCACAGACATCTGATGGAAACTATGACATACAGCTGAATTTTTAGTTGGTAAAAGGTAGTGACTATTGTTATGGCAGTTTAAGATATATTTATAGTCTACCTTTAATTACAGCACCTAACAAGATGACTTGTTAACGGATAGTCATATATTGTATTTTGTTGAATAGAGAGTACTTGCCTTTAGGGTCTTTGTAAAACATAAAAATATTTACCTCTGTCCATCATGAACTATACTTAACAACTCATTAACAACTATACCTCCACTAATATCATTTTCCTCTATTAAACATATAAATGGATTGAAATTTTCACTGGATATTTCTTCAACAGCATAATCAACATCCAAATTATTTAAATAATAACGCACTAAATGTCCCGTCTTTACACAGGATTTACAAATTTCTTTCCAGTTCACTTTATTTTCTGTTTGCTTACTCGTACTTAATAACAATCCTGGCCATCTAAAAAAAAATGCAGTTTATGTACCATACTAAACAGGTGGGTCAATTGAATAAAACATTTAAAAAAAAAAAGATATTTTTAGTATTAATTGTAATCTAACAAGTCTTCTTCTACAGTTCCACTCTAACGACATTAATTTTAACCAATCAAAGCTTGTCATTCTTTAAAACTATGAGAAATCTAATCTTCAATAAATTGCTTGTGGGTAGGATCTAGCTAGGCATTCATTGAACAAGTATACGTTTGATACTAACAATTACATAACATTAGCATAGAAATGCAATGTAAATTTCAAATGACATAATAATACGATAATACTTAGTTCCAATGATAAATTCTTACCTTTGAACTACTTTTGATTTCCACAAATTATTGCTATATTGCAAGCAACAAATATTAAGTTTTTTACAGGAACAAGACACCATGCAGACATCTTGTATCGTTAGGGAACTGAAGCTGAGTATTTTTTGAATAATTTCTGTAGGGATGTCAGTTAAAGTGATATGTGGATTACAAATGGCATCTGTTTGATCGAGTTCAGAATTGACACTCTCAGATTTGACATCCATGTTTTTGTTTACAAAATAGTTGATGGGAGGTAACTCATGTTCAACTTCAGACCAAAATAATTTTTTCCATTTAACTCAGAGTCGTATATAGAGTCTGGNCAACTTGTGATCTC